>NC_081167.1:8760209-9360209 GCF_012432095.1 Onychostoma macrolepis | reverse complement strand
GAGTGAAGAATAATTCACTGGATAATGTTAATTCACTGAATTATATTCTCTGGAATATTGAAATATAACAAACAAAACATTGTGTTTTATTGCATTTCTCAACTGGTATGTTATATCAGAATTATTAATATGTTTTTGTCATTCTAGATTATGAAATGCCTGCTGACAGTGCGGTTTATCTATGCATTTACACAGAACTATAGCCTACTCAAATTGCAATCGCTCGCGGAGATAATAAATAATTAATTTCCATAGCGATGTATTTATTTAGATGTTTATTAACGAAATAATGGTTATATAGTAAATGTCAATATAATTTAGCGTGTTTTAAAGAAGTGAAGCATTTCCTGATCATCAACCGCTGAGTGAACAGCAATATGAAAGCGGCTTCATGAGACTAATGATGAGCATATAGGCTACAACAGAGAGAGAATTATATTCTGCGCTTTTATTTCCAACATGCGCTCATTCGTGGCTGCATATTATTTAATTCAGGCAAAGTTACATCTTTACTGGGACAGACTGACGGACTTACGTGACTCCGTGAGTTCGTCTCGATTTCTTAGAGCCACGCTGTATAATATCAGGCATTTATGTAATGCATCTAATTTGTGCATTAATGGCTGTTATGTTAAATAAAGTTTACTAACTACAGCAAATCAAGTACCTATGCACAACGTTGTTGTTGTCTCATCTCCCCTCAGATGCGCTGCAATAACGATCCTGCGCGCAATTCTCAAAACACCCACAAAATGGCGGCGTTTATCGGTGAATCCAATATTACAAAACCGATATCCGATTATGGTAAAATGCTTAAATATCGGGAAAAATATCGGTAAATCGATATATCGGTCGATCTCTAATATTTTAACTTAACATTCAAAGCCTAAAAAATCCTTCAAAAATGCAGCCATGCTGCATATTCAGATTCATGCTGTGTGGCACAATTCATAACCTCAGGTTGCATTTCAAAAGTCATCAAATTAAAAAAGTCACTCATCTCAAAACCTGATCATGCAACAGAAAACTTTTAAGGGTGACACTTGCTGCATTTTTATGCCATAGAAATATACATTCCGTTTCCTTAACAAGATTAACATCACCAAAAATACTACCCAAGCATGCCGCACTCATCTGATTGTGTTGCAGTGACAGGTACATAATGCAGGCTTACTCTAATATAGCATCTCCCTACGGGACACATGGCCCGTTTTCCGATACCCCACTGTAGTCCTTCCTAGAAAAAGCTCCATGTGCCAGTCTGATCACTCGCGCTCAGATTAACAGGCATCAGGACTCATGCCGTCTCAAGTCCTCCTGGGAAGATTGTGCGTATGAGCCTGGAAATGGTAATTACGATGTGATGTGCATACAAGTGAAGTCAGAAGATTTTTTTATTTTTACACTGACTGAAACACAGAAAACCTTTTAACGCTTATGCAACAAAATGAAGAGCAAAATATAACCATTAAGGGTGTAAATGATGCTTTATGTATTTTATTATTCTCGTACAGTTGCAGAGAATTATGGGAAAGGTTACTGTAAAAAAGTAACTTTAAAAAAAGTCATTAGCACGTAGACTATACTGAGTTGGTAAGATGTTCCATTTAAAAGAATTTTGTATTTTTATTTAGCAAGGATGCATTACATTAATCAAGAATGACAGTAAAGGCTTTTATAGTGGTGGGTTAAAGACAAAAAGGGGTTTTCAAATGGGTTTTCCAGTTTAATTTTATTTTTTCAGAGAAAAAAAATTACGACTACATTTTTACATACATACTGTACATACATTTTTACCATGATTTACGGCAGACACCCACTAAACTGTCATTCAGTATAACAATAGTTCATGTAGCAAAAAATCTTGTCAATCATATTTCGAAAAAAATAATTGGGTCATATTAAAAGACTGAAGGATCACTGTAAAGGCCCCAAGAACTAATTAACTGTCATTTTAAATCTTCACCAATCAGTAGGTTTTTACCCATTTGTCACCAACAGGTTTTTAATCATTTAAAATATAATCAAACTTAGTATGAGCACTTTTTCTTTTAAACATTTTAATAAGAACAGGTCAGAATATGTATGTGGTTTCATTTTTTTACAAGAATATACCGGTTACGCTGAAGGTATTTAATCCATATTTCAAACTGTCATTTTAATTTGATGCAGACATCTCGTCTTTGACCAAAACGTTCAAAATAAATTCTGTTCTTTTTTTTTTAACTCGTTTCCACAAAAATATTACACACAAAAATTCACACAATATTACAGTTTTCACTGTATTGATCAAATAAATACAGCCTTGGTGAGAATAAGACATTTCTTCAGGAAAAAAACAAAAAACAAATCTTACAAACTTTTGAACGATAGTATAGATTAGTGCTGGGCGGTATGACCAAAATTTTATATCACGGTATTTTTCTAAATTATACCGGTTTCACGGTATTTATTATTTTTCATGCATGACCGGGTGTTAACCACATTTTCTACTGATTGAGGGAGGAAAAACTGCAGTAGATTGACTTAGAATGCCCTATTTTACTGTCATGATGAGCGAATATTGTAGAAAAATTCCACACTAAATAGTGACTAAACACGACTCGTTAACACGTTAAGCAGGAGTCAATCTCATTTATAATCGCGACATCGCCTGATAAAATCCAAATGCATCTAACGTTACACTAAAGAGCAGCTATGCGGTGGTTTTGGCTATATTACTTTTTTGTCTCATGCAGTGAGTAACAAACTAAAAAATAAAACAAAAAAGTGCGTAATATTAACAGACGAACTATGCTCATATTTATAATCTCAAACAGTCAGTTAGCTGCAAGTGCTTGGAGACGCTGTTTTGTACTCATTTATAGTGCTTCTCTGCCGCTCGCTGCACAGAACAGACGCAGAGAGAGGAGACACTGCGCCGGGAGAGTCAGACCTTGCACTCGCGGGGCAGCACTGGCGACATCTTCCAACTGAACCATAGCTAAGGTTTATCCAAAAATGTCGCTAGGTGTGTCAGTTTGTATATTCTATGGAAAAAAGCCGCTAAAAGGGTCTGAAAGTTGCTAAATATAGTGCTAAAGTCACGCTCGTGTGTGTGAGACGCGGGCCGTGGATGAGTTCTTCTGTGTCATCACGTTCTGCAGCTTCAGAACTTTCATGCTTAGTAACATACAGCTGTGTTCTTCCCACAATGCAATAGTGAAAAGAGACCCCTCTCAAACAGTGTCGCGTTCCGAACGTTATTTAAATAACACATTGCGGTATTTTCAAAATTCATGTCATAAGAAAAATAAATACTGGTATACCGCCCAGCACTAGTATAGATAGCTTAACAGACAGACTAAAACCCTCAAGTCCACTTTTGAACAAATCCCAAGTTTCCCACCAATAAGTACAACATTTAGTGGCATTCATGTGCTCTCATCAGTACGATCTCTCTGATATGACTTAAAGGCAAGATAAGACTATCACAGCTCTGTATATTTCCATTACCTCACAATAACATTTAGACTGTGGCACTTCCGCAGTTCCTCTGCAATTAAGCAGCCTGGGAACACTTGAAAATGGTAATGAAGTCCTTCTTGATAGCCCAGCCTCTCATGGAGAAAAACAGGAGGCTTGTGTCCTTTTAAAGAGATCTAGACCAGCGTCCATCCATGTGGAGCTGACACAGTATCATTTTGTCTCCTTTAACTCCAGAGTTAGCAATCACTCATGCGTTCTGCTGCCATTAAACGATCAGGCGCTGCCAGCGAGTGTTCACACCACAAATTGAGCTGAGATCAATACTGTTTGAGTCAATGTGAAAATGTGTGAGAGCACATCATTATCACAAGGGATATTGGGTTTATAAAATAGCTTTATTGAGCCACGTTTAGCGATGAGGTACTAAGTTTAACTATAATAGCCAGACAGCTAGATATAAATCTCTTTAGATCCAAAAATAAATGAGTGCTGCTATACAGACTAAAAGCAGTGCATTCTCAAATGCGTTTCATCTAGCTAGGTGGATAAAAGGGAAGCTGACATGCAGAATATAAAAGATAGAGGCTATCCTGTCCTTGAGTGTGACGTTAAGAGGCAGAGATCCTAAAAAAACTCTTTAGATCTGAAGTGATGGCCTTGAATCAGAGTGGCATCAGTATTAATATTTCATGGCATGAGCTGTGCTTCAGAAAGTCGGGAGTAGTGCACGTCTACAGAATACTCTCAAAACTTCATTCACAAAATCACTACTGAGATTTTAACCAAGAACCGTTTGCAATTAAAAAGTCATGCAAAATAGTAGTTTCATATGCTGAAATACTTTTTATTTGGAGGCTCAACAATAAAGATGGTGTGCTGACCTAGGGGCAATGTGAGATTTTATTTATTTATTTATTTTTTGCCAGTTGGTGAAACTGTCACTTGTCTTTTGTTGTCAGTGATGTGCTGCTACTCACAACCTTACATTTGTTGATCTTATATATTTATATGCCTTGCAATAAAATATGTACAGCAGGTAAAAGAAGTATTGGACACGTCACCGTTTTTTCCGGTAAATATATTTCTAAAGGTGCTGTTGACATGAAATTTTCACCAGATGTCGGTAACAATCCAAGTAATCCATACATACAAATAAAACAAAACATAAGTTCAGGAATTAAGTTATGTGTAATAAAATGGAAGTCGCATGCATTGCTCAGGTGTGATTTTGGCCCATTCTTCCACAGAGTCTTCAAATCTTGAAGGTTCTGTGGCCTCTTCTATGAATTCTGATATTTAGTTCTTATTTTCTATTGGATTCAAGTCAAGTGATTGGCATTCTAGCAGCTTTATTTTCTTTCGCTGAAACCAACTGAGAGTTTCCTTGGCTGTGTTTGGGATCATTGTCTTGCTGAAATGTCCACCCTTGTTTCATCTTCATCATCTTGGTACTGGAGGTGTTGGGACTGAACCAGCTAATATTAATTTCCACTGTCTAGGGGCAGGTTTGCTTTCTAATTACTGATAGATTTCAGCTGGTGTCTTGGCTTTCCATGCAGATTTGCACCTCCCTTTCTTCATGTGTTCAATCCTTTTTCCCCCCCCCGTGTCATTCCATTTTCTTAGACATAACTTAATTTCTGAACTTATTTGTTTTGTTTTCTTTGCATGTATGGATTACTTGGGTTGTTACCATCATCTGGTGAAAATTTCAAGTCAACAGTACCTTTAGAAATATATTTACTGAGAAAAATGGTGACGTGTTCAATACTTATTTAACCCGCTGTATTTGTGCAATAACAAATGTAGCAAATTCTGCTGATTAGTCAAGATAAGGTTATTTAGCATTAGTGCTGTGCAAATAATCGAATGCGATTATCATGCGCATCTCGTAAGTAAAGTCGGTTCTGTGATTAGTAGTAAATTTCCATCACGTGCTTTCAGATGGAGCGGCATTTACTACACAGAACCGTAGATCGCTGACAAGCTACGCAATATGTTCATAATCACAGGCAATACATCAAGATTTACTACTAATCACAGAACCGGCTTTACTGATGAGATGCGCATGATAATCGCATTCGATTATTTGCACAGCCCTATTTAGCATGTAAATAAAACAATTTAATTTAAAAAAAATTTACAAACATTTTAGTTTTGCACTCTTTGAAAATGTTCAGCTTTTTTAGAAATAAGACATTAATTTTATGAAATAAAAGGAATTTTAAAAAGATTAACATTTTTAAATACAAAATGCAATTAAAAGTATAAACCTTTTAAAAATTATCAGTAGAGTACAAAAATAAATATTTGATCATAGACTTGACAAATACAGTAAAAGTGCTAATTATTTCAACAGTTTTTGTATAATTAAATAGTGACAAATAGATCAGCATAACATTCGAAGGTTTGGAGTTGGCAAATTTTGTACAATATTTTTGAAAGTAGTATCTAATGTTCACCGAGGCTGCATTTATTTGATCAAAATATCGTAAAAACAGTAACATTTGAAAAAATTACAACTTAAAAATAGTAAATATTACAATTGAAATGTTATTTTATTTATTCCTGTGATTTTTTGTATCATTAAAAATGTCTTTACTGTCACTAGCTATGTTTCCATGTCACTGTCACTAGCTACGTATTTTTATGCATATGTTGGCATATCGCATTAAAAAAAAAAAAAAAAAAAAATGCTGGATGGAAACGCCAAGATGCGCAAAAATTCTAAATATTTAATTGTATAAATAATCGTCTTACACGACTGCGTTCCCAAACAGCGGGCATCCACCTCCGAAAGCAATGACAGTGTTTATTGCGTTTCGTCTGCTCGCTCTGAGGTGCAAGTAATTTATCATATATGAAAATTATTATATCAAGAGGCTTCTCCTACTTTTCTTAGTGATATTTAGTGCCAGTTTATCAGGAAATTATGATTTTGTTCTCTTTGACACGTTGGATGGAAACGTTGCTTTTTTCGCAAATGTTTTATGTGATATTCCAGTTTTACGCATAGGCCTAGTTAAATTTGAATCTTGGGATGGAAACATAGCTACTTTTGATAAATTTAATGCACCCTTGCTGCATAAAAGTATTAACCCATTTATAAAAAATTTTTTTTTTAAAAACTTACATGACCCCAACATTTGAACGTTAGTGTATTAGGGCTGTCAAAATGGCTGAAAAACTAAATTCGAATTTTGTACTTAAATATGATCAAAATTCAAATTATATTCAAATTTAAAAGGCATAATTTCAGTTAGGGGGAAAAAAGCTTTTAGCTTCTCTCCTGAGGCCGCAAGAGTGCGCATCGAGCAAAATATTACTAATCCACGGTTCTTCAAAGCATAAAATAACACTACTATCTTTGAAAAATGTGCATAATGTTTAAAATAATGTTTAACCTTATATAATTAAGTTGCTTAAACAATTAGAAACAAAACAGCATCATGTATACAAGTTTAATACAAAGCATGGAAAACCCATCACAAAGAGTAACGTTACTTTTTTTTTTACTTACAGTAATTTTAAATGGCTTTCTAAATATCCGACTCTCTTTTGCGAGACGCGAGTGCAATGGTGATAGATGTCCCTCTAGAAAATGCGATAAATATGCGTTCTGTGTGAACGGCTTGGTTCCAGTTTTGACATAAACAACATAATCTCCGCATTGATGTTCTCTTTTTCCGCAGTATTTTAAATGACCAACGTATCCAGTGGATTCAACTGGAAAGGCTAAAAAAAAAAAAAAAAGCATTAAAATGCAATGATACCTACCTACATCTTCATCGCATCTTGTGTGCCAGATAAGGCTGCCTGACGCACCCAAAAATTCGAATGTAATTTTTTGCATTCGAATGTGGATTTTTATTTTAAATTCGACGAATATTCGAAATTCAATTTTTTTTTTGACAGCCCTAGAGTGTATACATTTGGAATAAGTTTGTATTATTTAAATACCAGAATTAGCTTTTGACAAACCTGTACTGATCAACCTGTTAGTCAACCACTAGCAAATTAGCAACAAAAGAATTACATCTGAAGTGCTGCAGTGTTTCAAAAGACTAGGTTGAGAATTACAAAAAAAAGCTAAGCTATAAAAAAAGCAAGTATATAAGTATTAATATGTCTGCTCAGAAATATTACTATATGTAAAACACCACTTTATCTTACTGAGAGGCTCAGTTTCTAGGGCTGGGGGGGGATAAGAGTCCTCTTTTTGATAAACTGTCACATTGTAACTGTCTGTCCGCTGCACTGATCGACTGGTATCCGAGTGGACAGCCCCCGTGGTCCATAAACAGCGCAAGCTGCTGACGGTGCAGACTGGGGCAGTTCATTTAAAACAAAAGGCCTGTTGTCTCTGTACTGGCCCTACATTTGACTGCATGGAGGAGTTGCCCACTAGCCTGCTGTGGACAAGCCCTAGCCCATGTAAAACAACTGCACTGCTCCTCATTTGAAATGGATGACACCATAAAGCAGCAGTGTCGCATTCACCTGCCCCTCATCTGAGGCAGACCATAGGTCACAGCAATAGCTTCAATCACAAACCATGGCATCATGCTGCTTCAGAATCAACATCAATGACTACGTTTACATGGACATCAGTAATCTAATTATTTACCTTATTCTGAATAAGACAGTATTATGATTAAGGCGTTTATATGGGTTGCTTTTAGAATAATCCTTTCATGTTCCAGTTTTACATGTTATAGTACATAGATCGATTAATGGTATGCGTCATTACGTCACCACGCGATGCCATCCGACGTCCCCTCCAGAATTTCACATAAACAAAGTTCATCTTTGTGATGATGCCATATACAGTTTTGGGTGTTTCATTTTTTATTTTATGAAAGCTTCAAGTGCAGTTAATTATTTGTACGTGCAAACAGACGACGGCAGTGTTCAAGCTCTTTTATTTGCCGTCAAACGGTTGACCGCTGCCGTGTGTGTATCCTGTCGCAAAATGTGGTGAAAAGTCCTACACGACGGAAATAGTGTGATTAAGGTGTTTACATGTCTGTACTGCACCTCGATAATGCGACTAAAATAGGAATACTCCACGTGTCTTAATTCGATTTCTGTTTAGTTCGATTATGACTTTAGCCGGATTAAGGTCATCAAAAATCTCTGTTTACATGGTAGACTCTTAATCAGAGTATTGTCTTAATCGTATTAAAATCGGAGTATTGATGTCCATGTAAACGTAGTGAATGTTTACACCACATAAACTGTAAAAAAAAAAAAAAAAAAAAAAAATTGTTTTAATGGTAAAAGACTGTAAACATGCTACTCAAAACCTATTAACGGATAAGTTCCGTTAACATAGAAACAGTGAAAAACTGTAGCCCCTGTGGGACACTTCATGATTTTACAGTAAAATGGTTAAAAAAAAAAAAAAAAAACTGTAAATTGACATTACTTGAATTCCCTGTGTGATGCTTCTCATTTGAAGGTTTTTCATTTAAATAATTATGTTTCTCCTTAATTTTTTGTATAAGGGTTTTAGGTCACATCTTACATGGTTAAATTAATGCTTACTGCATTATTTTAGTTACCATGATGGTGTTTTACGTTTGCATAAATGACTTTGTGCAACTTCTATACATTAATATTTACCTCAGCTTGTGAAAAAGCTATTTGTGATTAACTTTGATTCATCATGTGGCTCTCTCATTAGTGTCTGTGTATTTTAGTGGTTTTAGGTTAGTATATTAATGTTGTACAAGTTGAACTGAAATATACATCTTTAACAGCAAATTTCAATTAGTAAAATCTAAGGGTGGCTCGATACCATTTTTTAAGAACCGATCGATTCCATACCAAAAATTCTGAGTATCTGCCGATACCGATATCAATCCGATACCTGGGCAGTTTTTTTTTTAATCAGTGTTGAATTTTTATACCTCAATGTGTGTTGACCTGATCATAACTTTTTTGTGTTACAATCTACTAAATATAGACAACTTTATTGTAAAGAAAAACAACAAATGAATGCATATATAATTGTAATCCATGACAAAAATAGTTTTACAAACTAGGTTAGTGGATAATTCAGTAGCAAAAGTTACTGAAAAGTTAGAGTTTTATCATCTTGACTATCGTAACCGAATGCGGCACGCAGTTGGAATGCTGAATGGAGGATGATAGACAGCCGCAGCAGAGAGAAGAGTTTACGTCAACTTGACTTAAAGGTGCCATAGAACGCATTGATACAATATTTTAAATTGTTAAAATATTGGCTTATTTGGAAGGGTCATGAATAATAATGATTGGCTGTGATCAATGATTGGCTGTTTCACAGAGCGGCTCAATGTTGAGCTCTCCTCTGATTGGCTGTTTCACAGTGCTGCTCATTTCAGTAGCTAACAGGAAGGAAACACAGGGAAAATATATATTTCAGTACTTTCTCTCGCAGTTATATCGTCGGGTAATTATACTGTATATAAAATGCGGGCATCAGGGAGCGGCTATTAATGTGCTGGGCACTGAAACTGCTTTCAAATGCACGATCGCTTTTTACTTTCACTTTCGAGATTCGCGATCACACAAACTCTGTTTATACTATGGAGCAGCAGTACTTACCACACATTTTACAAGATCAGATGCTTGTCAGTGGTGCTCAGGATCTGTACATCATTCACCATCATCCTCAGTCATCTCTCCTTACTCTGTTTATGTGGTAAGTGAAATCGTATGTACTGTAATGTAACAGGCTACAGCTAGCAAGGAGCTAACCATGTCCCTTTAGTGCCTCGCGTTATTTTATTAGAAAGCATTATTCACTTTTCGTACCTTTCTGAATACAAACACCAACCCATCCCTGCACTTCACATCCCCTGCACAGCCTGGAACATAACATTTATTTCCATGATCTGCCATTTTCGTTGTCCTCGCTTGTTTCTTCACAATACCTGCAGAACTTCTGATGGTTCGGCTGGCGGCTGGCCTAGAACATGGGCGGGTATACGTTATGCAAATGTTGGGGGCGTAACTATTATTGATCCCGACTGTTACGTCACAGTCGGTGTTATGTTCTGATTCGCCTATTTTTCAGTGGTCTTTTTTATTCACGAGATTTACATAAAGAGGAGGAAACAATGGTGTTTGAGGCTCATGGTATGTCATTTCCATGTACAGAACTCTTATTCAACTATGCCAAGGTAAATACAGTTTTCCATTCTATGGCACCTTTAAATATTCATCTGTACCTCACATTAAACTATGTAACGGCTTCAAAACACTTGAAATAGTGCACAAATACTTTATGGTGTTTTATAATGTGTTTGTGGCTTTTGTGGGGCTTAACACGAACACAATAGTATACGTACAATATCGGATTTGGATCGGTCTCGTCTGACCGATACCCTGTTCCGGCAGAAAATGCCAGTATCCGATAGTGATACCGATACTGAATATCGGATCGGTGCACCCCTAGTAAAATCGGTACAATGTTGCTACCGTATTATTTACAGTAAAGACCTGGCAACTGTTTTTTACTGTCAGTTTCATGTAGAGTTCACATTATGTAGAGTTCGGTCTGTCTGAGAAAAACAGCTCTGAAATGATGCAAATTAAAAAGACACCAAGTCAACAAAAATGATCAGGGATACGTTTACAGTAATCAATGTGTTTTGGCTTATAGAAATGTGCAAGTCTGCACTACGGCCATTCGAATATCATCTACTGCACATAAATCTCACTCTTCCTGTACTGTTAGAGAGATTGATCGTCAACATTGATCTTTTGTCTCCCTATTTTGGTTGATTTATGAGGTTGTGAACAGGAGAGTCCTTCCATGAGAGACATGCTGTTTGCAGTTCCTTTAGCCTGTGTGCTGAACAGTTGGAGCTGCTGCTACAAACCTCTCCGCTGAACCCATCCAGCCCCTCCTCCACCACTCTGAGCCTGTGTGTGTGTGGAGGAAGACCTGGCAACGAAAAGAGCTGAACAGTGGCAGCTTGGGAGAATGACTTCAGAGCAGGTTGATATCAGTGCAAGTCATCGCACACGCATACGGCAGAGTCATTTCAGGCTGTTTGGAACCTGCAGGGGGACAAGGCTCGCCTTTAGCTCTTACTAACACAGCTAAATGTAATAATGACATGAAGTGATTATCACATCACTATGGGAAAAGACGTTTCTGAAATACCTTTCAGCTCAAATCAGCATAAGCCCTGCAAAGGATGCATAGCATCTTCAGAGAGAGACCTTAGACAACATGAAAGAAACAAATCTGGAAATGAATAACCACAGCTGAGCACAGGAAATATAAACAGCTCCATGCTTATGGATTTCTTATGCACAATTGGGTGTGTGTGGTTTGTGTACATAAAATAAAACCACAAAGTCAGGTGGGACTGTGCCGGCATGCTCAAAACCCAGAGTGTGTGTGCATGTGTAAACTGACAGTAATGCTCTACAGCAGAGGCTCTCAACGGGTGGGTCGCAGATCTGTTCTGATAAGTTCTTGGGCAGAAGGAGATAAAAAACAATGCTAAATGCTAATAATAAAATATAATTGGGAATGCAAATAAATAACATTATTAAGTCTGAAATGGAGAAAATATAGTAGTCAACATTTGGAGTGGATCAAAACCTATCAAAGTTGTCCTAAAAACCAAAACAATACAAAACAAAAATCAAATTATAGGACGGCTTTGATGAACTTTTTTGATCCACTTCAAATGTTGACTTCTGTACTTCACAAACATTTTATTGTTGACATCAAAATCAAATTTCCATTTTTTTTTTTTTACACAAATTCATCTGTCACTTAGTAGAAGCCAAATTAGACAGATGTCGTTCTATCAAAAGGAGAGAAAAAAATCTGTCATTTGAAATGCTGCAAGTGAATTTAGGCATCAAAACATTATAAATGTACAGCATGAAAAATGCATTTTCAATTTAAGATTTGCTAGATATTACATGTAAAAATATGAATCTATTTGAGTTTTTTTAGACATTGTCAAATTAACAAATAAATAACATATGGTACTAATATATCTGTATTCGGCAAATGTAATCTAAATTTGCATGCTCATTCAGTTTATTTTTACAACTAAATATCTAACATCAGCCAATAAAAAGTAAATAAAAAAATAATAAAATAACAGATACGGTACATTTCTGTCATTTAGATGTCATATTAAAATTTAAGGGTTTGGGGTCTTCAAAAAACACTTAATATGATTATTTGGTGCGGTTATTTCTTATTATTAATGTTGCGGTGATTTTGAAAACAGTTGTGCTGCTTAATATTTTTAAGGAAACAGTGATAACTTATTTTCAGGTTTCTTTGTAGAACATATAGCTAAAAAAAAGCAGTATTTATTTGAAGAAATCTTTTGTAACATTATAAATGGCTTGCCACTTTTGATCAGTTTGCTTCTTTGCTAAATAAAAAGTTGATTTCTTAGAAAAGAAAAGAAAAGAAAAGAAAAAAAGAAAGTTTCTGACCCTTAACTGGTAGTGTAATCTGTGCATAATGGCGAAATGTACAGTTTGAGTGACATCTTCATTCTTCAAAACCATGATCAAAACTAGAAAGTACAAATATAAACTCTCAGGCTACATTTAATAAGGTTCAATTGCAATGTGAATAAACATTGTTACTGCCAAATACGGTTTCACCAAGGGTGCTGAAAGAATGAAACCACCAAAATTCAATTAAGCCAACAACAGTACAGTTACTCAGGGTAAAATCAACATCTAAGTTTATATTTCCTTCTATCAACACCTTCAGTTGGCTATTCTTTCCAAAAGACCTCATAGTGGAGGTTCATGACCCCACCACAATCATCCTAAAAACACAATGCATGTTCCAATAAAGATGTCATTAAGCTCAGATATCCGCAACTGCGTCATTACAAAATCAGACCAACTACAATCCTTTCAAACCATTTTTAAAGACTCCAGAGCCATTCTTACAGGTCTGCGAACACAGCACATGTATGTTCAAATCGATTTGCCATGGTAGCCTGGCAAGTGTGTTTCCATGGAAACAAGCCCATAGCCTATTCCATAGACGTGTGTCTATGGAAGCACTTGGTTTGAACAAGATTAAAATGGAAATGATATAACCCATGTCATGGACGTGAAACAGAAGCACATCTCCATGGACTAATCCAGGGGAAAAATCTTTATTTCAGTTACCCATGATGCCTCGCTCTGATCGCTGGAAATAGATTGAAGACTTAGAGCATTGACCAAGAAACCCTAGTGTGATCTTCGCATTCAAGATCAGTCAATAGTACTTTCATCCTCATCTGTAACATCACGTTTCAACCTGCACAAGATCCCTGTTCCACCCTGCTGGTCTGCTGCCTTCATCTGGTCAATCCCAACAATTTATCATCGATTCAATGCTAAAATCATCACGCATCAGCTTTGCTATATCATAAAACGATTACATCTTTGCTCCGATACATCCACTGTAAAACAGTAAATACTGATAATAATTCAACACAAAGAACTCAACAGAAAGAATGTATTTATCTATGCAAATGGATTTAAACTAAAGGTTCTAAACCGAGGTTTTCAAACCATTTTGGGTTCCACAAAGAACCTTCCAGTGAACAGTTCTTAAAGAATCTTTATCCACGACGAGGAACCTTTTGTTAAAAGGTTCTTCTTCATGGCACCATAGATGCCAATAATAAAAAATAAAAAAAACATTCTTAAGAGTGTATGTTGTTACATGCAAATTACTAAAAACAGTTTCTACAGAAATCATTTTGCTCCACTCATGTAGATCCAAAAAATAAAATAAATATCTATATTTCATATCTCAAATAAGTTACCTAACATCAGTTTTAAAGATGTACGCAAGCTGTGCATGTTCACCTCCCAATCCTCTATCTTTCCTGCCAGAGCGACTTCGACTGGTCAATTCCAGCACTTGACTATTGATCCAAAGCTAAAAATAACTGCAACCATCATGCAACACCATTTCATCAAGTCATCACCACGTCAACCTCCAATGCACAACAATCAAAAGCATGACTTCATCACAGGTCATGCTGCAAGCACGCGGGAAAATACCATTTCTACATAAATCTGTTCACTCATGTCTATCCCAAAAATCCTGACCAGCTGCTTCTATATTTCATATTCATTTAAAACATGTTATCAGCTATCAGTTTTAAACACATCTGCTCTGATCCACATCATGAATCAAGCACGATGGGTATGTTCACCTCCCAATCCACTAGATTTTCTGCCAGAGTGACTTCATCTGGCCAGCTGCAAAGACATGTTCTGCTGCATGCAAATACAGATTCTACATCAATCACGTCTACTGAAAAAACTTCACTTTTAAAAGTACCCTCTACTAGTACTTTCACATCCATTTAGAAGTCAGTTAGACCACCAAACATCAGTGTTGTGAACTTGTGTATTTGTGATGCACATCATGAAGCAAGCATGTTCACTTTACTATTGATCCAAAGCTAAAAATAGCTGCAACCATCATGCAACACTATTTCTTCAAGTCATCGAAACGTTAACAACCAATGCTGATCGTGCATGCAACTGCAAATACAGATTCTACAGCAATCAGATCTCACAACGTGTCTATTGAAAATACTACAGTACTCATGGTCAACCTCTGCTAGACCTTTCACTTCTATCTAGAAGTCAGACCACCAAACCTCTGTGATGCATCATGAATCAAGCATGTCCAGTCTGTAGTGCATCTTACCAGAGTGATCAGCTGGTCCTCCGCCGTTGGCGAAGAGGGCAGAGTACAGGTGAGGGTATGTCTTCTCCAGGGCCACACAGAGCTCCAGGAAATGGTCGCTCTGCTTGTTCATGAGCATCTTCAGGAGCTGGTCCACTTTCTCGGCGCTGGAAGAGCAGTTCTGGTCCAGCTCGAAGGCTTCCTGCTCGCTGAGGCTTCCCGATTTACTCAGCAGCTCTATCAGCCGGTCTGCATCCGTGATGGACTCCAGCAAGTTCTGGTGGTACTGGTGTAGTAACTCTTTGTGCTTGGGCTCCATTGCAGTTCCTCCAGTTCCCTGGCTAACTAACGTTAGCTAGCTCCGCGCTATCGCCGTAGACCCGATTCCCCCACACAAACCCGATGAATGCAGCAGCAACTTCTTTCTGTCCGCTCACTTGTAGGATTTGAGCCAAGGCGCCATGAGATGTGATGGCTTAATGAAGCTGGTTTTCATTACAAACTGCAGAAAGGCACAGAAGCCATGTTTGTTGCCTGAGGCTGTTGACTGCACTAAACAGCGAGACATTTCTCCAGATCACTTACGCGAGGCAACTTCGTCCATTTTTCCCTGCGCTTCCGAGAAGAGCATGTTCGTCTGCGTTTATAGTTTCTTTTTAGCCATTTATGTAGCGCTGTGCGGACTCAAGTGTGAGCAAAAGTAGCGCAACTCTTCTGGCGTTCCCTACTCAAACTGTACGCTCCGCCATGTCTCGGTATCTCAGCAGCTGCTGCCTGCTGTCAATCAACTTCCCGTATAATGTCCATATACGGTAAAGTGGGCGGGGCATTTGCCTGAGACACACCTGGTTTCCTCCAATGGGCGTGCACTACTGTTTAAAAATTCGGGCAAAAAAGGCTGCGCGGTTATGAGGATGATGCATCATGACATAACAAGTGCAAGGGGACTTTACGCTGGAACATGTGCTGTGCACCGCAGACTGTTGATTTTCAGTAAATGTGACTGTGCTAGTTTGTGATTTTATTATAGTGTAACAATATAGTCTAGACATTTAAATAAATAAATACATTTAAAACTGGAACATGGTGGCTGCTGGTTTATAAAAAGGTTATCAAGTGGTCTCAAAGCAGGATGAACTGATCACTGTACAGTCTAAAAAAAATGGTGCTATATAGCACTAAAAGTGGTTCTTTGGCTCGTAATCATTGGGGAACTTAAGTGGTTTTTCAGCGGTTCTTCACTGGTTCTTTGGCATGACTGAGGGGCTATATAGCACCGCTACCATATACGGAACCTGTTAAGCTCCTGTATGGTTCTTCAGCGGTTCGTCAGTGGTTCTTTGGGGTGATTAAGGTGCTATATAGCACCACTGCCGTACAAAGAACCTGTTAAGCCCCTTTAAAGGTTCTTTACGAGCCAAAGAACCACTGTTGGTGCTGTTTAGCACAATTTTTGTTGAAGAAATACAATGCAATATGGCACCTCTTATGGTTCTACATAGCACCATTTGACAAAGGTGCTGTATAGCACATTTAAAGACATGGTGATATATAGCACCAAAAGTGGTTCCCCTATGATTACGAGCCAAGAACCACTTTTAGTGCTATAATAGTACCGTAAAATGTAGTCCTTGTTAAAAAAATAAATAAATAAAAAAAATAGAGGACAAAAGTTAACTGTTGTATGATAGAATAATTAGTAAATAATGTGATCTTTCTTATGTAGCCTACATATGTTATCTGTAATTTCTGGACAGTCTTTTCTATTAAAATGACATAGGCTAGTTAAACAAGTTTTACCAAATAGAAAAGGATACCATTGTTACACAAAGGCTACATATAATTCATTCCTATGATAACAAGAACTATGTGTAATTACAAGCAGTTCCACAAAAATGGCACACAAATTAGAAGTATTGTTCTGTTTTACAAAAGTATGTAAATAAGGAAAAAGAAGGGAAGGAAAAAAATCCTACACAGTATTTTTGTCTTATTTTGCAGTATATATATTAATATATTATAAAAAAATCTTAAATTGAGATGCATTCATCTGCAAAATGGCATAATATATTAAGACTTGTTTTACAAAAAGATATACAGATTATTATCACATTTGTCTTATTTTGTATAAAAATCTTAAATTGAGATGCATTCGTCTAAGAAGCAAAATGACATAACATATTAAGTCTTGTTCTATTATAAAAAGTTTTAGAAAGAAGTTAAAGTTTATGCTTAAAACAAGAAAAAAATCTGTCAGTGAAAAAAAAAAAAAGGGAAAACAAGATTTTTTTCTTCTCAAGTGAATCTATCCCAGGATTTTTGGGACAGACATGATTGAACGGATTTATGTAGAAATGGTATTTGCTCAAGTGAACGTATCTTCATTTAGCAATTTTTAGATATTTGTAATAGAAAACAAGACAAAAATAAGAAGAAAGAACATCATTTGTTCAGCTGTGGAATAATATACATTTTCTGATATTCATATCACAAGAACAAATTCCAAACTCCATGATTTGATTTATTCTGGATTTCATGTGGAAAATGATTTTGGTGATTTATCCTGCTCAGTCACTGTTTATTTAATTTCATCTATATGAGTGCATTACATTTCTGATTTATGGCTTTGTAGACCATCCATCCTTGAAGCTCAAAGTTCACATTATCGTGCTGAAAGCCAGTAAGAATGGGAGCTCAAAGAGTGTTTACACATCTCCATTACATGATTTACATCATTAGCTGTACAGCTCAGACCGATTTATAGATGAAGAACTACAGGTTACATGGAGTTCACAGGCTATAAGAGGCCAGTCGGGGTTTTTACATGGTAACGAAAAGCAGATTAGTAAGTATCCAGTCAATTATCAGTTACCTCAAACATACAAAGAAAGATAAACACGGGATTAAACCAGATTGAGTCATTTTATTGGACTACCAGAGTAGATAACAAGTGGTGCAAAGGATGCCTGTCAGACACATGCAAACACGGTGAACTAATGAACTATCAGTTCTCACAGCAACTGATTGTATGTATGTTATGCAAGGCCTAACAGAGTGAGCAGAAACATTTGGAGAAATCTGCTATCTTTTCAATGCAGCTGACAGATGGAAAGAAGCACATGTCAGCAAAGCAGGGTTGGTTACTCCCATCTGACAAACCTTGTGACACTGCAAATTGGTTGCTCTAAAATTGAAGCTATTTTACACTGCGCTCCCACGTGAAGCATAAATGGGTGCTGTCAAGGCACTAACGCCTCTGCGTTCAACTTGATGCTTAGATAGAATTAACAACCGCCAATTAGAGAACACATGTGTCTGGATACACTTCACCAAAAATCAAGATATAGATACAGAACATTAGCTCTCTGTCTGCATTTTGTGGAACTCATAGAGACACAAAATACTCGTTTGTTGTGATTGATGATTAAATTACTATGATAGAGTTATTTATCTAGTTAATTCCATAAAGACTTGTGAACAATTTCTGTAAAGAGAATAGCATGCAGAGGTAAAAAAAAATTTAAAGAGTCTTTAAAAAATATGATTATTATCTATGAACAGAGGTTTGGTTTGTACTTTATCTAGAGGTTAGATATAAGTTGATTGCTCTCAGTGGAACCTCATTTTCTGGATAGTATTTGTAAGCCCCGTATAATCAAGACTGAAGTTTTTAATTTTGAATGGATTTCCATTTCATTTATGACCTAAATGCTGAAAGACGATTACTTCTGAAAAAATAAATAAATAAAAGAAATTTATGCAATCAATTTTCAGAGAAAAAAAAAACGGTTAAAAGGTAGCTAAAATAAATCACACGATTTTCTGTTTATTTATTTATTTTGAAATAATACCATAATAGACTGACATTTATCAAATGTATTTTTTTTTTGCAGTTTGTCATTGTATTTAAAATGCACAGGGCAATTCTGCCCTCTACTGGTGTAAATAAGAATATCATGAATTTAAATCCTGAGTCATGTGTGAGGACTCACGTTCATAATAGTTATATTCACATATTTAATTATTTATATACATCCATCCAAGATATTTGCTTTCATACCTTTACATTTATGAACATATAGGCCTATGGTGACTATACATTACAGAATAAGAGTCCCGCTGCTATCTCTCCGCTAAAATCTTCCTGGGAATGATTTAAAAACGTCCCCGCCATTATTTAAAACCTGACGGTCACATTGTGTTCTCGATGAACTTGTCTAACTAAATAATGCTCATGTAACTTGCCGTCCTCAGCAGTTTGGCCTCGGTATGAAGAAATAACCAGGCTGTTGGATGGCATTATATTTGAGCTGATCCGGGAGCAGTGACACTTCTGCACTGCGGGAAGCTTCACATGATGGATGTACCCCATGATTCAGACACAGTGAGCTGAGAACCTCCTTAGCTATTAAAATCTTTTTTAAACATGGCTAATTACAAGTGACATAAATACTTAGACAAGACATTCTGTTTTACTGACTGCTTGTTTTTTCAGTAATATTTTTATGAAATTATTTCAGCATCGAGCAAATTGTAAATTAAAATACATATTATAAATCGCATATTACTCTAGTTTAATCATAAAAAAATATATATTATATTTATAATAAAAAAATATATATATATATATAACTATTTATTTATTATTATTTTTTCTAGTTATGACAAGGTCTCAAATATATATATATATATATATTTTCTTTACCAGATTAAACTAGAGTAATATGCGATTTATAATATGAATCGCATATTACTCTAGTTTAATCTGGTAAAAAAAAAAAAAATATATATATATATATATATATATTTGAGAATATAACAAAACAATAAATTAATAATAATAATTATATATATATATATATATGAGACCTTGTCAAAGCTAGAAAAATATTAACATTTTATATTAAATTTAAATTAAATTGATCCATCTATAAGAAAACTTTAAATATCTAATACAAATTATTTTATATTAACCTGTATATGCATCAAGAGGCATTTTTATATTGCTTAAAATATTTTAGACCTTATTATTATTGGCATAACTACAAATAATTGTTCATTAATTAAAACTGTATATTACATTTGAATTAAATTTGACATTATTTTAAATGTTTTTATAAAAGTATTTTATAAAACTAATTTTAATTACTAATAATTGAATTTTTCATCATGTCATTTAATGGTTTGATCCAGATGTCTAATTATGATTATGATTATTATTTTTGCCTATGTGAACTGACTTTAGATATGAAGTCTCCTATCTTTATTCTGTAGATTGTAATGCTGTTTGACCGTGAGTCATGCCTGATCTAGTAGGAATAATTATATGAATGTTGTTATTAATATTTATCAGGGTGTTTTGAGGTCATTGCTGAATTAGCTTCAGAAGTCAGCACTGATAGTACCAAACGGGCTATTGAAGAAATACCAACTTAATTCAAGTTGAACGCTTGTGTTATTATCTCTTTCAGGCAGGATTTACTTAGCATTTCATATGTGTGTTTGGCTCTGTACAGAGTAAACAAATAAGAAACAAAGACAGCACCATCATTACCACTTTTTTGCCTCAATAGTGAGCAGGCCGACAATCATAATGGTTACAACAAAAGAAGTGTAAATTTAAGTGTATGATTAAAAAAAAAGAGAGTGTATTATGCATAAGATGCAGCAAATATAAATTTCTTTACTATAAAATGGCCATTTTGATGACTAAAACTAACATTTATGGCACATTTTCCCCAACATATGTATATTACTTAAAATACATAAATGTGTAAAAACATTTTTGGCATTCAGATCTGTGCGCAATACTTAATCCAGAATTTTCTTAAATCAACTTATCTTGGAGGTAACGCATACATCAGATAGCATACAATAATTCGCTAAACCACTGCTTTGAGTGTAGAAGGCACAAAGATATAGCTGGCTACTCTCGAAATAAAAATATATTAATAAAAGAGCATGAAATGTAACGTGCAGCATATATGCACACAAGTGCCTTTGCATTGAGTACAGTAAAACATGCAAGTACAAGTGCAAATGAAAGTAAGGCGTGTAGAAATCATGGTGTGGCTTCATGTCCTCTGAGGGTCTGCGAGCATCTGTATCCTCTAATCGCTTCCACCGCAGAGCTTCAGCAGTAGTTTCTTATAATCCCCTGAAGTGTCTCCCTGTAAACGCAGATTAGTTTCATTACAATGCTGTAATTTTCATTTCTCAAAAACGTAAAGCATAGTTTAAAGGGGTTGTTATACAGGTACTCACAGATATGGCCGTGTATAGAGATTTCCCGTAATTCTTTGCGTATTCCTGACGAATGTCCAGCATGTCCACTTCAGAGCGGGTCACCATGATGCGAACCAAAGTGCGATCCTTGGTTCCTGCTCCCTGCGTATTTCAAACAGCTTTTTTCTTAGTTTTTAAGCATATTCGGATTTGAAACTTTGATGGATGTGATCTTATACACTACAACAGTAGTACTCCAAACTCTTAGGCCAACTACTGCCTTTAATCAAATCAGAATCCAGGTAACTTGTGTTCCCTCAAATTATTTCAGCATTCAGCATATTTTAGAGTGCATAAGGACTGTGAGTTACATTATTCCATATTAATATTAATATCATAATATTACAATAGTTACTGCAGTCCAGTTGAAATATATACCATTTTCTATTGCTGTAAATATTTTAGAACTTAGCGTAAGTATAAAAATTGATGTTCATTATTAAAATTTCCATGCCTGGCACTTCATGAAATTCCAAATTAAGAAATCAATATTTTAATCAAATAAAATGTATTTGATAAAATATCTGTATGTTTATTAAAAACTGTTGAAAATATAAGACATATACACATATATAAAACGTTTATTATAAAATAATGCATTTATATATAAATAAATATATATATATATATATATATATATATAAATAAATAAATAAATATATATAAATGCTGTAATTTTAATAATTTTATTATTTATATATAACATAAATATAACGTAATTTTATATTTAAAAATATTTCATAACACACATGTTTATATTAATTTAAAAATAAAATACCAATTCAAAACAAATGTATTCTAATGTAAAAATATAAGACATTTAAAAAAATACAAACAAATAAATATAAAGACGATAATATAAAAATATATTTTTACTATGATAATTAACACATTCTTCTGGCATACCACATGGGGGCACTTTGTGTACACAGTTTGAGAACCACTGCTGTACAATAACACGACTTAAAATGACTTCTACTGTAAACCATGGCTTTGTTTGTAATTAATCATTAATTTGCCATCTCTGTTACTCTGTAGTCAGTACAGCTCATTCGCACTGAAAAGAATTATTCTCACCTTCATGGCCTTGTAGAGTCTCTCAGCAAAGTAGGCCGGTGTGTTTTTGATGCATTTCACTGCATACAGAAAAACATGTTTAGACTCACCATACGCAAATCACCCTGCAGCTAACAAGCCGTGTACAATAGAGCAAGCAAGACGAATCTTGAAACTTAAATGGAAAAAAAAAATAACAGAATGAAGACAGACCAGGCATTCATCTGAAAGTGAAAGTCATTTAAAACAGAAAGCCTGACTGTTCATAACAGCAAACCGAAATAACACACTAAACACACCTAATTATGAACATGTCACCGGCTGAAAGGAAGTCATGCACTATGACACAGCAAGCACGTATGTCAGCTATGTTATGTGTTATGAATCTCGTTGTGTGAAAAATATATTACCGCATATTTACCCTATAACAGCTCTACCCTTAAAGGGGCCGGCAGGATGGAGAGCAAGTTAAGAAATACAATTATGGGTGTTTAATGATTAGATTTCATGAAACGATTATAGTTGGCAGATCAGACAGCTCACCGACAGCCAGCATGCCGCTCTCCAGATCTCCAGACATCTCCCTCTCAATACTCTTCTCGATGTCTCTGCCACACATGTGCTGATACTCATGAAACACTGTCAACACAAAAACACTTCGTGTTGTAATATAGTTGCTATTTCTGCAAACACTGAAATCACAAACAAACATCTGTGCAGAACACACTTTGGAATATATTAGAATGAGTTCTGAAGAATCATGTGACACTGAAGACTGGAGTAATGATGCTGAAAATCGAGCTGTCATCACAGGAATAAATTGCAATTTAAAATATATTAAAACAGAGAACAGTTCTTTTAAATTGTCATTATATTTCACAATATTTTTTACTGTATCTTAGTCTTTAATTTTGGATGTTCAATCAAATAAATAGTCACAGTAGATGTGTTAATGAGATAAATATATGACCAGTATTGCACATATTATGTAATTAGACAAAAGACAACTGTGTCCTATAGAAAAAACAGGAAATTACATAATAAGTAGGTTGATTCAGAGGTGAATTCAAATGTTTCCACTGGAAACCATATCCAGTTATGAGTCATAATTCTCAGCCTCGGCAAGAGTGTGTTGACTGCAATGCCAGACCCAAAACTGAATTTTTGGCCACCCCAAAATGGACAAAGTGGCAGAACTTGAAAGTTTTTGAGCATTTTTACACTTTATGTATTCTTTATGTGGGAGCATTCAAAAAGCATTACACTCAATATATAATATAAAATACAACATGATTATTTCTCTTTCAATATACGTCACAGTACAGTATTCTTGACAAACAGGTTTGGAGATTTCGGTATTTCCCTATTCAAGTAGATATGAGCTGTACTAGCATTACTACTACTTAGAAGGAAACAAGCAGCCTGGAGGAGGGGCTGAGTGAACTGACCTTCCTAAAAGGACTTCGACTTGATAAAAGAATACCATTATTCCAGCCAAAGGGCCATGACGTACCTGCTCTGAGGTGAGCTTTGCTCCGAGCACACAGGATGGCATTGAACTTGGACTCATCTGTGCCAAGTTTATTTTCCCCTGCTTGATAGAGAGCCTGCAGCAGAGCACAAATAGAGCATAATAGAGACTCTTCAAAGAATGAGAAAGATATATTTTTAGAAACATTTATTTCAATAATTACCTGAGCATCCTGTTTGGCTACTGATATGTCCACATTCTCGCTCTCATCACGGTTACCCTTTGAGATAATAACAGGAAGAAATACTGATATGACTTTCACATTTCTGTCATTTCCAACATTTTTGACCCTCAAAATATGAAAGTTTCACATCGTAACATTCACATCTGCTGTGTACCTGAGCAAGAGAGACCAGAAGTCTGCGGAAATGTCCAGATGTGTCTCCACTGATGGAGTCCTCCAGTGATTTCTTATTTTCTAAAACAGAAATACTGAGCGTTATTCATCTCAGCTCACCGTGCTTTACTGTCGAGCTTCAGATTAAAACGTGCATGACAAATGCTTGATTGGGAAGTAATCGAATCTGTAATTGCAGAGGGAAGGAATTAAGTGATATGACTCTAGTACGCACCGGCTTTGAAGATTTGATTGATTTCTCGGATCTCCGCATTAGAGCGAGAGGACAAGATTTCAATCAAACAGGCCTCATCTGTCCCTGCTCCCTGTGAAATAATCAGCAGATTACATTTGTATTAATGGCACATCATAAGAATCTAATCAAATATTCTGTTATCTGTGCAACATAAAGGAACAGTTCACTCAAAATGTAAACCTGTTGTAGGTAGGTACGTATCATTCCTCAGATCTTTTTTTTTTTTTTTGGTGAACTATTTCTTCTATTCTCAGAAAGCAATGCTACATATAAAAGTAATGCTATATGCATCATTAAGAATTCAAACACTTCATTATTAATAATTCATATTTATAATCATGATCTATATGCTCACCAAGGCTGAAAATACAGTAAAAAATGTTTTGCGATATAGTGAAATATTACAATTTAAAATAACTGTTTTCAATTGTAATATTTCTTTAAATTATAATTTATTTTTGTGATGGTAAAGCTGAATTTTCAGCATCATTACTCCAGTCTTCAGTGCCACATGATCTTCCAGAATTCATTCTAATATGCTGATTTGCTGCTCAAAAAATAATTTTCATATTATTATCAATGTTGAAAATAATCGTTTTCTGGAAACTGTGATACATTTTTTCAGGATTCTTTGATGAATAGAAAGTTCAAAAGAACAACATTTATTTGATATAAATAAAATTGTAACAATAGAAATGTCTTACTGCCACTTTTGATTAATTAACTTTTAAATGGTATATAAATATAACTCAGCTATAACTATAAATCCAGTACCTTTATATATTATATATTGCATCAGCCATCCATGTGAGGGTGCTAAGTTGCACAATGTTTGATTACATACTGTATTTTATCATGCTTCATTTGTATTCATTCTATTAATAAAGTACTTTCACCAACCTTGATGGCCTCTTTGAGCTCATATGCATCATACTGAGCTGGAGACTTCAACATGGCCAGCACCAGTTTCTCAAAGTTCCCTGAAAGCTCAGACTTCAGGTCCTTAATCAAATCCTGTAAGCATTGGGTTACATGAGAATGATTAATGATGCTTTTCTTAACCCATAACAAAAACTGAACTTTGCTGCATTTATTTCTTTTCCGTATTGAGGCTCTGATGATCTATATGCTAGCATCGACAAAATGATCTTGGCATATTTATCTTTTAGTCTTCCTCCTTTGGAAAAATGGACCAAAATTACTGATGTTTAATCTTGCACTCAGGGGCATATGAATATTTGTCCAATCAAATGCTCTCTAGAATGAGGCAGGCCACAAACACCACCTGTCTCTGACTATATAATAGCATGTAGCACATCATGGTTCAAAGCTTTTAAGAAAAGCTATTAGCAGTCCAAAATAAAACCTGGTCTCAATTTAAGGGGCAGCTGCTGTATCTGCTGAACAGCAAATATCTAAAAAGCTCCAATGCTCTCAATTACCTTTCCATAGGCAGTCTTGTATGACACCAAGAGTGGAACACGCTGCCTGATGGAGCGACTTCCGAGTAAATTAATGATGGCTTGTTCATCAGTGCCTGTTGAAACATGTTCATGCATATTAGCAGCCTGTTATGCAGCTGCATATACAGTAAACACAGGAGTCATTTTCTGGAAAGCTCTTATTTCATGTCAGTCTAAAAAAAGCTCTCAGTATTTAAACATCCATCACCTGTATCACAAAAGGGTCAAACTTAAGATTAATAATAGATAAACATCAAAGAACAAAAAGAACAGAAAGACTTTTAACCCTGAGGGAGAATAAGTGACATTGCTTTCTCAGAAATAGAGTACGTGGAAAATGAACATGAACAGTAACTAACCAAAGCCCTTCATGGCCTTCCTGAGGACTTCCGCATCTTTTAGAGGATCAGCTCCAGGGAAGTCCTGAATGGTCCCTCTGAATCCACGCTACAAATAAAACAAGTTAGGACTCAAATATATGCTCAGGCTTTATGCAGGTTTTATGAAAGTAAATATAAGACTTCTTAAAGACCATTTACAGACCAAGAAAATTTAAGGAATAAATTAAGGGGAACACAATACATCAATATGTTCTCTATAGCTTACAGGGTTTCTGCAGGATTTTTAAGCTCAAATTTAAGACTTTAAGACCTTTTTTAAGACCTGCACAAATAAAATGAATACCATATGAGCGGGGTAGGGCAATGTCTATAGTACCATATTAAACTGTAAAATGACTGTAAAAAGCATAATTTACAGTTCAGATACAAGTTTTCACAAAACCTAAAAGTTTTATAAAATGATAAACTTTACATTTCAGCCTTTATACCATTTTTAAGAAAAAGGATAAGTCAAAAACATTATAATATTGATTTAAACAATTATTATCAATGAATTATTATATAAATTAAATAACATGAATTAGGCGTGTGCGATATTGACAAAAAGATATCTTGATATTTTCTGGGACACAGAACATGAATCTGAAGATAGATGCATTTACACACTGTTTAATGTAGCTCAGAGGGACATAGCATGCTTTAACCTGCAGTTACAAATGCATAAATAATGTTTTGATATTTGAAACATAAAACGTTTAAAACAGATGTTTGAAATTATTTAAAAAAATTAAGATACCTTAAATGTGAAATTAAAACCGCCAGTAGGTGGCAGCAAGTCAGAGTTAATAAGTGAGTCATTGCGATTGAACCAAATCATTTTGTTGGCGAAATTAATTTAGAAAGCAGGAAATATGGTGTCTAAAACGTAAGTCTCTTAATATTAACTTCTTAAGAAAAGAAAAAAAAAAAAAAAAAAATCAATATCATTTGTAATCATGCTGACTTTTGCAGAAAAAAACGCCACTCTTTGTATGATATTAATATGAAATTATATAAATATAAGCTATACATTTTCTGCCCCCATATCTTAAATTATTTGATAATTCTAAATGCATTTAATACACTGAATCGTGCAGTGAAAGAAGGCGTATACACACTAGTTTAACCGATATTAACTGATTCATTCTCTGCCAGCAGGTGTCGCGTTCAGCAGAAATATTTTCCCAGTAAAGGCAGAACACAAAGCAGCACAGCGCCGGACTTTGAACTTGCAGCGCTCATTTTTATTTAATCAAATCATAGCCTTTTGAAGTTCTATCGTCACATTCAGCCATACCGCAATTCTGGTCTTTCCGTCCCCAAATTTAAGACCTCTTGAAATCATAATTAAGACTTTCTTGTACAATTTAAGACTTTTTAAGGCCTTAAATTTGAAACAACTACATTTAAGACTTTTTAAGACCCCGCGGAAACCCTGAGCTTAACTAGAATAAGCAAATATCTTATATAGACTAATACAGATGAATAAAAGAATAAGAAAAATCAACTTAAAACAAAAACAAATATCTGTCAGTGATGTATGAAAACTTGTTTACCCTTTGAATTAAGCATAAACTCCATTTTGTTCAATTTCTCTGAAAACTCTTAAACTATCTTCATTTTGCACCTCAAAAGTAAAGTATCTTGATTTAAGTATACTTGTACTGGAAAACGACAAAAATACTTAGGAAGATATTCATTCTTTGCAGTGCATGCAACATTGAATACTAGACTTTCTCCTCCAATTTAAGACCTTTTAAGGCCTTAATTTGTGGAAAGACTTTTTAAGACCCTCAGAAACCCTGTATACTGCAATAAATTGCACAAAAATACTTAAGAGTTAATTACATTGACAGCTGGAACGGCAGGTGCACCTCCTCCGTAACCTCCTCCGTATGCAGGCATGGACGGGTTGGGTGAGGGTGCTTTGGGATAGCTAGGCATGGACGGAGTGGGTGCTGGGGCATTTGGGTAGCCCGGCATCTGCTGACCCGGGGGTGCCCCACCAGGGTATCCCATTCCCGGACCTTGGGGCATACCTCCTCCTGGCTGAGGGTACATGCCATAGGGCTGATTAGGGGAGGGGGCTGGTGGGCCCCCAGGTTGGGGGCCAGGATAGCCACCAGGCATTTGAGGGTACATGGATGGATTTGGGGTAAATCCACTATTGGCGGCGAACTGATTTGCCTGCGATGGAAATATTTGAGGGGGCGAAAAAAGCAAAAAGCATAACAGCGAGCATGACAGTTAGGACAGTAGAGCAGACTTTGCAGGAAATTTAACATATACAGCCATGAAATGACAATACTGAAGGACAAAGAGATGATTAAGGCCAGGACAGGGAGATAAGGAGGACGGTGAACAAGGGTGCATTCATGGAGAGGTTTGTTTAGATAGTGTGGCTTTGCACTAAAACGTTCCCGTTGACTTAAGCTAGTCGCATCATGTTGCAAACGGGTGTCACAGAGACACAGTTCTGTAATGTTGAAAGAGTTTCCACATGCACAAATTTTCCCTTGCTGACCCCTAAATGCAGAAGTACTGTGGAGGAGTAATGAAACCAGTCCTTTTAGTCAAGCTAAAGCATCACACTGCAAAAATATTTCCATGAAAAGTAGTGGTAAACCAATGTGTGGTTTTTTTCTTTTTTTACATAGCTGACACCAACACCAAAATCACCAGAAAGCAAGGTATATATTGATGATTTTGCCAGTCTACTGGAGTCTCTTAAATGTTTGGGCACTTTTATAGCCGAGGGCAGCATACATTTCTAATTAGAACACAGGAAATGTCCTTTTTGATATATATTTGTATTAATTTAATAAGTTTTTCTTGTGAAAAGAGAAATTAGTTATTTGCATTACATATGCACTTGTAGTGTACTTCAAACCTAAAAAAAATGCACTTTGTAATATCAAATTAAAAATGTTACATTAAAGTACAATGTTCTTTATGCTAAAGAATAACAAAGTACTTGATTATAATTTAAACTGTAGCATGTTATGCCATATTACATTTAAGTTCATATATTTTAAATGAAATAAATTGCAACTTTATCATTACAGATGTATAATAATCAAAAAATAAATATAAACACATCACATATAAGTTTCAATAGAAATGACATTAAAGTATATTTAAGTTAATAAATAAATAAACCATAAATGCGTGTGAATTATATATATATTCGGCAGTAAACTTTAACCATATTTCAAAGACAATTTACTTAAGCCCTACTTAAGTGGCACATTTCATTTAATTGTAATTAACATGCAGTTAAATTGCTGTCAGTTTGCACTTTTTTTTTTCACCTTCCGTTAAGGTATATATTATTAATATTATTATTTTAAATTATGCATAGTGCATTATAGATACCTATAGATACCTAGGAGAGAAACCTCTTCAAACAATTAATTAATTTAACCCCAAAAAAGTATTCTTCGCTCCTAATGATATTTATTATTAATGCAGCTCTGTAACTAAATCATCAACATGTAGGCCTATGCTTTTTTTGTACATCATAGAAAATGTTGTGTGAAATATTGTCCTTGCTGCAGTAGTTCAATGGATCCACACTTGTTCACATTTCCTCTAATGTGTAAATCTGATTACGGAGCAAACTCTAAAGAAGCCTGTGCATCAGTAGATTGAATAGGGTCAAATTTGTTGGTCAAAGCACATTCTGATGACAGATAAATTATAAGGGATCAATGTCACAATCACAAGAGCACAGTTTCGTACAAAGCTGATAAAGGAAGAATTTGATGCGGTTTTAGCCAAGGTTGTGCATTACATGCAGACTGGAATCAAATTACCTGCATCTGTTGAGAATGGAGACCAATGTCATTTCTGATCACGCAATACATCATTTTATTATAGAACTTACCATTGCTGGGAGATTTGATGCATTGAATCCAGGATTCGGCAAATTATCCATGCCAATAGGAGCACCGGGAGCACCCCAACCTCCTGCAAATACATGCATTTAATACGTGCAAACATGTAAACAAAAACCTAAAAGCCCCACACTAATGATGACTGAACAATATCAGTGCACTTCACAGTTAATATGAAATCAAAACCAACCCTATTTACATAAGTGTTCCTGGTCTTATAGCACATGATTCACTGTTGCATGTTATTCCAAAGAGAAAAATGTAATAACATGGTCTGCCTGTGAAAATGGCTTTTCTTTTTTTTCAGTCACAGATCCCCTTTCAATGTTCTCTTCCAGTCACCTGGTATATAATTTCCATTCTGCTACATAACATATCTTAACCATTCTGGCCTATTTTTCACAATCCAGACAATTCTGCTGTGCTCTTATTGACTATCTTGTCTCACATGTCAGATTACAGAAATAAAATGGGCTGTGAGCATCATTTCGTGTTGACTTCAAAACGAAGGAAATCAGGACACATTGTGTATCAAATGACAGGCTAATAATAATCTAGACATCAACTTTTGATCATTGTTCTGTGCAGAATCCCGGGGGCCTCTTCTATATTAATAAAAAAACTTATTTTCAATTCTGAACCTGTTTTGATGTGATAAGACAAAACAGAAACACTCTGTTGAATCCAGAGCAGCAGGTTTTGTTATGGTAATAAGAAGTGGCAGGTAACATTGCACTGACATTGCAAATTATTTATTAAGCTCTTTTTGCTGGGTGTTTCCTCTATTTTTAAGTCTAATAACTAGGGATGCACCGATAGGATTTTTTTTTTGGCCAATACCAATACCGATTTTAACAAACAACTACTGGCCGATACCGATATTGGTCATTTGCATAAAGCAGGGCTTAAAAACGGAAAAAATAAATAAAATAATCGACTCTCCAGGCACAATCGGTATTTGAACATATCTGTTCCTGCTAGGGGTGTGCGATAAAGATAAAAAAGATATCTCAATATTTTCTGGGATAACGATAACAATAATTAGACGATATTTTGCTGAGTGTGTTATTGTGCTGATATCTTAATTAAGGACTACCGTGGACAGCTGACTCCTAAAGTTTTTGATATTTTTCATATTCTGTGTGGTGGTCAGTTCACAGCAGTGATAGAAATTAATTTTAATTTAACTTAAGTTTAAATTGATTTTTACTTTTTATGGGCATTTTTACCTTTATAAAGCCGTCCCCCCCCCCTAAAAGCGTGCCTCACCTTTTAAGTTAAATTCTTACATTTATTCAATAAATTAGTAGAGCAAGACATTTGGGCTGTTACCAAAGAAATGAAATCAGTATCAACAAAATTCATCTTTGCAATGCAGAGGAAACACAGAAGCTGCATCTGAAGTGGAATAGATATATTTACCCACTGTTTAATGCAGCTCTGAGGGACATGGAATGCTTTAAGTTGCAGTTACAAATGAATAAATAATGTTTTGACATATAAAATGTTGAATACTGATATTTGAAATTATTTAAAAAATAAAAAGAATACTTTAAATGTGAAATTAAAACCACCAGTAGGTGGCATCAAATCTCTGTTAACGAGTGAGTCATTGCGACTGAACCGAATCATTTAAACGGTTGATTCATTCAGGAAAGACACTCTGTCATGTTGCTCAAGCCCCTTTCACAAAGATTCCGGAAAATACATGGATAATGTGTTCCGTGATTTGTCCCGGGATCGTTTGATTTTGGTTCATTCACACTGCCAGTGATTTTCCGGAATCTGTGTGTGCGTTCACACACATGCCGTAAAGAACCCGTAAAGACACGTGACATTACGATGTGACGGGGAATGTGACGCGTACCGTTTCACTAAAGCTGGCGACGATCTCAGCTGCAGCGCGGATAGTGGGGAGCTCCCTGATCTCTGCTTCATAACAGTTTGCACATATTTTTTCGTCACGAACGTTGATCTGCCTTCAAAATACCCGATAAAACAGTCAAATGATAACGTGCGTCATCACTACGTCACACCCTTTACGGCATTGATCCGGCTTTTGTTCACACAGCACTCGTTCTGGGACTGAACCCGGCAATGTTACTAGGTCCCCAACCCGGGATCGAACCCGGAATCAATCCCGGGACGTGTTTACGTTCACACAGAAGGCACTCCGGCAATTTTCTGGGACCAACGTGCAGTGTGAAAGGGGCTTCAGAGACGCAAAATAGTTCTGTGGCTGTGTTTGGAGTTATGTTTGTTGGTGAAATAGAGCAAAAACAGGCAATACGGTGTCTAAGGCTTAGTTCACACTGCAGGTCTTAATGCTCAGATCCGATTTTTTTGCGCTGTTGTTCACATTGTCATTTAAATGCGACTGCCATCAGTCTCGTGTGAACCGTATACGGCCCTGAAGTGACCCGCATGCGCAGAAGAAGACAGTACGTCAGATGCAGCGCACTGTGTTTGCGGAAATAAAAATGGATGCTGTTCGTGTTAGCGTGTGTTCAGCAATTTTTAAGTTAATGTGCAATCGGAGCCTAAATAACGAAGTGATAAGAAGAAGAATATTATGAAGAAGGAGAGCACGATTTCCTCCAGCGCAGAATTGTGACGTCTGTCGCATTTCAATGACGTAACTATCGCATGAAATGCGACATGGCCGTTCAAACAGAAGTCGCATTGCAAAACATCAGATATGTATCCGATTTAGGACCACATATGAAAGTGGCCTGGGCCTGATTTGAAAAAATCGGATTTGTGCTGTTCAGACTGTCATAAGAAAATCAGATACGGGTCAAATTTGGGCAAAAAGTCGGATTTGGGCCACTTTAGCCTGCAGTGTGAACCTAGTCTAAAACGTAAGTCTCTTAATATTAACTTCTTTAAACTTATAATTTTTTTAAAAAAAAATAAAAAAACAAACAAACACATAATCATGATGATTTTTGGACCAAAAACCCCCCCAAAAAACAGCACTCGATCTTCGTGTGATATTGTTTAATATGAAATTATATAAATATATAGGCTACATTTTCTGCCCCCATATCTTGAATTTTCTGATCATTCCTCAGCATTTTAATACTGAATCATGCAGTGAAAGAACGCACTCGCACGTGCACTAGTCTAACCTACTGGACTTCTTTACATAATGTATGCGTGCACTCTGTGTCTTTTGTTTGATTTTTGCAATATACTCGATAATGTCAAATCGCACATCGTATTTATTATTACTGATATAGCCTATGTGAATGTTGATGTTACGTATTAACCTGTTAATGAAACAAAATATATTTTATTCCTATTCCTTTTTTATGTAGCCTATTTTATTCTGTTTTGTCCGTTCACAGACGCATACTAACGGATAATGGTGAATCACCATTGCGTCTTACCTATGATGAATTTACAGCTGAGCGGGGTCATTTCACATATATTTTGTGCAGATTTTATTTTGTTTTGGCAAGAATTTAATTATCCTGCCCAGAGAAAACCGTTGGATTTTGCAACAGACACGCAACTCATTGTCTCCATGCAGTTAATTAATAAACCATCGGTATCGGCCCTTTTCATGTTATTTCCGATATGCCGATGGCATAAATATATTATTATTATTCAATATTCAAAAATATTATTATATTAATCAAAAATATTCAAAAATTGGCCGATAAATATCGGCGGCCGATACATCGGTGCATCCCTACTAATAACTTGTATATTTGGTTAGTTGACATGAAATTGACTGGGAAGTTGACCTAAAATGCTGAACTTTAAATAGCACTAGTTTTTGCAGTTTTGCTTTATCCTGTGTTACGATACCTTTCATAATTATTTTAGCAATTGTCTATATTAAGTATTTTAAAATTTATTTGCCACATTGCAAAGCCATGTAAAATGCCATATGAACTAGTGAAAGCATAAATAAATAAACACACACACACTTCAAAAGTCAGTAACATCTTACTGGGGTCAGTAAGTCTCTTATGCTCACCAAAACTTCACTTATTTGACCAAAAATACAGTAAAAAGAGTAAAATATTATTAAACTTTGATTCTTAAGAAATCAATCTAATATACTGATTTGCAGTCCACAAAACATTTCTTATTATAATCATGGTTAAAAACAGTTTTTCAGTTTTTTATTTTCAAGATTCTTTTATTAACAGATTGTTCATAAGAACAACATTGATTCAAAATAGAAATCTTTTGTAACACTGCAAGTCAGGGGTCGGCAACCTACGGCACGCGTGCCAACAGTGGCACGCAGAGGGATAATCGCTGGCACGCGAGTAATAGGGAAAGCTGCATACTGCCGTACATTTTGAGGTAATAGTTACACAGCCTGTTAGGAGCTGTAAATACTATTAAAGTGTGAGAATTAACTTGCGCTAGTCTATGGATGCGCGCGCGACCACTGCGCAGCACATACTAGGCGCTTCAGATCAAAGCCTCGGCGTCAATTTAAAAATTAAAAAAAAAAGAGAGCGAGGTAAGATGAAGCTGCAAATCATTTAATGTTAGTCAACTGATTTACTACAGAAATGTTAAATGACTGACAGCTATATCCAGTGATGCAAACTACTCAAACTTTTTTTTTTGTCTCAAATATGGCCATTTTGAGAGAGAGAGATGTGTGTGAATTGTCTGCGTCTGTTCAGCACCGCAGTAAGATCATGATAGACATGAACAGAAGCAAAATTTCCCCACTGACAGTTTTTGTAGGAGATGTCTAAGCATTGTGTTGACGCTTATATAACTACTAGCGAAACTGATGTAGATACACCGGATATTTGCTTCCTTGTCAGAACAGATCAGATTTCATTACTAGCAAACTGACACTATGGACAGACAGTGCTAAAGATCAGATCTGAAAACCAAATCAGATTGGTGAGAACTGTGAACAAAGCCTTAGAGTTTTGAACATTTTGATGAATAAAATAATGCGAGTAAACAAAACACAGCAAGGTCAAAAGTCCTAGCATGTATACACACCAAACAAAGCATATTTTGTTTTGGCAAAATAGCTAAAGCAACCAGATTATGGAAAATGTGTGACCAACTAGTCAACAACTCAATAGTTTCCTTCCAACAGAACATTCATTTGTGTTTATTCAGTAATGTAATCCATGTGACCTCTAGTGCAAAAACACACAAAGATCGAAGGCCTCTCTAAAGAAGAGCCTCCAAATGAATATCTGTCAGTGCGAGACAATGCTAGAAACTAGCTAGCGTTTCTACCTCACTATACATTCAGTCACTTACTCACTTTTTTCCACTGGCTCCACCTAAAAATTCCACATTACCTTGTCAACATCACTATTCATCACTGTTCAGTGAAAGCGCCATGAAACAAAGTTGGTTTGTCCACTGAGTTTATGTCTAAAATAAAACCTTCATAACCATTTCAAATATAAACTTCATAGACTAGAGTATGATGTAAGGCAGTATAATGCACACATATAGAAATCATCCACTGGATACAGCTGCTCACCTGAAGGCACAGCAGGATACGGCCCTGGCTGGCCAGGATAGGCACCTGGCTGGGTCGGGTAACCTCCAGGTTGGGGAGGGTATCCACCCGCCTGCGGGGGGTACATCCCAGGCTGAGGGGGGTAACCTCCTGCAGCAGGAGGGTACGCCCCTGGTTGGGGTGGGTATCCACCGGCCTGAGGAGGATAGCCGGACTGGGGAGGATAGCCTGGATAGCTCATTGTCGTGCCTGAAATTGGAAAAAGTATGGGTTGTAATTAGCAAAACTGTGTATAAAGTAAACCATCACAAGCATGGACTGCATATCATAAATGTAAAAAACAATTATACTCAATGTACTATTCTAACTAAATCTTTCCAACTTGTAGATTTAAAATGAAGATGTGATGTTGATGTCATGCGAACATGGTGCATAACTTGTTTATAACTTTAGTTTTTATTCCTAGGTTTTATTAATTTGTGAAGATTATCTTGATGAACAAGATGTACAAGAATTATACACTTTTGCTGGTCACAGAGCTTATTTTCTGCAGTAATCCAAAATCCAATTCTGGGTGGGCCTACAAAATATGTCTTGTCTGTAGTACTCTATTTAGAGGGATACAGTTGATCCTTTAGGCCTCTCCATCTTACAGTATATTTGTTGCTACACCTGCTCTTGTGCTGCTCGAATGACAATGTCTATGAGCCCTCAGAGAGCAGAGACTGCTGTACATCTAAAAGCATCACTAAATTATATTTAAAGCTGTAAATCATGCTGTGTTTTACAAAATAATTAATGCATAAAAAGCTGTTAATAAATCATTACAGATTTGTGTGAATGGTCAGTATACTGATATTGCTGGGTTGATTTAGTTTTAGTGAAGTCGTTCATGGGCACATTTTTCAAATAGTTTTGCAAGCATGTTCTATTATAGAAAAGCATCACCCATTTCCTTTCCGGTAAGATCGGTGACAAAAGTCAAAACAGACACCTTGCTGCTGTGTTTAACACCTGACTTGAGATGTTGAGAGTGAGATGTTGTTTTGCTAAATAATGCATAGGCCAACTAATAAAGCAAGATAGCTAAAGTTTCTTTCACTTTCATATATATAGGCCTATATAAATTTTGCATTTATTTGTGTTTAAAAGAAAAATCTATCTATCACCTAATTCTCTCAGTGTTTTTTTTTTTCTGACTGCTCAGACTTCTCACCCTTTACTTTGAAATATATCTAAACATAAACTCTGAATGGAAAGTAGTGGCTATGCTCTGAAAATCAAGCCCTCATTTTTTTTTTTTTTAACCAACCATTAACAGCAGTCAGTGAGTCTCACTAAAGAGTTCCCATGTGGTAAAAACCATGGAAACACACTACATAAAACAAATTCAAGACAGCTGCTATAGCAAACTACAGTCATGTTCAGGAAGTAAAACCCGTTCCCAAGTTTAAAAAAAAGTACACTTCCACACTCTCAGAAATAAAGGTACAAAAGCTGTCACTGGGGCGGTACCTTTTCAAAAGGTACATGTTTGTACCTAAAGGGTCCATTTTGGTACTTTAAAGGTACATATTAGTACTTAAAGTGGACATATTTGAACCTAATAGGTACAAAAGTGTACCTTTTGAAAAGGTACCGCCCCAGTGACAGCTTTTGTACCTTTATTTTTGAGAGTGCATGATGTACTTAAAGTGCTCTATTTTCACACACTACTTTTGTTCTGAATATGCTAAAATTTATTATTTAGTATTGCTTAAGATAAACTAAGTGTACTCAACTGTGCTGTTTTGGGACACCATGAATATGAACTAAAATGCGCTTTTAATATACTATCTCTGTATTTAAAAAATGTATTTAGTCACCACTTGTAGTGCACTTGAGTACTTGAGCACTTTAAGTACATCACGGAAGTGTACTTTTTTTTAACCTGGGTTCATTTCTCCCCCAGGGAAAATGATTTTTAGTGATAACACATTAAACTAAATGTAAGACTGACCTACCTTGTGCTCTGAGGTTGCTAAATGATGGTATATGCTTTTGTAGGCGCCACAAGTAAATGTGTTGTAAACTATGAAATAAAAATCCTTTTCAAAATACATGTATTTTCATATTTTATAATCATGACTGGATCTTCCAGTGAAACAAAATACTTCTATCTGGTGACAAATGCCAGACTTCTCCAATGATTTGTCTGCTTAAATTCCAATCAACAACTGATGGATAGAACAGCTGGCGGCCAATGTTGAGCTCTACAGTAGGAAGTATTATGCTCTTTTGCCTATGCTAAATAACCGATTATTGAGGCAGTGTAGAAAGGCAATGTTATCTGCAGAAGGGTAAGAAAATATAGTGCTTGAGCAGTACATGGAGCACACATTATATGGTTAACACGATAGGAGTGGATAAGTTTTGAAGAAAAAAAAAAAAAAAAAAACAGGGCTTTTATAATATTGCTCATTGACCCTTGATGCATTGCCTCAGAGTGATGTCCATACTTTGTGAACATACAAATAAAAAGCTATAGTCTATAATATTTTTTAGCCTGTGTTCATGCTCTATATGTGGTTATGGATACTAATACTGATGTATTTGAAAGTGTAAATACACTGCATGCAGTCTTATCACCTTTACTTAGTGTGGGAGCGGTTTGCCATAGCACCTCACCTGCCATAAAACACATTATTATATGTGTAGAGGGAAGGGGCAATAAACAAAAGACTTGTAGAGATGAACACTGTTGATATAACACCACACCTCAACATATGATGCAATCTAAACAGTCAAACTTTCCAAACTAATAATTCAGGTGGGCCTATACAATCACGCATTGCTCAGTCAGGGCAGAAAAAAGGACTTTTGTTTGGCCTAATTTTTAAGAACGTGAATGTCCTACATTGCAATGTTAAAACAGCTCTATCCACCAGTCAGTTTCTCAACAGGCCTTGCTTTCACACTTATAAATCATCACAAAACCAACTGTCCACTCTTTTTGACTGTAGAGGTTTTACTTTCTATAAAGCAGGGGTCTTAAATAAAACCAAGAGTCCACCAATTATTAATGTGGAAAAATTCATATGTATATATATATATATATATATATATATATATATATATATATATATATACACACACACACACACACACACACACAAAGAGAGAGAACAATACTATATTATGCAAAACACTATATTACGCAAATGTAAACAGAACTTAACTTAACTTTAAATTTCCATAATATAGTGCTTTAACTTATAATATAATGTAAAGCTATTTACTTAATATAGAAGAGCATCTTATACTTCATGCTGCATTCATTATATCAACAAATATATCCAAACGTCCATATTATCTCACTGTTCGGGCTTTATCCAGCGCAAATGTATATAAAACAAAATGTTCAGTCACATTAAATCAGGTTCTCTCCACCTAAAACCTTATTATACCATAGTCTGAACGGTGATGGATCCTTAAACGTGCGAATCAAAGATCAGCGACAGAAGTGTGAAATGCCTGTTTAATGCACAAAATTATGGGTGGATCTCTTGAAATGCTAGCTTGGAGAAGACTTAAAATAACGCAGTCGTGTTCCTGCAGGAACTACAGAACAGAAAGCGCATAAACGTCTCCGTAGCAGCGCACTAAACATCTCTATGACTATTTTAATAGTTTAAAACGTTAAACAGATGGCATTTATAGTGTTAAAGAGTATTTGTTACTTACAGTTTAAGCAGCGGCCCTTCACTTCCTAGGTACAGAGTACCTCTCTCTCTGCTCGAGCGTGAGAGACACGCAGCGTAATATTTAATAAGGTGGGTGGGACTCATTCTTTCCATGACTGTGTCACACCAAACAATTTTTAACTAAATACAAAACATGTGACTCTTTCGTACACCATGACTCACGGTGTTTGGAAATAAAGGAATTACTATTGTAATCTTTCCATAAGTCTGTCAAATACGACCTAACCTAGAGAGGAGTAGCCTATATACAGTTTAAAAGAGCAGCTGTATGAAATGTGTCGTAGTCTCTTTAAGAGCTCGACGTTCAGAGTATAGCCTATCTCCTTTTCCTGTAGGCTTTTCTCTTGTTGTTGTTTTTAAATATTTATTAATACAGTGTATGTGACAATCTAGCACAAGTCACAAAAGACTGGGTGGGTCTAAATATGGAAGTTTGCCCAAGAGGAACACGCCCTAAAGTCAGCCACGCCCATCTGTGCGTGCGTATGACGTCCATCTACGTGAGTGTTTACAGTATTTAGGAAAACGTTCTCCTGCAAGCGAGTTCGTAAGTGATCAATTTAATGTGCACTATGTAGATTTTGCAGCTTTTCTACCGAGAATAACTATATATATATATATATTATTAAGTATTATATTAATTATTATTATATTACATTATTATTTGTCTCCTCCTGTCTGAAATCTTTAGGAATTATTTGGTATAATATATAAAAGCTCTGTCAAAAAAAAATAAGGATAAAAAATCTGGAATTTTGTTGGATTTATTTGATAATTTATTATAATATTTCGCACTCCTTGATAAGGTAGTATAAGAATACTGTATTATACATACATACTTCATCTCATACTTCTCCATATATACACTGTGTGCAGAATTATTAGGCAAGTTGATATTATGGTCATATTTTTTTGCCAAGAAAATTTTACCAATTCCAAACCACATCAATCTTAATAACTACTATTGATTTTGTATTTAATCATTTCTAAGTTATATATAATTGTCCATGAAGGCTGAAAGTCAAAAACTCCTTATTTCAGGTGTGCTGAATTATTAGGCAGGTTTTCTTTTACAGATAAAATGAGCCAAAAAAGAGATTGAACTCAGAGTAAAAGTAAAAAAAATAAATTAATAATTAAATGCCCATGAGAAGGATGCAATACTAATTCAATAATAGAATTAGCAAAGTTAAGGCATGATCATTGGGCAGCTAAATGCTCATTGGGTCAGCAGGGTCAGAAAAAACAGGTGGAGAAGAAAAGACACGTTAACTGCACAAGAATTAAGGTGAAGAATTAGCTGTGAAACCATCAGGAATCATTTAGTCTCCAGCGCCACCATTTTCCAGAACTGCAACCTTCCTGGAGTCTCCAGAAGTGCAATGTGTCAGGTTCTCAGAGACCTTGCTTGGGTAAAAAATGCTAAAAAAAATAACCCTCACTTAATAAGAATAACATGCTGAAGTGTTGTGAAATACATGAAGACTGATTTTGTATAGGCTTTATGGACAGATAAGTTGAGAGTGACTCTCGAAGGACCAGCATCACATCCTCTTGTACCACTGTTTGAAGAATTTATCTTCCAGAATCTGACAGTAAGTTTTAGGAGCTCATTTTAGTCAATCTCTGCAAGACAAACGTTTTAGGATAGGAGATGGAATAAAAATGAGCTCCTAAAACTTGCTCAAAAAATGGTGGCGCTGGAGACTAAATGATTCCTGATGGTTTCACAGCTAATTCTTCACCTTAATTCTTGTGCAGTTAACGTGTCTTTTCTTCTCCACCTGTTTTTTCTGACCCTGCTGACCCAATGAGCATTTAGCTGCCCAATGATCATGCCTTAACTTTGCTAATTCTATTATTGAATTAATATTGCATCCTTCTCATGGGCATTTAATTATTATTATTATTTTTTTACTTTTACTCTGAGTTCAATCTCTGTTTTGGCTCATTTTATCTGTAAAAGAAAACCTGCCTAATAATTCAGCACACCTGAAATAAGGAGTTTTTGACTTTCAGCCTTCATGGACAATTATATATAACTTAGAAATGATTAAATACAAAATCAATAGTAGTTATTAAGATTGATGTGGTTTGGAATTGGTAAAATTTTCTTGGCAAAAAAATATGACCATAATATCAACTTGCCTAATAATTCTGCACACAGTGTATATAGTCATTCTTGTCTTACTTAAGAAAGGTGCCTAAACTGAACGGATCACAGAATATGGCATCCCAGACTTTAACTTTATTGTACCATTATCAACAGAATGATTAAGCCCAGTTATTAGAGATAACTTTTTCTTAATATGAGTCCAGTGTTTCTTTGACTATGTGCCATTGTTATTTCATCACACTAGCACATCAATTCACTTTTAGAGCCTGTGATGCAGGGGTGGATCTAGAAAATAATTTTTAGGGTGACAAAGGGGTGGCAACACCAAAGGAAGCCCCCATGCATAGTTTTTGGGGATTCATTGTGACATGCACAGTTGTGTTCACAAAATATTGCCTTACCATTAAGTAATCATCTATCTATACTGTTTAAAATGAAAAATAAATAACATTTCAATATCCATCATGGCACCAAGTCAATACACAATATAAAAAACTAATGTTTCTGAGCTTGTATCATTAAAGAAGACGTCATGCGGTTCTATTAATATTACATAGGCTACTTAGATGGTATAAATCACGTTTTAGTGCACGTTTAAGAGCAAGTTTAAGAGTAACACTTTTGAATTTCCTAACATTAGAAAGAAATACAATAATATCAAAGCATTGAAACTGGATCAGTTTTGAAAACAATGTTTGATTTTCTGTTATTACCAGAGGTGGGAATGTCTGTAATCACCCAGAACACACTATCAATGGTCTAGCAACACCCCAGCAACTGCATAGCAAGAGCCTAGCAACCAACTAGCAACATTTTAGCAAACATCTAGAACATCTAACTGACCAAACTATTTATTTTTCTTAAACAAGATTTTAAGACAAGCCAGCATAAATTTGTCTTTCAAACTTTTCAATCTAGTTATTACAGGTATTCTTCAATGCTTACAATTCAAATACACAGATGACTTTCCTGCCCAGTGAACACTCATGAGATCAATAACACTTAACAAAAAACTCTTATAAGGATTCAGGAATTATTTTTGCAGCTCAATATCTATTACAGTATACAACATCACTTAAATTACAGACAATAATAATAATTCATCAATGAACTTTTGGGAACAGACCATTTTCATTTTACTACTGTAAAGTAATCTTGCAGTAGATGAAAAACACTCAAAGTTCAAATACCAAAGAATTGTATATGAACTTGGTATGCACCATAATACAGTACAGTAAAAAATAAAATAAAATAGTAAATTCAGCATCCTCTGCGCATTTGATCAAATTTCATTACATTATACAGTACTATAGCAGTTTCCTGGTCTCCTGACACAGGACTATATCTCTAGGCAGTCATTTCTCAGTTCTGCAAACATGCAGCACACATAAAAAATGGATACAAATAAAATTTGACAGTCACACGTTTGAAGGTGTACAACATGTGCTACAGTTTACTGTACATATAGAAGAGTGAAAATTCCATCATCTAATATACTGGTACTGTACTGTAATTATATTGAATATGTAAGTATAAAACAGTATTATTCGTTCAGCTCTCTCCTCTCTGTTGTTAGGATGCAGAGATTCTGATTGGTGTCATCAGTTTTGCTGCCTTACTCATTGTTAAACTTTTTGAGAAACGTGTCTTTGTTTTGAGAACTGAATTACCGGTAATGGTTTGGGAAAATGGCCAACTAAAATCAGTTATATTATGTTAACAATCAAGAAAACTGCAATACAAGATTCTTACCTAACTCTGCTATTAGTTTTCGTGATCGGCATCTTCTTATTAATTTCATGTTATTGTTTCGTCCGATGTGGCAGAAAGGCCTCGTGGCGCGAGCGGTCGGAGAATCGGATCACCAAACAATTACGGGATGAATCTCAGACATATACGGACTGGATTAGGTTTCTCAGAGGACTTCTAAATAAACCGAGAAGCAGTATCTGATTCACGAACAAATGTAAAATCAATTCGTGAATGGGCTGCGCTTTTTTTTATTTTTGACTCAAAAAGAACCGGTTCATACGGGTCATTTGTTAATGAAGCCGACTACACTGGGCGCGCTGCGTGCGCGTGCAACCATCTTTAGTGACCAGTCTAGTGAAAGACGTGTTTTTTTGCCAATACGGTACTTTACGCTGTCATCGACGCGGCTGAAAAGTAGCACATGAAACACTGCTTACATTTATATTTCTGTGATATAGCACAGCTGCCACCCTGGTAGATTTGCCCCTGCTGTGATGTAAGACTAATTACACTCTTGGTTTAACTCAGCCTAAACATACTTTCATGATGTTATACTTCCTACATGTATCCTATGGTGTTGATTAATTAGTTAAAATAATTAGCTAAATTTGACAGACCACATCCTTTTCAGGCCTATTCTAAATATGCAATCATTGCTACATCCTCTGCAAGGAGATAGCATGATAATTATATTGAGGAAATGTTCTGTAGAAGAAAATGTGTACTTCCTCAAGTATTCACAGCAGTGATGCAAGTCTAACATGATCTGGGGCCGTATTCACAAAACAACTTAAGGCTAAAAGTAGCTCATAACTCGCAGATTTAGGAGAAAATCTTAAAAATAATGGCCGTGTCAATCCTAAATTTAGGACTCTTAAATTTTTGCTCTAAAGAGTATTTCACAAAACGTTTAGTGCTAAAACTAGCTCTGAAATCTGTGAAAGGTTACGAGTAGTGAAAAGTACTCCTGAGTCACTAAAAAGACCAAAACGACAAACTATCCTAAAATGTCTGTTGCCGGCAATCTGCCTCGGAACGTGAACATTTTAGAAACATTTGATGATAATGTGCTTTTAAAAAGGTATCGCCTTTGGTTTTGGAGGTTATCCCAACTTCAAATTTTCCTTTTGATTATATCCTTTTTTTTTTTTTTACATTTGCATGTATTATCAGCCACGATTACCCTACTCTATTAATTAAAAGGCTATTTATATGCATATACACTAATTGTTTTTGAGAAGCACACATGTAAGAGGCTGACAATTAGCTGAAAATATACTTGTTTAATTAGTGACACTTATCCTGCATTTTAAAATCTTTATTTGAATGTGGCAATTGATACAGTAACATATTGCACTCTACAATATTTCTATGAATAAATCTCTGACAGAGACTATCAGCCAATCACTGTGTGCATAGTTAGTACACCATCCATAGCAACGAGGTCAACCCCGCCCCCTTACTCTGAGCTTAAGACTTCTGTCTATTCCTTAGTAAAAGTTTGTCTCAGCAGCGTTGTGAATAGGTTTTAAGAGAAAACTCTTAGCTAAAAACTTTTACTGCAATTTAGGAGAACTCTTAGTGGTAAGATAAAACGTTTTGTGAATACAGGCCCTGATATCTAAGAAAAGGCTAAATTTTTTAAACTGTAAAATAGTGGAATTTTTTAGCTCCTATAGCTAAATAGCATGTTTACAAGACACAAAAATGTAATATATTTCATATTAAATATGCAAAAAAGTCTGTACAAATATATCACATAAAATACATGCATTTAAATAAAATGTGACTGTTTTAGTTTAAAAATCAGACTAAAATAAAAAAATAATTCTAAGGTTTATCAGTAGATTCTGATATTTGTGGAATAACGCGGGCCCCTACAGATAAGACGGGGACAGCAGAAGTGTTCCTTGCTGACTGGTGAGCCAAGTAAACACCAAAAGTCACCTAAGAGCAAAGAGCAGAGGAGAAAAGAGAAGTTACGTAATTTATAATTCATATACAGGAAATGTCATTTCTGTCTTCTTGTAAAAGCAATCAAAGGAAGAAAACACGAATAAGGAATTCTGTTTTTACAGACCTTTCCACTTCTGCATTCAGAAAGAGACCGAAGGGGTTCCTGGGTTCTAGAGGCTGATTTTTGATCAACTCCAATCATCTGACAGCGGCCACATCTCCCAGTCACCTTAAACAAAACACCAAGAAAAGAAAGACCTGAACATCTGTTTCAATTCCGGCTGATTATGATGTGTCAGCTGTTTCTTCTAACCTGAAACTGTGTGTCTCCTACTGTCAAGTGAGACCAGTCGTCTTCTGCAAACGCCTCCTGTCCAGAAATTACCAGATTTGCCCTGAAACGCTGGATGAGCTGCTCCGTGTCATGCCATGTTCCCTCATTCTCACTACTGTGTCTTAAACATGCCAAATATAACAAAAACATTCCAACGTAATGAAGTATTTTATGTACACAGAGTACTGGCTGACAGAATTTAAAAAAGACAATTTAAAATTCATCTAATATGCATCTAATAGATAATCACATTTGGGTATCCTCAAATGTTATCCTACTAAATAAACAGCACTTTCTTGAAGAAGGCGGCACTGTATTGTTCATTTGTAGCTGGCATGACTATACCTGTTGGCAATGTGTTTTTGCAGAAAAGACACGCTGGCTCTGTTAATAAGCAGAAACTGAGCCTCATTCACCAGAGAGAGAGCAGTGGGACCAAAATTCCCCGCTGGACAGGAAGACATCATTAAGGTAAATTGCTTCTCATTATAGGGACATATAGAAACAAATGAAATAATTGACATACAGTGCAAGAGCAGAGCTATATCATGAATGTGGATAGCACAGCTATGATCATTTGGTCTCAAAAGAATATTATTAAAGTTGAATGCATTTTACTTATTCAATATACAGTGAAACTAATATGAATCTAAGCATTAACAAGGCTAATATTAATTAAAAATATTACATAGAGACTACAATATTAAAAAAACTGGATTTAAAACAAACAAATACAAATGCTGTATTTGACCTTTTTCTGGTCCTAATTTCATATCACGCAGGAATTCAGGTCTCTGCCTTATAAGATGACAAGGTTTTCCCAGAAACTCAGAAAGCCAGGTTGAAACTTCCTCCCCACAATCCACTGTCTGTACCCTACACCAAAGACAGATTCTTATGAAGCCATAATAATATTCATATTAAGCAAAAAAAACATTGAAGAAAAGGTTCAAACACATGAAAGTGTTTATAAACTTTTAAGCTCACCAAATGTATTGCATATTGCAATGATATAATTTTGTTTTTTTGGTGGGCTTGTGTTTTATCTTCATACCTGTCACCGCAAACTTTGCTCTGGGATGTTCTTAGATCTGAATTTGCTAGACTGGTCTCCAAGGGAACAGTGACTGGCTCCATGCCTGAGACAGGAGAGAATACATTATTTTAGCTTATTATTGGAGAGAATACATTATTTTAGCTTATCATTGAATACATTATAATACATTACTAAAGAATAAATATCATTAAAAATATGAACTTTAACCACATAATGACAGATATGAACAAAAACAAAAAACAAAGCTCAGTTTTTTGAGCATTACTCTCATAAAATAATAATGTGGTTTGTTTTATAGTGTCTTTTTCCACATAAAAAGGTAACATGGTTTCATCTTATATAATCACTGTACCACAGCACCACTTGAAAAGGCTCTGACTACTAAAAATTTTGGCTATTAAAAAGTGTATTTTATTTGCATAAATCACCGTATCTCATGATATGTCTGCAGTTGCTGTTTTTAAAAAGCTGTAGTGATGTGCATTGGTGCGCTCTGACCTGAGACCTGCAGCTGCAGTGTGTTAGAGGCCAGACAGATGATAGGGCGGATGAGACACAGCTTTGGCTCTCTTTTCTGGCTCAGACAAACTCCATTCTCATTCACAACCATCCACAAACGGTCATACAACAAACCCTGGGGTCCCAGTGGCCACTCTGTCACCTGTTAGGTCAATCACAACAACAGAGCACTTGCCATGAAATCTGATATCATTACATCAACCTGCTTTCATTGTCAACACAGAAGGATAACAAAAAAGCTTTCTCTACCTCAACTGATGCGCATGATTTGACAGGATAGATGAAGAGATTTGTTAGTGTGTGGATACTGCCATTGTTCTTTCCTTCTTTTGACACTGTGTCTTCAGATGGTGTTATTCTCTCAGGTGAAGGAGTGATAGTCTGCCCATTCTCATGCCCTAGTTGGCCATTTGGTAATGATGCTAGGTCATAAGATGCCGCTGACTCCATCAGTTCAGCTGACTTGAGCTTGGTTAGTCTCTTTTGGTCCAAAATTAGAGGTTTGTCCACAAAACAGTTCACAACAAACCGAAGAAAGTTCTGACAGTCCTCAAAACTAGACATGTATCCAAAAGACACACGGATGGATCCTGTGGGACGTCCCTCAATCAGATCAATGTTATCTCCACAGATGTGACCGGCCTTGAAAGCAACCGTTTATTAACAATTATTTCAAAAATCCTGTTATTTCTTGCTATCAGTTTCTGTCTGTCTGTCCAATTATCTATCCGTCCTTTTTCGTCATCTATCTATCTATCTATCTATCTATCTATCTATCTATCTATCTATCTATCTATCTATCTATCTATCTATCTATCTATCTATCTATCTATCTATCTATCTATCTATCTATCTATCTATCTGTCTGTCTGTCTGTCTGTCTGTCTGTCTGTCTGTCTGTCTATCCATCTATCTATCTATCTATCTATCCTTCCGTCTGTCCTTCCATCCATCCGTCCATCTATCCATCCATCCATCCGTCCGTCCGTCCGTCCGTCCGTCTATCTATCTATCTATCTATCTGTCTGTCTGTCTGTCTATCTATCTATCTATCTATCTATCTATCTATCTATTGTCTATCCATCCATCTATCTATCTATCTATCTATCTATCCGTCCGTTTGTCCTTCAGTCCATCCATCCATCCATCCATCTATCTATTTATCTGGCTCTGTCCATCTGTCTGTCCATTTTTCTGTCCGTCCATCTCTCCATCTGTCTTTCTAGCAAACATCAAAGTTTGTACTGGCGAAAATCCACTTACATGCAAATTACTTTTCACATTTTGGTTGCTGATAGCCAGATAATGTTGGCAGGCTCCTGTGTTGCAGAAACAGCCTGTGCGAATATGAATATTAAAGAGACTAGCCATTTTGTCCACCTGTCAAAAACAAACAAACAAATAGCACCGACATAAAGTAATGAACATTTTCTAATTCTTACATTTTAGACTGTCTTTATTATTTGAGATACATATTTTATATTTGCAATATTTGTTTATAAATATACTTCTTTATTTACAGGTTATTAAAATGAATTTGAGGAGAATATGTCAACTCCTGACTGACCTGAGAATACCCTACTGTTCGTCCATGACAGTCCAGCAGGTTAAAGTTGAGGATTGCACCCTGTTCAGCAATATTCTGAAAGTCATTATCACAGTGGATCTGTGCCACAGGTTTTCCATTGCTATGACACAGACAAGAGAGGACAATGTAGGTGTAGCGAGCTAATCCAAATGTGTGAAGCTGAATGTTCAGCATACTGCCTGAAAACCAAAACCATCCACTTTTAATGCAAGTCATTACAATGTGTGAATCATAACCATGTTGAGGACGTAAACCAAAAATTTCTGAACCTGTAAGTTTCTGAAGTGTTTCAAAGCCATGATGGAGAGAAATTATGTCAAGGAAGGAGATTGTGCCATCCTCAAACCTGATAAAGTTGTGGAAAAAGCAATTATGCATTAAACAAATTATGACAAGTAGCCTCTACTATGCTGCTTGCCAACAATTAAAGGTCAAATTCTTCCTGTAACATCCTACCTGCTGACTACATTTGGCTTTGGTACAAAAAAGTTATCTGCCACAAGATAAGCTGCTGCTGTCCCTCCTCCAAAGTAAGTTTTTCTCAAAACCTCAGCAGCCTCATTCCTCACCAGCAAGGCTCCGAGTCCAGTCGGGAAGCCGAACATTTTGTAGAAAGATATTGGCACAAAATCAGCGGGATATTGGCTTAGATCCAGAGGTGAGCAGCTTACAAAACAGGCAGCATCCAGGAGAACAAACCATCGACCGCGGTGCTCACATGCTGGATAGAGCTGCTGAGACTGAATTCCCTTCACATAGCTCAGAGGATACTTTCTGCCTGAGAAGTTGCTCTGGGCAGGATAACAGAAAAGATGAGGTGCAGAGCACTCCTCTCCATTTGTCTGTGTCGGGGGTTTTCTCGCTCTTCTCTCCACTTCGTGAGGTAGAACAGAAACTGTGCCAACTCCCTGGAGTGCGGTCACACCGCGAATGCCCACCACAGAGGTGTGGTTGTCAGTGAGATAGCAGAACTGACTTCCTGGCCCCTCATTTGATGCGGCCTTCCAGGGGAAAGTGTCAGCCACTAATTTCAGTGCTGCAGTACATCCTGATGTGAAAATCACAGAGTACTCTTCAGGACGTGTATTAAAATGTTCCAGTATCCTGCAAGGGTTCAAAACAAAGAGCTATCTTATCATTATGTACCTTATCTTATCTTCAACTATATATTATAACACACTCTTGTCTTATCATCAGATATTGAACAAAGTCTTATTATACTAATAATACTGCTTAAAATATTACTAATGCTGAATTCTCAATTCAGGCTTTCTTTGTAAGTGTTTCAAATCTTTTTGTTCCCTCTGTTTATGTTTTGTTTCTCTCTTGCAATGTTATTTTAGTATTATTTATGTACTATTACACGATTTATTCATATTTTAAATTAGCTTTTATTTTTATATTTTCAGTTTTCATTTCAATTTTAGTTTACATTTTTAGCAGTTTTGCTTGTCATTTTTGTTTTTAAAAATATTTTTATTTTGCTTTAATTTATTTTTAATCATTCCTTAATTTTAGCACTTTAACTTATTTAGTTCTAACTTAATTACACTGTAAAAAGTCATAAGTTGACTTAACTTATATGAGGACACCCGTTGCCTTAAAATTATTAAGTAAATAATAATAAAAAAAATAAGTTAAGTGAATTGTCAAGTTCACTTAACTTTTTAAAAATTATTATTCCCTTAATCATTTTAAGACAACGGGTTTCCTCAATTTTTTTTAAGTTACGTCAACTTATCACTTTTTACAGTGTAGTTGTTACGGGTAGTGGTTGTGGCGTGAGCAAACCCAAAACTTAAATGAATGACGAGAGAATGAAAACGGCTTCAACACACTTTCCCATTTATTAACATAGTAGAACGGACAAACACAAAGGGAGAACTGAGGACTTTTAAAGGAAAGGGAACAAAAGAGCAAACAACGTAATTCAAAACAGGTGGGGATAATGAGAGGTAATTAACAAGAAACAGAACCTAAACAAATAAGGAAAATGGGGACTAGGACAGGCAGACACGTTACAGTACCTCCCCCTCCCGGTAGGCGCGTCCCGCGCCGTAACAGTACAACCTGGGAGGGGGGTGGGAGCCCTGGACGCCGGTGCAGGACAGGGATACAGAGGAGGCATCCAGGGCGGAACAGGAGATTCTTAGAGGCCATGGCGGGTCAGGAGACTCCGGCGGCCATGGCGGGTCAGGAGGCTCGGAAGGCCATGGCGGGTCAGGAGGCTCGGAAGGCCATGGCGGAGCAGGGAGCTTGAGGAGCCATGGCGGAGCAGGAGGCTTGGACGACCATGGCGGATCCAGGAGTTTGGGCGCCCAAGACGGAGCAGAATTCACCGGGGAATAGCCCCCCCCCCCAAATTTTAAGGGTGAAATTAGGGGCTTTCTGTCTTAACGCGGACTCTTGGGGGCGCTCTGGAAGCGCGGACTCTTGAATGCGCTCGGGCAGCGCAGATACTAGGGAGGCGCCTTCGTGGCGCAGGCACAGGGGGGCGCTCTGGAAGCGCGGACTCTTGGGGGCGCTCTGGAAGCGCGGACTCTTGGGGGCGCTCTGGAAGCGCGGAGCTGGACGGAACCAGCGGAGATTCTTGAGGGCGCTCTGGCAGCGCAGATACTAGGGGCGCTCTGGGCGGACTCTTGGGGGCGCTCTGGAAGCGCGGACTCTTGGGGGCGCTCTGGAAGCGCGGAGCTGGACGGAACCAGCGGAGATTCTTGAGGGCGCTCTGGCAGCGCAGATACTAGGGGGCGCTCTGGAAGCGCGGAGCTGGACGGAACCAGCGGAGATTCTTGAGGGCGCGCTGGTAGTGCGGACTCTTGAATGCGCTCGGGCAGCGCGGAGCTAGGGAGGCGCCTTCGTGGCGCAGGCACAGGGGGGCGCTCTTGAAGAGCGGACTCTTGGATGCACTCGGGCGGCGCGGAGCTAGGGAGGCGCCTTCAATATTCCCAAGTGAACTTATAAAAGGGGAGATCCAGGAGGGCTAGGGCGGCGACAGCTTCCACGAACTCCATTCTTCTGTTATCGGTCCGTTCTTCTGTTACGGGTAGTGGTTGTGGCGTGAGCAAACCCAAAACTTAAATAAATGACGAGAGAATGAAAACGGCTTCAACACACTCTTTCCCATTTATTAACATAGTAGAACGGACAAACACAAAGGGAGAACTGAGGACTTTTAAAGGAAAGGGAACAAAAGAGCAAACAACGTAATTCAAAACAGGTGGGGATAATGAGAGGTAATTAATTAACAAGAAACGGAACCTAACCAAATAAGGAAAACGGGGACTAGGACAGGCAGACACGTTACAGTAGTTTCTAATTTTTGTTTCTAAGTTTCTAAGTTTTTAAAGGGTAAGTGTTCATCTCATATGTTTTTATTTTATTTTAATGACCAAAAAGTATTTTATTAGGTTTAATTTGTATGTGCATGTGTGTGTGTGTGTGTGTTTCCTATTTCTATTATAATTGTAGGCTATATAACTATGTAATTGTAATAAATATTTCTATGCTATAACTAACTGAAAATTCAGATGGTGCAAAAGCGCTTACCTGTATCTGACACTTTCCACAGTGTCATGTGTTAGTCTACTGCTAGGATTATGACTGTGAGGATTGCCTGACAAAGAAAAGTATGATATGATCTAAAGCAAACTATGATATTGATATTATTAAGTTGTGCTTTCAACAATGCATATGAAGGAACTCACCATAAACATTCCTAGATATATCATCATGAAATCCTTTAATCTGAGATTCAGGAAATAGCGTTGTCCCTGCATGATCAAGGTATGCAACACCTTAAAAAGAGAACGAGGAACCTATCAGCGTCTACTACTCTATATGTAATTCACATTGAGATCGACAGAGGGCACTGCATTCATTCTAACCAAATGACAATAACTAAAGCGAAAGTAAACATTGCAGCACTACAGGCCCACACTCTCAACCGCTGGAGAAGTTAGAAGGCTGCTTTTGTCGGTCTGATACAAAATCGGTTATTTATTAAACAAACAAATATTCGTATGTAGTTAAAGCGTGAGAGTAAGTACCAGCACCACATGCAGATTTGGACAGGTTACTGAACGTGAAGGAGGCTAAGGACTTCCTTTTACCTTTAATCCGTTTAAATTCCCGATCGATCAGTTCTTGTTGATCAACGCCGTAACCGTAATAGTGCCAGAAACCCTTAAAACTCTCAAAAGTGCACAAGTCCTGAAAGTCCTGTGAAGACTGAGTCTCCATATCTGTAGAGTCAGACAGACACAAGAGCTCCCTCTTTCGAGAATTTATATAACGCTTACCATGTCCAATTGATAGAACCGAGACTAAAGTCCAACAGCAGCGTGTCTGTTGATCTTTCTGCAGGACAAATATAGTGGAGTTTCATTAAAACCTCGTGATGTGTCTGAAACATGTCTGGTGGACTCACATGCAGAGGGAAGATAGCAACCTTAACAAAAGTATAAATACTGTACCTGATCACCTATCGTTATCTTGAAGTGGATTAATGTTTTTACTTCATTGATAAAAAAAATAAAAATAAAAAATCAGCATATGCAAAATCAGCATATGCAAATCAGCATATTAGAATGATTTCGTGACACTGAGGACTGGAGTAATGATGCTGAAAATTCAGCTTTACATCACAGGAATAAATTACATTTTGTAATAGATTAAAAAGAAAACAGTTATTTTAAATTGTAATATTGCTATTTTTACAGATTTTTTTGACAAAATAAAATGCAGCCGTGGTGAACATAAAAGACTTCTTTCAAAAAACATTTTAAAAAAAAGTACTGACACCAATGGTAGTGTACTGCTTATGTCTTTTATTTTAATTACAATTCAGTGCTACAGTTACCTTAGAAATTTGACCATGGTAATCATTAGCCTATTTCTGTCAGAATACCATTGCCACTGATAGTACAAGACAGCTCGCTTGGTATTAACAACCACACACATGAAATTAGTTTTAAAAAAGTACTACAGTATTACCAGTGTCACCATGATAAATCTTACTAACTATTGTAACATCATTTTCTGTGGTTTCTTAACCTCACACCGCTATGACTGGTATAAAAATAAAATTCAGGTCACAATAGTTTTGATATGTAGCCTCTCAGAATGAGTCCTACGGGACGTTATATTGGAGAGTGTCTGCAATACTGAGAAAAATATATTAAGTATATTAAAAAATATTAAGACACAAGGGCATGTCACAGGGGTTTTTATAGTATGAAAATGGATAAACAGTCGCACTCAATTCACTTTATGTTGTATTAAAACAACAGTTCTATTAGCAATTTCAGAATTTATATACATATGTACGGATAGATACAGCGCAAAACTATTGTAGAAAAAGTAATAATCACTGTGATTGTCAATGTTATGTTTTAGAATTTTAGTACTATTTATGTACTTTTATGAAGTTTTATTAATATTTTTTGTACATGTTAGTAGTTTTTGCTTTTTGTGTGCTTTTGTCATTTTATTTGTAATCATTTTAATTTATTTTTAGTTTAGTGGTACTAATTTGAGTATTTTAGTACTTGTGACATTTCTCATTTTTGTTTAGTTTTTCATAAAGACACATTTTATTTCAATTATCCAAAAACAAAAAATAAATCTTTGTGATATATTTAGTTAACAATAACAACCCTACTGTTTGTCATGGAACAGAGTCACAGAACTTGATTTTACACTATTTATCAACACATATGCAGAGAGAGAAGAGAGATCCACAGAGACATTGTTCATTTCCATCCCAGACAGCAGGCAGTGATTAAATATGCCACTTCTGCTCTACTAATTCATTCACTTTGAAATTCTGCTGCCGAGCAGAGTGCATCTTTTTCTGTTAAAGGGCCACATTGTTTTCACAGGACTTTGGCCTCATTAGCAGGAGTAGATGCTCAGAGTGGGGGAGGGGAAACTGGCCAAAGAGACATTGTCTCTTTCTGTCCATAATGATGTGACACAGTCAATTTGGAGATGCTTATGTTGACTGGGGGTGCCAGCAAAACATTTGGCATTTTCGTCTTCCTCTTATGAGTCCTTCAAAATGTCATTATCCATGAATTTGCCGTATCTAGGTCTCCCCTGCCAAAGTGGACAAAGTATTTCAAGATTCAAGTCTCACAGTTAGACAATTTTGTCTTACTTTTCTATGAATATTTTGCTGGATAAGGTCAGCTGTCCATCTTGCAGCTTCACCAAAGTATGGAAAACCTGTTGCCTTCTGTTCTTCTTGGGATTCCCTAATGCATCTGTTCCCAGGATGAAGGCGCTGCGGCATCAACTACGTGAGTATTAAGAACTGAGAGAACCTCCGGGCTCACGTAGCCTGGGCTAAAGGCTTATCAGAGGCTAAGCCAGAGGGGGAAAAAAACAGTAAAGCCAGTCTCAGTCGACCAGAGGTACGGGCACAAGGCCATCTGTCCATTCTCTGAATACAACTGACAACAAAGGAGGGCAACTCCGCACTCAGGGAATCATACACGCTCTGAAGCCTCAAACGTTAACTCATCCTGGATTGACAAGGCAAGAAGAGTTGGTGAAGAAAGTAAGTGGCATCTTCGCGCCGTCTGAAGCTCCATCACTTCTCAGGTCAGTTTGCTAACTTCAACCCAAAGCTGCTCGTCACGCTCAGGGACTTCCAAAGGACAGGAACAAATAGGCGTATTAAAGCTTTTCTGGCAACAACAGTGCTTTTGTTTCATCTTTGACAAAAGGAAAACTTTTGTTTATATCTTGTGACTGTATATACACTATATAGCCTTATATTTTTACATATAATTATAATAATGCAGTATAACACGATATATCTAAACAAATATCATTTAGAAATTATGTTGATGTTAATATAAAAGTCACATTCTAGTTCTGACACTACATAGACTAATACTTGTTTAGGTTGTTTATATGTTTTCATATAATTATAATAATGCAATATAACAATCTAAACAAATCTCATTTATAAAGGAATATATGTTGGCTATTTATATAATTCTATCTATCTATAAAACAAATATAAATTATGACGAGCTTAATACAAATAAATGTCATGTTTCAAAAATATTGCTTCAGGTTTGGGCAGTAATATTACATGTTATTAATGATTGGACCTATTCAAAGATAGACTTTGGGCAATATATACCGAAAAGTTTAGTTCGATTAGTTAATTTCTGTGTGCTGAAATCACAATATTGTACAGAGTAAAACAACAACAAAGGCTTGGCCATTAGGATTACGTATTTAAAACAGACTTATCATTTCTGAAGTCTAATCTGACCCACCATTTACTTTGCATGTCAACATTTCAATGGCAGGCGCATAAGTTATTTAAATTCCTGATTCATAAACACATTTGACATTTGAAATTTGAAAAACAGCGTGTGTGATATCTATATTCGGGCTTATTAGTGCTATGCTATATGATGGCAGAATGTTTTCAGATGCCTGTTGACAAGCTTTGGAAGGACAGAAATGGGTCAAATGGGTTTTAGCATTAGCCAAACAAATCCGGGCCTATAGGATTAGACAGGATGGCAGCAGTGTGTTTGATGCATTTACCTGATGAAGCAGCACACAACTAATAGCCACACAAAAGAACAGGCTTTTTACACCGTTTGTTATTGAACTCCGCCATCGTATCTCATATTAAGAATGCTGAATCTATAACTCATTTCGTTACTTCCACATTAGAAGTCTTGATCATGATTAAAATTGAATACTCTGACTTTAACAAATAACCCTTTTACTGGCTTCGATGTTAAACAGAAGCAAAACAAACATAACATTTGTTTCTCTTTTAGTCTATTCAGCGGTTCCCGTCTCTTTAGCAAGTTCCTCTGCTGCTGGAGTGTCATGGAAAAAGGGACCACATTTCATTTAACATCTTATGTAAGTCTGAAAACATTTCAAGAGCAGTAGTTTTCAAAGAGGCCTAACAAATGAAAGCATTGGGACTCAATTAGAATAGATATCTTCCATGTTCTCGCTTAAATAAAGAAAATGCACTCATTTATTGCTCCTAGCTGCAGGGCCTCATTAGAGGAATATGAGGAATGGATAAGGCATTATTAAAGGGAAATTTCAGACAATCTCCTTTTGCTTCCTCTGATCTAACGCTGCCTCATTTTTTAGTTTCGCTCATGTGATCTCATCTGGCTTAGAATCGATTCAGATGGCGATAAGCTCGGTTTTAAAGGGCTCGTCATTGCGGAAATATGAGGATTTTGGGAACAGATGACTCTCTGATAAATTAATGGGCCTTGTTAGACATGGTCAAAAAATGTCACTTGATCCAAAGGCCTAGAAAGACACAAGAGGCTCTTTTTGAGCAATTTCTATTAAAGCAGAGCCATTAGAGAGCTTAGAGGCGGGACCCCGCTCACCCGCTCACCCGCCCGGAGGGAAATAACGCCCAACTTAATGTAAGAGCACAGCAACAGGTATCCACAGCTAAGCAAAATGAGCGCATGACTGAATAGACATTTACGGCTGAGAAAGGTAATAGCAAGGAATTATGAGTTGTCAAGATTGAAATGTTTGCTCACTGAAATTCATCTCATATCTCTTCTGATTGAACTGGTATATTTGTCTGTTTGTGTGCACAGAGACAGTCTGTTTGAAGCATCTAGACCCAAGAGAAGAATGAATATGAATGAGAAGGAGGGAGGAGTATGTGAGGGGGGGCTAAATGTCACCCTCACCATCCGCCTACTAATGCATGGCAAGGTAAGACACATCTCGGATCCTCACAGAGCTGTGCTGGTTTTGTTTTCAGCCTTGTTTTGCAAAGCAGCCAGTCAAGCAGCGAAACACTACTTGAGAAAGATTTATGAGTGTATTTTCGATTGGCAATATAATTGATTATAAAATGTTGTCTTTTAGTCAACATACAGTGGCATTTCTGTGATAATCTTTTCTTAACCTGTAGTAGTCTGGGTCTGAAATGACGTCTGAAATGAGGCTACATTTATGCAATCGAAAATACAGTAAAAACTGTAATATTGTGAAATATTATTACCATTTAAAATAACTGTTTTCTGTTTGAATATATTTTAAAATGTAATTTATTCCTGTGATGGCAAAGCTGAATTTTCAGCATCATTACTCCAGTCTTCAGTGTCACATGATCTTTCAGAAATCACTCTAATATGATGATTTGCTGTGTAACAAACATTCCTTATTATTATCAATGTTGAAAACAGTTGTGCTACTTAATATTTTTGGAAACCAAGGAACAATACCATTCAAAATTTATTTTGGGGTAAAAAAAAAAGAGACACATTAAGTTGATCAAATGTGACAATGAAGACATTTATAATGTTACAAAAGATTTCTATGTTCTTTTGAACTTTCTATTCATCAAATACTCCTGAACAAATGTGTTAATTTCCACAAAATATTAAGCAGTAAACACTGTTCTCAACATTGATCATAATGAGAAATGTAGTGTTAACAGCTACACTTCTTGCCAATTTATGCTGTCAATACTATTTCTGATTATGTCATCTAAAAGAAAGCACTGATAATCTCCAGTTTACCATGCAATCATTTAAGATTAAATGAGATTTTGTCTGTTTTGTGTGTTTCTAGGAAGTTGGAAGTATCATTGGGAAGGTAAACAATTCAGTATTATCCTGATAATTGCCAGTCTTTATTCTTTGGTGTTCCAATTAAGCACTTCTTACTGTTTACATATGGCTTAAAGTCTAATTACGATTTACACATTCTGATATAATTATGATTTTTAATCTCGCTTTGTTTTAGAAAGGAGAAACTGTCAAAAAAATGAGAGAGGAAGTAAGTGCTACATCGATCTTCATAACCTTCAAACCTCATTTTATATTTCACATAGTAAGGTTTTTAACACAGTTTTTTTTTTTTTTATTATTATTAACTATGGACTGCTGCTTTAATATTACATGCAGTGCACGTTATTAATGCTGACTAGCTGTGTAAAGATTTAAAGCACTCATCTGGGTGGTCACATGTATATCAAAAATTAGACCGCAGAAAACCATCTGGAATCATTTGCAGTTTTCTGCAATCTGCAATCATTTTATTATCTTCACGATCAGTTCAATGGTATTTCACTGCCAGAGGGTGAAAATGTCAGCCTAGAGGCGAGACTAATCAATTAAACGTAATGCAGCACAAAAACTCTGCTTTTCTCTGTGGATTCAGAGTGGAGCCCGGATTAATATATCTGACGGTTCCAGTCCAGAGCGCATTGTCACCATTACCGGACAGTCTGAGGTCATCTTCAAAGCCTTCGCCATGATCGCAGAGAAATTTGAGGAGGTGGGTAGTACACTGTAAAAATATTAATGTGGATTTACACTAGGGATTTACTATTTGCCCTACTTTCACATTATACAGCAGTAGTTGTTCAATTTATTACAGTTACCTTATTACTGAATACAGTGAATTCACAGTGAATAGGAGCAGGAAATGGCTGATCACTGTTCAGTCACAATTGTCTGTGTCTGCATTACAGTGATCTTTTATATTTAGACATTAATTGTAATAGTGTGGTATCCACAGTAATATGCCTGCATTACATGCATAAATTATGTGGTTGCATTTTTTTTTACTGTTGGATGGTTTATTATTATTTAGCTACTTGTTCATATTAATTATGTTTATTTTTAAGATTATATTTGATAATTATAAGAGTTAATGGGTTTTATATGCCCGAGAGATCATACTAAATTTTGTAATATTTGTAATGGGCAACAACCACTTATCTCACCACAATAGTATTGCTAACCCCTCCTCCCATAATTGTTCATTAAATTATAATATTTATATAACTTACAATGTTAATATGCATAGCGAAGTTTGAGTAATGAGTCAATCACTTGCTTTATTTTAAACCAGTTGTGTTCTGTAATACCATTACACTGGCTTTTAATTAAATGAATAAAAGGTAAATTAGGTCCCAGCCAAAGGATGGTGACTTAACTATTGAAAACTATTAACACTTTGTTATTTTTTATTATATATATACACACATACAGTTTCATCGTTTTCTTTGGCTAAATCCACACTAGGTAATTTGCTGTGCTGTGTAATATTAAAAATAAAAGTGTATGTATGTATATGTGTATATATATATATATATGAAGAGTTCAGATGCAAAAGCCTCTAAGTGCCATCTGAAATTTTCATCTAAAATGAGCATTTTTTTTATCAGGCTCCTATGTTTAGGTTCAGTAATTTTACTCTAATGGCAATGTATAGGTCCTTTTCTATGCAATTAAAGTGAAATAACTGAACATAAATATAGGAGCCTGATAAAAATGCTAATTTTAGAAAAATATTTCAGACGGCACTTAGAGGCTTTTGCATCTGAAATTATATATATATATAATTTTTTTTTTTAAATATAACAAAGCATTACCTAGTCAGTATTTTATTTCATTTCAAAAACTGTCAACTTGTATTCCTGCAAGTTTTTTCTCCCTTATAAACTTGTCTTTATGAAAAAATGACACAATGACTTGACACGAGCTGAATTGAGCTTCTTTCTGATGCATATGCATCTCTTTCAGGATATCCTGGCATCTATGATAAACAGCACCGTGACAAGCAGGCCTCCTGTGACACTTCGCCTCGTCTTCCCCGCCAGTCAGTGCGGTTCACTCATTGGCAAAGGAGGCTCGAAGATCAAAGAGATCAGAGAGGTAGATATTCTAGGTAGAAGTTTAATTGTTGGCAAATGCGCAGGGTTTGTAATGCAGGTCACAGCGGCTCCCAGATGATGCACAGAATGATCCGTTAAACAATTAGTTTCCGTTGTCTCGGCGGCAGGCAGAAACACTTAACATCAGCATGATTGATTGTCCTCATCAAGACAGAACTTTTTATTCCTGAGCACAGGGGGCTGCTCGACTCAGGCTTCCGCTAAATCCACACGTTATGAGAAGGCTGCACCCCTGAGCTGTAATTTCCTAAACTCTTGAACTCGCTCACTTTTCCTCAAACTTATCTATTCATGGCTTTCGTTGATGGAAAACTAAGCGATTTATCTCAAAAGCGGAACCATTCGTTGTCATTTAGCTGTTGAAATTGACATGAGGACAGTGACTTGCCTGAAGTTGCTTGAAGGCTTTGTTTTTGATTCGGCTGGTGGATCACATTGAATAAATATAGCTGTCCTCGCCGCTGAGGGCTGTGAGGGGTGAACTGGCTGCTTTTATTCCCAGTTGCTATGAATGTCTAGGACAGGACAGCCCACCAAGGCCTAAATAGACTAATATTTATATACAGTATCCAAATAGCTTGACCTAAATAACTGGCCAGACGATAACAATGTCAGTTCTAGACATGAGAATAGCTGCAATACCAAAAGGGACTGTATGGCACACTTTTTTGCTAGTCACTTGGAAAGAAATCAGAATTTGTAATCTTACAGTCTCCTCAGTGCTGAGATGGGAAACCTTTCAAACTTTATGAAAAATGTTAATTGATAATTATTGGTCGTATTGCAGTTAATATGCGTAATATAGACACTGACATTTCAAATGACATACCAATCATTAAAGGATTAGTTCACTTCCAGAATAAAAATTTCTTGATAATTTACTCACTCTTCATTTGAAAATATATATTTTTTTTTTTGAGGAAAACATTCCAGGATTTTTCTCCATGTGGGAGCCAATGGGTTGAAGGTACAAATTGCAGTTTCAATGCAGCTTCAAAGGGCTCTACACGATCCCAGCCGAGGAATAAGAGTCTTTTCTAGCGAAATGATAGATCATTGTCTAAAAAAATACAAATGTTTATACCTTTTACCCACAAATGCTTGTCTTGCTCTAGTTTTGCGGTGCGCATGCGTGACTTCACGCATTACGTAATCATGTTGGAAAGGTCATGCGTGGTTTGTTCTTCGTCTGTGTACTTTGTTCAAAAGGTTGGGTAGGGCTAAAAACTCCATCTCATTTTCTCCTCCAACTTCAAAATCGAACTTCAAAACCTTTTTTGTAAAGGGCATTTGACTTTCTTTGCACGTTCGCTTTTATAAATAATGGGTCGGTACTTCCTCCTACGTCATGCGTGACCTTTCCAATGTGACTAAGTTGAGCTAGTGCAAGATGAGCATTTGTGGTTAAAAAGTATATAAATTTGAATTTTTTTTAGAAAATGGCCAATCGTTTTGCTAGATAAGACACTTATTTCTCAGCTGGGATCATGTAGAGACCTTTGAAGCTGGATTGAAACTAAAATTTGGACCTTCAATCCGTTGGCCGCCATTGAAGTCCACTATATGGAGAAAAATCCTGGAATGTTTTCCTCAAAAACCTTAATTACTTTTCAAATGAAGAAAGAAAGACATGAACATCTTGGATGACATGGTGGTGAGTAAATGATCAGGTTGTATTCTGGAAGTGAACTAATCCTTTAATGTACACGATAAAAAGTGATCATTAAATAAATTATTGCACAGCTCTCTGGAACAAGTGAATGTGATTGGTCAATATGGCAGCACTGCAAAAACTCCCTTTTGGAACCCTTAATTTTAAGAGCGTAGGTAATAATTCTAATTAAAATCAATAATTCATGTCTGCACATTCATTTAACTGCGAATTGCTGATTATTGCAAAATAAACCCAGGCAGACAGGGTGAGCAGAAATGCGGCTGTGGAGTGACCTTCTCCTTTTAAATGTCACTACTGAAAGACATATGAATGATGTCATTTTCTAATCATCCTGTCCAGCGTGTGTTGACTAAAAGCATTGCTGTGTGACAGAGCACAGGTGCCCAGGTCCAGGTGGCAGGAGACCTACTGCCTGACTCGACTGAGAGAGCCGTGACCATCTCAGGCACACCTCACGCCATCACACAATGCGTGAAACACATCTGCACCGTCATGTTGGAGGTTCGTGAGCATGCACGTGAGAGCGCGTATGCTTTTTAATTGAAAATCCGTATGATTATGCATGATTTCCCTTGTGCTTAAATGTTATTTCAAGTGGGGAATATTTTTCAGGTCTTTTTCCCCTTCACACTTCATTTGCATTCATTTTCAGTGCATGGACTACATGTTAAATGTTCCTGTTTGCTTCATTAGTTCCCAGCATCCAACCTTGGATGCCTTTGTTTTGCAGGATTTTCCCTGGCCCGCATTAACTTTGGGCTTTGAACAGTAAAATCCAGTGAGGCTTAACAGAGTTCTAGGCACATACTGCCTAAATGCCATTGCTTTTGTCCTGACTGTGCTTGTCTTCCTCATTTAGTCGCCACCTAAAGGAGCCACCATTCCATACCGACCCAAACCCACCGCGGGTGGCAGCCACACAGTGTTGGCGCAACCCCATACTGCGTCGGTGAGTTCTCCATCTATCTCTTAATGTAGAAACCATACAATCGACAACAGCCCTTCATGAGCATTAACGATTCCACAGTTCCCTGCAGTCCCAGTGGGATTCTTTGAGTGTGGATATTTACGCTAATGATTAGACTGAGATCAGCTGGTGGAATAAATCTCACCCCCAGATCCAATCAGTAATACAGTCAGTCACCAATTGGGCCATTGGACCATGCCAAGTGCTCTTAAACATGCAGATCAGACTCGCTTTGAATCACTAATTTAGATCTGTAGGTGTTTGAATTGGAAAGCTTGTAGCTAATCATAAATACAGCAGTATATCGCTGGACTAAACAATTCATTCATCAGTATTCCATTCTATTCTATTGTTCTGATCTTATGAAATACATACTTACTCATAAGGGCATGTAATCAAAGCTTTGACCCTTTAATTTTGATATCTCCTCTTGGGATGTTGTCCAAAGGGCTTCTGTTGCTCATTTGAGTGATCATGACATTTAATTTGACTATGGTGAGAAATGCAAAGGCTAGTTGTCCGTATAATGAAAAACCATGTCTGCTACAAGCTCTCTGGAGGATTAAAATGCTAAGAAGTAGTTTAGTTCTGTATTTTATTTTTATTTTTATTTATTTTTTTGCCATGTTTGATGATAGCATGGGATGTTCATGTGATGCCCCCTTGTGGTTACATTAAGAAGAGCTTGACATATTTCAGTCATAATTCCACCTGGCAGTGGAATTATAACAACATGTTATTGACAAGTAGTCTCAAGTAGAAAGACTTTGACTTGTGGTGTAAAGTCTGGTCCACTTTGCAGCTTATTCTTGCCGAGAGCCACCCGCTTTAACATGAACAAAGCGGTCAACCGCTGTTCGTTTTGACTTGCGTGTTTTTTAGGGGTGAATTTTGAACTACTGACTCATCTAAAAAAACTAATTAGAAATATGGCACAGAAATTTCCCTAAATAGAGGAAAGTGGATGAGCAAATTATTGATTACTTCACACAGCAAAATAGCGTTGCTTGTGGATAACTACATACTACTAATATTGCTAACAAGATATGAAGTCACTAACTTGGCAAATCCTCAAACGTGTTTATATTATCAACTTGTTTTAAACACTATTTTATTTGATAAAATCCCACTAACCCCAAATGTTACAATTTGCATTGCATCTTTTTTGAGCTTGCGATTTTCATAAAAGCTTTCTAGGTTTTTATGAAATATGCATAGAATGGACTGTGGGCGGTCCATGGGCGTGCCATGTCATCTAATAAGCGCTTGTTATTTGTTTTAACCTAAACATGTTATCTGTTCCACAGGCATTTGCTATTCCAGGACAGTTTGCCATTCCACACCAAGACGTGAGTGTTAGTCGTACTGGTTGATCAGTATCATTCACAGCACACGTCACAACACCACTGCAGTGCCCCAGTCACATTCCACCCCTTACACAATCACAATTCTCCCACTCCATTCCTCACACACACACCTAAGTGCCGATATCCCCGATATGGTCTCTGCCTATGATCGCTTCTTTAATATCTAGTATCACTAACACTTGTTAGTCCTTGTTTATTTCATATCCCTGGTTAAGACACAAGTAAACAATATTGGTTAACAGAATCATTCAAACGTGAATGCTATAATTACAAAGGTTGCAAGGCAGCACTGTATTGACAGAACCCTAAACATTAGGGTTAGGTTTTTTCAACTCCTATGTAGTAGGGGTGGGCGATATGGCAAAAATATAAAATCACGATTCACGATTTTATCACGATTCTTTGTCATGTTGGTTTTACTATTTTGCAAGTTGTCTGAGCAGTCTCTGTTAAACCATTCACCATACAGACTCCATTCTGTGGAAGTCAATTTCTGATTCAGCCTCGTGCCTATGGCCGAATCACAGCCGTGCCGATATACAGCAATATCGCACTGCTACTCGTGTGATATTGTTACACAAAAAATTGAGATTGCGAGTGAATACGAAATAAACAGTGAAGTCGTAGGTATGAAAAACAAGTTGCAATTGTGAGCTATTAAGTCACATTGCAAGATATAGTCACAATTACAGTAAAATTGCAATTGCGAGATTTAATGTCAATGCGAGATATAATGTAAAGGTACAGGTATGAAAAACAAAGTCACAATTGTGATATATAGCCAAATTGCAAGATATAGTCACATTGTGAAATATACAGTAATGTTGCAATTGCAAGATTTAAAGTCAATGCGAAATATACAGTGAAGTTGTAGGTATGAAAAACAAAGTCGCAATTGTGATATATAAAGTCACTGTGAGATATAACCACATTGTTATAAAGTTGCACTTGTGAGATTTAAAGGGATAGTTCACCCAAAAATGAAAATTCTGTCAGGAATTGCTCAACCTAATGCCGTTCCAAACCCGTAAGACCTTTGTTCATCTTTGGAACACAAATTAAGATATTTTTGAAAAAATCCGAGAGCTTTCTTGCCTTTTTTATTTTTGGCATTTTTGACTTTATTATGATAGGTCCTCAAGGAGGGATTCGAACTTGGGATGCCCACAAGGCTATTGCTGACAGCAATGCAACTACCACGTTTCACTGTGCACAAAAAGTGTTCTCGTAGCTTCTGAAAATTAAGATTGAACACTGATGTCACATTCACTATTTTAACAATGTCCTTACTACCTTTCTAGGCCTTGAACTTGGTAGTTCCGTTGCTGTCTATACAGGGTCAGAAAGCTCTTGGATTTCATAAAAAATATCTTTATTTGTGTTTTGAAGATGAACAAAGCTCTTACGGGTTTGAAAAGACACGAGGGAGAGAACTTTCATTTTTGGGTGAACTCCTTTAAAGTCAGTGCAATATAAACAGTAAAGTCGCAGGTATAAAATATATAAATGATAGAAGGTTCAGCATTAAAATTATAAGCAAATGTGACGATGTAATCATAATCACATTATGATTGGTGTTCTTTCTTACATCAATTTGCATTCTGAATTGTGATTGGTCTTGCATGTAACACATGTAACGGTACCGCTGCACTGCAAAGGCGGTGTCATGTCATCTGTTAATTATCACAGACAGCAGGCAGAAAACCCGACATGTGTCATGACAACTGCAGATCGAACCAAAACACATCTCAAACTTAAATACGAATCTTTTCCTGCCTCGCAAGCACTTAAATTCCCTTAAGCAAATGCAAATCTAGTTTTTCGATCACCTTGAAGTGGACGGTAAGTCCAAAGGGTGACCTGATAACTAATCTAATTTTGAGACTTGATATGGGTGCTGTTCTGTCTGTAGATGTGAGTGTCCTCTGAAATAATTCCATTTTGATTGGCTAGTTCTAACCTCCCTTCCTGCCCCCGCAGTTGACCAAGCTTCACCAGTTGGCTATGCAGCATATCCCCCTTACCTCCCTTGGGCAGAGCAACCCCACCTTCCCTGGTACGTACCCAGAGCTCCCCAGGGAAGTCTGTCTCTCCCTTTGTCTGTCTCTCTGCCTGTCTTTCTCTCGATCTGTCTCTTTCCCTCCACTCTTTCATCTGTCGTGTCTGACCACCTCTGTCTCATGCGTTCACCACCGCATGTTCTACTTTTCCACTCTGAAGAAAATGATGGCGAAGCTGTTTTTGTGGTAAGGTAATAAATATCATAACACTGCCAACATAATGCTGCACACATGCTGTGCCATGATACAACCACTAACCAGTCCTGATAGCTCTAGATAGTCTGCGTTCGGATACCGACGGCTCCTTTGAGTTGTCGTAGAAATCTACAAATGTGTCATGTCACCATAACAACAGCATCATGACGGCTATGTGATGCATATGTGTCACCCCTCAATCTCTCCTTATATGTGAACTCATCACAAAGGCTTTCACTCGTTTAACATTCTTCCCCCCTCATGTCCTCCACAAAACCCCTGACCTGTTCAAACCGGCAGCATTGTCCTAAGCAAACCTGAAGCCCACTCTCACAGCAGCCCACATTTATCATGAAAAACAGAGTCCACACATTGCAAGTGCCAGCCCATAATTATTACCATGGAAATAGGGAGTTGAAGAGCGACAGCCTCTCCACAGACGTTTCCGATAATGTGCGCTATTTGGAAATGCTTTTATGGGTGTTTTTGAATCTCAGGCAGACATGAATTAAACAGGAATTCATTCATGACTCACCCGCTGTAGCAGCCTTAATGTTTTCGTACATTGTGTAATTTTAATGTGATATTTTTCGATTTTATTTGAGCACACTCAGTGGCAGTGTAGCAATGTCAAAAAGTTTCTTTTTTTCATCTGATGAGTTGTGTATTGCTAACCTTCCCATTTCCCTGCATAGGTCTGGAGGCCTCTATTGCTACCAGTTCTCATGAGCTGAGCATACCTAATGATGTAAGTTATATTATATGTCATAATCATACATTTAACTTTTATTAGACACAATGTCTGTTGCAGTTCATATTACATTAAATGCTGTTATTGCTGTGCACACTGACCCCAAAAAGTAAGTCACACTTAAACTGTATGATTTTCATTAGATCAAATAAAAGTAATAATTATAATAATTTTGATAATAAGCTAAGAATGACAAATTATGCCAGACCTTTTCTTAGCCTTATTTTCAAATGCATAATATTATTCACAAATGTGACCCTGGACCACAAAACCAGTCTTAAGTCGCTGGGGTATATTTGTAGCAACAGCCAAAAATACATTGTACAGGTCAAAATTATAGATTTTTCTTTTATTCCAAAAATCATTAGCATATTAAGTAAAGATCATATTCCATGAATATATTTTGTAAATTTACTACTGTAAATATATCAAAACGTTGTTTTGGATTAGTAATATGCATTTCTAAGAATTCATTTGGACAACTTTAAAGGCGATTTTCTCAATATTTGGATTTTTTTGCACCGTCAGATTCCAGATTTTCAAATAGTTGTATCTCGGCCAAATATTGTCCAATACTAACAAACCATACATCAATGGAAAGCTTATTAATTCAACTTTCAGATGCTGTATACATCTCAATTTCGAAAAAATTACACTTAAGAATGGTTTTGTGGTCCAGGGTCACAAATATGGTGTCAAAGATCTTTGAATTGATTTTGTAAGCCTTTTATGATGTTCATCAAGGCTGCATTCATCTGATACAGAAATACAGTAAAACAATTTAAAATAAATGTTTTAATATATTTTAAAATGTAATTTATTCCTGTGATGTAAAGCTGAATTTTCAGCATCATTACTCCAGTCTTCAGTGTCCCACAATCCTTCAGAGTTGCTGCTCAAGAAACATTTCTTATTATCAGTGTTTAAAACAGTTGTGCTGCTTAATATTTTTGTTGAAAATGTGATTTTTTTTCCTTGATGAATTGAAAGTTCAAAAGTGCATTTATTTGAAACTGAGTTTTTTTCTAACACTGTAGAAGTCTATACTGTCACTTTTGTCAATTTAATGCATCCTTTCTGAATGCAAGTAATATTTTTTCTTTCTTCCAAAAACAAAATGGTAGTGTACTTTTACATTTTATTACCAGAGTTTGGATTTCCATCTAAAATAAGAATGCAACATCTATATCTATACAGGAATAATCGTCTTGGGAAACATATCTGCTTATTATATCTGCTGCTTGCTGATTCTCATGCACAGCTGACAGAAAACAAGATGCATACTGATTCTCAGTTTGAGGCACTGAGACAACATTTTATTTACAAACAACCAAAGGTGCAGCAGAAAAAAACTTTTACAATGTTTACTTGCTTGTACTTATAGTAACATAAAAATAGTCTGAGATGTGAATGCTTCCAAAGACCAAATCATCCAACACCAAACAATTATGTATTCATTTGTTTATATTTCCCAATCATTTTAGATTTTTATTTGCTTTGCATTTATTTTAATGTTTTTAAACCAATAATTTTAATGTACTGGAATATTTCATTTGAAACCATATTTTTGCTTGCCTTTACTTACTTTGAAATACATGCCAATTGGCTTGATATTTTGTATGTATTGCAATGACATTCATTCATTTTAGGTGTATCTTAAATAATTTATGATTTTCTTCATGATTTGCTATCATTACACTGACACAATGTTACTCTGATCATGTATTAAAGTAATCTGTTATTCAACACCCACTTGTAGAATCTATTTAGTAACATTCAAGGCATGCCATACAGTGGAGAAGAACTACTTCCATGTCCTAGAGGTTTACTCCCAGACCCAGCCTCCTTAGACTTTTAATGTCCAGATGTTGTTTGCCCCTCACCCGTCTGTCTCTCTGTCTCTCAGCTCATAGGCTGCATCATTGGCAGACAGGGCAGTAAGATCAATGAGATTCGCCAGATGTCTGGTGCCCAGATCAAAATTGCCGGGGCCACAGACGGTTCGGCAGTGCGCCACGTCACCATCACAGGCTCCCCAGCCAGCATCAGTGTGGCTCAGTACCTCATCAGTGCAAGGTAAGACCTTTCCCTCTCACATGTTAAAGCATAGTTCAGCCAAAAATGAAATTCTGTCATCATTTACTCACCTTCATGTCATTCGAAACCCATATGCTGTTTTTCTTCGGTGGAAATTAAAGGGAGAATTTTTCAAGAATGTTCATGCAGCTCTTTTCCATACAATTCGTAGTGATCATGTCTGTCAAACTTCAAAAAAGAAAAAATTCTAAAAGCAACATAAAACGAGCCCATATGCACTACAGTACAGTAAAAAAAATAAAAAAGTAAAAAAATAAGAAATGAATACTTTTATTCTCCAAGGATAAATTGATCAAAATTTATCAAATCAATAAATCATGTTATTTTAAACAATCCTGCAAAAAATAATTAATCACAGTTTCCACAAAATATTCAGAAGCACCAAAATTGATTGAAATAGAATATCAGCATATTAGAATGATTTCTGAAGGATCATGTGACACTGAAGACTGGAGCATCACAGGAATAAATTACATTTTAAAATATAAAACATATTAAGCTATAATAATATATCAGGCAATTACTGTTTTTACTGATTGTAATGAAAAAAATGCAACAGTGGTGAGCATTATTCACTTCAAAAATATTTAGAAATCTTACCAACCCCAAACTTTTAAATGGTGGTGTATATTCCAAGTCTTCTCTAGCCATATGACAGCTCTGTGTGAATAATAGATCAAAATATAAAACATTATCAAATTAAAATCTTTCCCATTATAGTTTTCAAAACAAATATAGTGGCTTTTGATGCATCACATCAGTTTGACATCATTATTTGCAGTGTTCTACATGACCAAATGCATTAATATATGTGACCCTGGACCACAAAACCAGACGTAAGTAGCACGGGTATATTTGTAGCAATAGCCAACAATACATTGTATGGGTCAAAATAATCCGTTTTTATATGCCAAAAATCATTAGGATATTAAGTAAAGATCATGTTCCATGAAGATATTTTGTAAATTTCCTACTGTAAATATATCAAAACTTAATTTTTGATTAGTAATACTAATATGCATTGCTAAGAACTTCATTTGGACAACTTTAAAGGCGATTTTCTCAATATTTAGATTTTTTTGCACCCTCAGATTACAGATTTTCAAATAGCTATATTTCAGCCAAATATCGTCTGATCCTAACAAACCATACATCAATGGAAAGCTTATTCATTCATGATGTATAAATCTCAATTCTTTAAAAAATGACCCTTATGACTGGTTTTGTGGTCCAGGGTCATATATGATTAATGATTAAATATATATCAAACCTATGTTTGATTTAAGAGTTACAATGAAATTCAGTGAGTAGCAACTTAACATGAAACTTTCTAAATATCTTTCTTGGAATACATTGCAAGCTGGGTAAGAGCAGCCTGAACATTCTGCAGCATTTCTCCTTTTGTGTTTTACAGAAGAATGTAAGTCATGAGAGCAAGTAAACATGATGACAAACCTTTCATTTTTGGATAAACTATTCCTTTCCCACAATCTGTTTTACGTAATGGTGTAATACTTAGGAATTAGACAGCAGTCATGTGGTCTGTTTCATCTCACCCATTTGGCACTCCTTTATTAATTCTCATCCAGGCATGTTAAACCCTTATTATTATTCCTTCTTGTAACACATAACATTCCCTAAATTGATTATTCTTTTCTCTATTTCTCTCACCCCCCCCCCCCTCTTGTGCACACCGTAACCCCTCTATTAACCCCACACTTGTCCTCACACCCCTCCTTGTTTGCGTGGATCTGAATGTGTGTTTGCAGTTTAGAGATGGCTAAACTGAGCATCCAGGCTGCATCGTCCTCCTCTTCCGGCACACCTATCGACCTCAGCCTGGGCTTCTCCCAGTCCACCCCCTCCATCTCCGCCTCCACTGCCTCTTCCATGGCCGTCCTGGCTGCTCCCCCCTCTGCTATTAATGTCCACTCCCCCCCGTCCGTCCCCTCTATCCCCAGCGCCCACTATGCATTGCCTGTTTCTAGCCTGCTTGGCATGAAAACTGTCCCCTGGCTGGCAGTGCACACAGCCACCTCCGCAGGCCTCCCAGCCGGCCTCACTTCCTACACCGCAAAGATCCCCACCTCGTCCAGCATCAAAAAATCTGAGCGGCAGAAGTTTGCCCCGTACTGAGCGGCCGTGGTCTTTAAACATCAGTAATGTTGTATTTGTTTATTACTCATTCATGAATATTAAGTAGATTGAACGTGTTTCTCACCACCCCATATTTTTTATGTTTCTGTGCAATATTACACAAACAAGGAATAGTGAGTGCATGACAAGATTAATCGCTCCTTATATTGTCTTCCATTTTGTGTGGCGTTTCATTCGGAAGTGTTTGAGATATCCATCTCGCACCATATAATTTATCTGACACGGCACCTGTTTTTTTTTTTTTTTTTTTAAAGAAAAGCCAAAGGCAACAAGAACTTGATTTATTGGAACTATGCAGCTCACAGTGTTTTTGTGTGTATATATATATATATATATATATATATATCTTGGAGTGATCTTTAATGTGCTGATTAGAATGGCTGTCATCATTGTTATTGTATCACAACACAATATACAAAGTCATTTAAAAGAAAGTATCATGCTCTGCCTCTCATACTGATGTTGTTATTCAGACTTTGACCTACTTTATTAATATGACATTGTGTCAGAACTTTTTTTTTTTCCTGCAAATACACTTTTTAATTAATACTGCAGAGACACAAGCCACAGCCTAGTAAGAGGGGGTCCTTGCCCTGTAATAAGGGGGCCTGTTAGGTCCTAAATAATATGATCAGGAACCCTCATACTAAACTATATTTAGTAGCTCTATATTATCATGTATTAAAACCTATTAATTAAAAATGATGAAGAAGTTGAAAAAATATGACATTACATTGTTTCCAAAATTAAATAACTGGCTTTTATATTGTCACTTTATTAACAGCAAAAAATTCTGGAAAGTTTTTACTTTGTATTAGAATCACAGTGAATCAATTTTTTCCCCTACCAGCTACTCTGTTACTGTTAGATGTATAAACCTGAGAAACATTAATTTAAATTTATGTGTAAGGTGGTTTTCACAATGAATATTGTTACAACAGCAATTAAAAATATTTATATAACATTGTTAACATGTTAACTTTTTTTAATTAATACTTTTATTTAGCATAGATGCATTAAAAGTGAAAATAAAAATATTCTATTTCAAATAAATGTTGTTCTTTTGAACTTTCTATTCATCCAAGATTCCTGGGGGGAAAAAATGTTTCATGGTCTCAGCAAAAATATTTTCAATATTTGATAATAATAAGTAATGTTTCTTGAGCAACAAATCAGCTTATTAGAAAGATTTCTGTAGGATTATTTGACACAAATGACTGAAGTAAATTTGTTTTTTTAAATGTTTTTACATTGTAAAAATATTTCACAATATTACAGTTTATACTGTATTTTTGATCAAATAAATGCAGCCTTGCCAAACATAAAAAACATCTTACAAGAAAAAAGTATACTTCTGAATGGTAGTGTATGTGTTTTTGTTTTTTCTCTCTAATTTCCGTGGACCCTTAGCACCTGCTTCCAGCCTGTGGGGGTCCCAGGACACCAGCTCGAAAATACAGCCTACACTTTGTGTTGATGTAAAACAATATCCAATAAAATGTTATGTTTTTGTTCACTCAGCTAAGATAACAGATGACACTATGAAACTGTGACACAGCAGACCCATGCTTCTCATGCCCAGCAGGGCTAATTATCAGAAATAACTGTTTTTAACAATAATTTGATCTGTTCTTCTGTATCTGATTGTGTGTTTTCCTCCTAGGCTGTCCTCAGTGATAGCAAGTCTGAGGCCACTGTAGTGCAACATTTACAGCTCTTATCATTAATCTGTGATTGGATTACCCTAAAGCCATAGTGGACTCTTATGGACTCAAGGAATCCTGGCTACATGATGAAAATTGTTTTCTAACTTGAAAACCATGTATTAAACAGATGCGCTGTAACTGTAGTTTTTTAAATGTGTCAACCATTCAATGCAAGACATGTATTTGTGTTTGTTTTTAGATTGCTTTTGGAAATTCAAATCAATGTACTTTTGACATTAAATGTAGAATTTAAAAGTCGTTCTTTAATTAAACAACAGCTTTTTATTAGTACACACAGACTTTCTAGTTTCATTTTATATCCAAAAAAGCCTTGGCAATGCATTTATGAACCTTTAATGAAATTAAACATTCCCTATTTCATTGCATTTCAGTGCCTGACCTGTTGTGATTGAAGTTAAAAGGTAAAAGCAAAGAGTTTTCACGGTGCTCCAGATGCATATCTGCTGCCTTGAGTCTTTCAATAATACATGTGCTTAAAACAGGGTTATTTTGGTTAAAGTAAGCTGGTCTCTAAGAACCAGAAAGCAGTTTTCCTGCACTGTACGTGATTCACATTTGTCTTGTAGAGAGCTTATTTCGTCCTCCTTATCAACCATTTGTTTCTGATGGATGTTTGCTGTTTTGTAAATGTCATCAGTACGTCACTGGTTTACTGGAGAACAGACACAGTGACAGGCTGAATGCTATTCATCTCAGTCAGACGCAGAACATAACATTCCCATTGGATCTGTGGATACTGCTTGAACAAACAGTGCATCAAAGCCACTAATTCTCATGCATGCAGCATCCACATTCACATAAAACTGCATGTTTTCTCATGACTCCTCTCATAATTTCCTAAGACATATGAATTTATTACGACATATGCTTTACCTTTACCTTCTTCCGAGGGTCCATTGACACATTTTCCTCCCCTAGAAAGAAAGAAAGGCCTCCATGAATATTAACAGTTTGTCTGAACTTTTTACCCTTTAGCAGAAATGTCCACAGAGACATCAGTTGGTGCTAGACAACAAACTTTGTCTGGCAAAAATCGGAATGAACTTTTCGTCACCCTTGTTTTAGAAACTACCTTTTCACAGGTACTGCAGGGACAGGTGTCTCTGCAGGTTGCTCAATCATGCATGTGGTCTGAGCAAACCATTACCACACTGTCACTCACTGCACGTAGAGCCCTGGTCCTGTTCTCCAGGAGCTGAGGCCCCATTCAACTTTAATAAAATAACTTCTGCTTTTAGAAAAACACTCTCACGCTAAGACGTTTGGCCAAGCTGTGAGAATTTGACCTTAAAGCTGTCTGCTGGAGGATTTGAATCGCGTTTGTATGCCAAATACAGGTTCACATTAAGGCTGGACTGGATCAATTGTTAATGTGCATGGAAATGTAGTGTCAGAAGGGGACCTCCTGTCCTCTGTAGGGAGGGGGTCGTGGTGCCAGCAGCTTGTGCTCTGTTGTGAAATGTAGTGTTGTGGACATTTATCCCTGCCTCTTTGTTAATGTTGAATTAATGATTTTCCCCTCTCACCCCATCAAAAGATGATGATGGAAATGGGTTCGACCGACTCACGAATAATCAATTATATTAATGCAGGTCTGTGCTGGATATGAAGAGCGTTTCTTTAAAAGGACGTAATCATCTGGCCTCAAGCACCACTGTCGTTCTGTGTGTATGTGTTTACAAAACTGTTCCCAGAAGTTGGCTAAATGTGACAGCGTCCTTTTGGGGACATCTGGGGACATTCTCATTTGGAAAGAAACAATTCATAAACAAAAATGTTATTTTCTAAGAATCCTAAGAATATAAAAAAGATTTCTTTGTAGGGTTTATGGTTAGTTTGTGGTCCTTATTATTAATGTTATACAAAAACAAAACTCTATAGTATGTTCTCATTTAGATAGCTAATAAATATGTGTGTGTGTCTGCTTAGCTATAGTTTGGGGGTAAAATTACGCACTGAAGTTAGATACGTTTCGAACGTTTGGAGTCAGTAAAATGTTTTTGAAAGAAGTCTCTTAAAGTCACCAATGCTGCATTTATTTGATCCAAAAATACAGTTAAAACATACATTTTGTGAAATAATATTACAGTTTAAAGTAACTGCTTTCTATTTTAATATATATTTTAAAATGAAATGTATTCCTGTGATTCAAAGCTGAATTTTCGAAGTCCAGTCTTCAGTGCTACACGATCCTTCAGAAATCATTCTAATATGCTGATTTTCTGCTCAATTTATGGCATCCTTGCTGAATAAAAACAAATATTAATAATAATAATAATAAAATAAAAACTTGCTGACCCAAAATTTTGAATGGTAGTGTAAAACATTTCTTTGTTTGATTTAGTTATGTATTGATTCTTTTTATTGTTATTTGCTACTTTATTTCTGTTTGTGTGCATTGATGGATGCTATTTGCTAGACCCAAGTGGGTGTTGTGTTATTGACAATCTTGGCCAGGATGCTCTTGTAAAAGATATTTTTAATCTCAATGTGCATTTCCTGGCAAAAAAACAAACAAACAAACAAACAAACAAAAAAAAACAGACATAAAATAACTTCAGTAATTAATTAAAATAATAAATAATTACATTCATTTAATATAATAATTAAGATCAATAATATAATTTGTTTATTCTAAAAATGTTTTATTTTATAGGTTAGTCTACAGTCATTATAAGCAGATCTATGCACAAACAACATAAATCTAACTATACTAGGAACTTACTATGTGAATATCAGCTTTAGATCAAAAAGTTTCAAATCTACTGACACCGACAGGTTTTTGTGAGGATTAGGTTTAAGTGTAGAGTTATGATAAAGGCTTAACAAATATCATCACAAACACATAAAAACTCCACGTTCTGATTTCACTATTCATAACTGGAAAAAACAAAAACAACTACATCCTAATCGTGGCAGAAAAGTTCAATCCTCATGCATTTTCATCAGTTTTATACCTGCACATTCAAATGTCTCTTTGTCCTCAGAATCTCGTGATCAAGGCCAACACAGCAATCTGGAAAACAGACACGCTCATCGCACATCTCGAGACGGATCTGAGAATGGATAGGCTCTGTCAAAACAACGTGAACGAATGATTAATCACAGAGTGAATTGTGTGAGTCCAGCAAGGGAATGTGCCACCTGGTGGTCAGAAAGACGACGCACTATTTTCATTAAACTCCTCACCATGTGACGTAAGTCTGCCGGTTTATGTTTTTTTTTTGTTTTTTTTGTCACTGATGCTGAAGAGTCCACTCCTTTCTTTCAGTTCCCCGGCAAGAGCTGAGGAGACATTAACAGCCCTGACGTCCTCGTTAGTGGCACCATTAAAACTAAATTTCCTATTTCCTGAGTGCAGTTGCGAGGTGATGTGGAGACTGATGAACGAGCCTCGATATCAACTGTGTGACAACTATCTACACAACACATCAACCACACCGACGGAAAGATGCAGGTATGGACGTCTAGTCTGTTTTAACGCCTCTAAATGGCATTGTAAAGTTCCAGTTAAACGTTTAAGAAGAGTCCGTGTACTGTTCTGCATGACCGATGCGCTTAAACGTGCCCAGTATGAACAGAACTGATATTCACGGGCGCAGAGTTAAGTAGCCTACGATACTCGTTATGTTTGGTTTCCGTCAAGGCTTTTTCTTTGGGTTACGTTACGTTGATTAACTTATGTGGGTGATGTGAATAGTAAGGATAATAGCTTCTATTACAGCGCAGACAGTGGTTTTGCATCTGCTTTGTGTCGCATCATTATCTACGCCTCTTTTTCTCATTCTCAGCTTCAACTCCAAATGATTGCCTCAGTTATTAAAGTGATTTTGCACCTGAGATGTCACACTTACTATGGTTAAATGTGAGGCTGAAGATGTGATTTTCGAGTGGATGTGAATGATGCTGTGAAGAGCACCTGTGCAATGCATCAACAGGCTCCACAGCCCACAGGGACTGGAGTTGAGATAGCTGCATGCATGGCATTTTATGCTTAAATGCGAGTTTAGATTAACAGTTAATGATGTCGTTTTCGTCTGAAATTGAGTGTTTCACATTTAATGAGTTATTGCACATCTTGTTTGATGGCATATTTTTCCACTCAGCTTTTTCCCTCCTCGATTTTTTCCCCCATTAAGCTGTTCGTTGTTGTTTAACAGCAACACATTGTACTGTTTAAAATGCTTGGCCGAGCGTCGTATAAAAGAACTGGGACGTTTCACTACTTGTAGCCTGGCTATCACTAAGCTTATTTGTGTTCACGGCCTTCGGACTACGGGAGCCTTTATGAGGCGGCCAAAGTGGAACGAGGCGCGAGCGGCCGGGTTTTTAAAAATAGTAAAAATAAAAAAAGTAAATAAACTGGAGCCTTGGTGTTTCGCCAATCCAGGTCCGGTTGTGTCATTTTACCTGTAACGGGGATCGGGTTTTCCGAAGTTAGGTTTTGGTGTTTTCTCAGGCTTTGCGATCGCTCTCGGATCTCGTGAGTGAGAAACCCGGAGTGGAGCTGTAGCCGACTGAGCCGATTGAGCGCTCCGACCCTCTCCGGTTCTAGTCCGGTTTCAATTATGGAAGTCGCTTCGCGGCTTAAATCGTGGAAGGTTTGGCTTGTGGTATATTTTAGTTGACAGAGAAGAAATATAAGTTACTGCCCATTTTTTGACTAAAACGTAATAAGTGTATAAACACAATGTAAATGTAGTAGGCTATAAGATTAATTTCTGTGGTTGATGCAATGCAAATTCTAAATGCATGTTAAATTTAATGTGTCTGGCTTCTGGTGTCATTGGCTTCCAGCTATTTTTAGCTGTACAAAACAGCTAGTTTTGCTGCTTGATATTGCAGACTGGTATGTCTTAACCATATTATTTTAATGTAGCCTATTTTCTTAATTATGAACAAATTGGTTTGTAGTGCAAACAGTTTTACCGTTTACTGCACTTTGTTATTCTTCTCGTTATTTCCTTACAATGGAATCAACAATCATTTCGCCATGCAAGCTCGTATGTATCTACCTCCACTTTTGAGTGCGATGCCCACATTTCAACATCCAATCAAGAACTGGCGGATAGAATCAAGTCCCCACCTTACTTTTTTTGTCTGTTTTTTGATAGTCCACTACACTCGGATGTACATCACAATACATAAGAAAAGATCTGTCGCAACTTCCGTTTCATTGTCACTTTAATATTAGCATAGCTGTGATAACCTGCAGCCTTGTGCCTATAGCATAATTAAAGCCATGCTGATATTCAGCACAACAGCAATCATACTTGTGCACTCTCAGAAATAAAGGTACAAAAGCTGTCACTGGGGCGGTACCTTTTCAAAAGGTACACTTTTGTACCTATTAGGTTCAAATATGTCCACTTTAAGTACTAATATTTGAAAAGGTACCGCCACAGTGACAGCTTTTGTACCTTTATTTCTGAGAGTGTGTGATGTTGCTTAAATATTTTTCCCACCGATCCCTTTTCCCCCCATCTAAATCTATTTCACGATTAACCTCTTCGTGTCATTTAACAGATTCAATTGAAGTGAATTGATTGCGCTTAGCTGGACGGAGAATAGAGGAGTTATTGAAGTGCTTGTGACTCAAGTTCCCTTGAGGCAATTTACTTTCGTGTCCATCACCCCCGTGAAAATTGATGCGTGGAGGTGCGATTGGAAGATTGCTGTCGCTATGTGTGATTACACCCGAGGCAGTCAGCCTTCACACGTTTCCAGCATGGGAAAGTTGCATATCTCCTCAAAAAAAAAAAAAGAGAGAAAATAAATTATTTAATTAATTATATTTGATTATTTTCTGTGTTAGGCAATATTCTGTACAGTCTACGTTACATTTACTTAAAATTATGGCAACAAATTACATATAGCTCTGTTTAGAATTCAGTATCAATCAAATCAGCTCCTTAAATGTGAGTAATTCTGCAAATAGATCAAATAAAACAATTAATTGAGTTAAACAAATACAGTTAATTGGAATTAAAACAAATATCAATCTTATTAGTACTAAATAACAATTTGTAATTTTATCAATAATTTATTTACATTACATAACTGAAGATTTCTTTATACTTTACATATATTATCCATCTCAATTATTTATGAGAAATGTATGAGTGACTAAGAGCAAAGTCTTTGTTGTCTGTTGACCACATCACATAAACACTCACCACACAAACACTCATAAAATAAAAAGCATTAATTTAATACATTAAAGACCTCACAGACGACACTTGCTACATGAAAAATGACAAGGGTAACAATTAAATATTTGTTCATTAGTGAAACAAATCTGTCCTGGCAACAGATTACTAAACATGAAAAAAATAAAAAATAATAATAAGATAATAATAATAATAATAATAAAAACTACAGAAATTTAAACAGTCACACAATGCAATCATTATTATTCATACTCTAGTGCATACTGGGGAGGACAGTAAATGGGTCTGAACCACAAAACTATTGTTGAAAACTGGATTGTGAGCATATGGAATGTTTAAACAGGCAATGCTTGCAAATTCAAGATGGCTTATTCAAATTTGGTCAATTTATTGCAATCAGTGAATGATTATGCTTATTAGTTGTTAGTAAAAATTAGTAGCTATTATTTCAGTCTGCTTTATATTCTGTTCAACTTTGGTTAAATGAAACAAAACTTCTGTTAAATACATATTATATTTTCATGAAATCTATCGAAGCACAGAATCAGTTACAGCCTGCATGATTGCAACTTGACTGAAGAATCATTGAAGTGTTTTTTAAAGGAGTGTTGTAGATCACTGTTTCTAGTGTTGCACTCCTTAAGAGAATGGATTTTGGGTCAGTTGTTTAATAGCTGCTGTAGCCAACTTCTCTGACTGATGATGCATTCAAGTCGTGTCTGAAAGATTGTATTTATGAGTTGAACGATCATGAACAAGACCACAAATTTGTAATTACATGTGGAAAACTCTGAACTTTCTTTAAGCCCATAATTTTGAAGTTGGGGACATGTCATTGAGAAAATATGTCGGATGCAAAGGGTGCAGCATCTGTATTGACGGAAAATTTGTTGAGAATTTGTTTGTACAAAATATGACATTATTGTACAATTACAATAGGATATATAGCAATTCAATTAGCAGCAGCTTCATAAATCAAATAAAAACATAAAAATAACACATCATATTAAATTAATATGGTACCGAAGTGATCCAACCAAAACTTCCAAACTCATAAATACAATACTTCCCAGGAGGAACTGGGAGCAATTGCCAAAAATACATTGTATGGGTCAAAATTATTGATTTTTCTTTTATGCCAAAAATCAAGTAAAAATCATGTGCCATGAAGATATTTTGTAAATTTCTTACCGTAAATATATCAAAACTTAATTTTTGATTAGTAATATGCATTGCTAAGGACTTCATTTGGACAGCTTTAAAGGTGATTTTCTCAGTATTTAGATTTTTTTGCACCCTCAGATTACAGATATTCACATTGTTGTATCTCAGCCAAATCTGTCCTGTCCTAACAAATCATACATCAATGGAAAGCTTATTTATTTTTCATGATGTATAAATCTCAATTTACACTTAAGTCTGGTTTTGTGGTCCAGGGTCACATATTGCATTGCCCCTGTCCATGGTGCTGAACTCTGTAGTTTGTTTCTTTTACAGATGTGACGATGCTTCTGCTGTACTAGACTCTACCTGCGATTTGAGGATTGTAATGTGAGTTCAGGTGCAGTCCTGTCATTTTATGCTGGTGGAGAGGAGCGAGATGCTTCACTCGGCTGCCATGACAACAGGACTTATCTTTGTTAGCTGGCTCTTGTATACGAGCGCACGGGGCAATCCCATTGTGTCAGTGCCAGAGGGAGGGGAGAAAGAGCGCATGGAGCGCGTTCTGACCCAGGCCAAGGAGGGCGCGCTGAGCCCCGGTGCAAAGCAGCGTCTGGAGGAGCTGAGTAATCTTGAACTGGAGGGGATCAAGGGTGGGAACAAATCCAATTCTAGCAGGACCAGACCCAACTTGAGTTCATTGAGACGAGGGTCCAAACTGCAAGGCAAGACCCTCGAAGCCTGGACTGAGCAAGAATCGCTCAAGCAAACCGAAGAGGCGCCAACGGAAGAGGCCAACGTCTCTCTGGATGCGATCGATGAGTATGCATACCCCGATTATAGGGGGAAAGGCTGCATGGACGAAACGGGGTTTGTGTTCGCCATCGGGGAGAAATTCACCCCGGGACCCTCCACCTGCCCATGCTTGTGCACAGATGAGGGTCCTCTGTGCGCCCAACCAGAGTGTCCAAAACTTCACCCTCGTTGCCTGCGCGTCGACACCAGCCAGTGCTGCCCGCAGTGCAAAGAGAAGAAAAACTACTGTGAATTTCGAGGAAAGATCTACTCATCTCTGGAGGAGTTTAAGGTTAGCCCAACACATTAAGTGCTTCATTATCCATATGCCAACTTTAACTAGGTTTATTCCTCTCTTTTATCTATATTCAACAGTGTCAGGAGTGCCAGAGTGACCTTTATTTTATGGCAGAGTATGTGAAGTCCTTGCGTTTAGATCTTTACTCCTATGAATCTCTGTTCGTTATTGAGTGGAATTGAATTTTTGTGGTCCAGTGGAGTTTTCTGTCCAGTTGAAGAAATCTAATGTGTGCACATCATGTCTTGATTATATATTGATTCCAGCGAGCCAAAAATGAGATTTCAAAATTGCACATTTTTTCATTTTTAATCCATCACTCTTCCTCAGTCTTTCCCCAGGGAGGAGGCTCGCAACAAGATAAAATATTGTTTTTCCTGCATTTTCTGCTCTGAAAGTGTGAAGAGTTCAATTATTATGTGGAACTAACGGTGACTTATCTTGCTTAGGCTGTTATGTAAGAAAAGACAACAGGCCCTTTTTTCCCTGTAAGGCCCTATTATGATGCTCTCTAATTTTGCCTTTAGTGAAAAACGCATGTCATCAGTTTCAGAGTTAGCAGCAGGTGCACAAATGATTCTTTTTGAACTGCGTGTCTCGCCCCACAGTGTAGCCAAAGCCATTAGCTGCTTCTACAGCTTATGCTCTTGATTCAATTTTCATGGGTTCCTCCTCCTGTGTCATTGGAGTCCTTATCCAAAACACCTGAGCTTTATGGCGAGCAGTGAGATTTATTAATGCAGAAGTCAGCACAAGCGCTTTTCACAAAGAGTGGTAATGACCAAGCACTGAATTTATTGGTTCTGCTCAGCCGCACCTAATGCATATGCAGACTGCAAAGGTAACAATTAAACCCTCGGCAGAACAAAATGAGTCCCAGTATCATATCTGTTTAGTCCTACAACGCAAGCCTCTTGGGGGGAGCTGCCGAATGAATCCGTGCTCGCCTCTGTTGAACTTTTCAATTTTAGAAACCCCCTGTGAATTTTGATTTTATTTTCCATCACAATTGGAGGTGACACATTGTCCTCTGTTTGATTCGTTGAAGATTGTCTCAGGAGATACTGTGTGCAGAAGGTTCTTTTTACAGAAATGCTGATGCCAAAAAGTCTTTTGTATTTTATGCTTGAAAGCAGAGAAGAAGCAGTGAGCAAAACTGATCATTTGTTCATACTGTATATACAGTATGTGATTTTGGAGACATCTGTAGAGTCACATGAATGCTTGAGAAATCCACTCTGTGACAGAAAGACTCTGAATTTATCACATGGATACAGTTCGGCTCAGGTTCATAAAATGTATGTAGCTGTTTCTTTAACTATGGGCACTTTGGGTGCAGTGGATTTTTAAAAATTAAACACTTTTGAACTTGCTACTTGATTTAATTTGTCTTCTAACAATGTCCGACAGTGTATGAATCACAGCAAAATTCCCTGAACCATAATTTCCACCACATCTGAAATCACCATTCATGAAAATGATGGTGGTGGAAATGACATTTTAAACATTAATGGAATAAAATGGCAGACTCTTTCCCCTACTAAGGCTAATTTCATAACTAGCATTTTAAGTATCGTAGATACAGACGTCTAAAAATACTTCCAGATTTTTTGCATACTTTTGACAGAATGCAACTGTTAAAAAATATTAGGTAACACTTTACTTTATGTAAAATGCATTATAAAAGTAGCTTTAATGCATTAATTACGCCTTGTAATGCACCTTATAATGCATTGTAAACCTAGGCTTTAATGATCTACAACAAAATAGAACGAATTTTGATGATAACTAAAATATTTAATTACTATAATACTGATTTCTCACTAGAAATAACATTCAAAAGTGCAAAAAGTTAGTCAGAAAAATACATTTACACACAAACTGACCATCAAACGCCACTATCAGATGCCATCTTTATTTTTTTTTAGCTCAACCATCACGGAATGGAACGCACAGGATTGTGGGATATCAACGGCAGCAAAGGATACATCTATGCTGCCTTCAATAATCGATCATCTTGGAATGCATCCTCCAAAAGCAGCATTTTTCAGTTTTCGGATGCAGCCCCGATAACACTTATCAATTTATTGTTACACTATGCATTTTAAATTCAGTTATAATTATTTACGACAAGATATAATGTATTACAAAACACATTATGAATAGTTATAATGGATTATATCCTTTAATAATCATTTATAATGCATTATACATAAAGGCTTTAAGTAAAGTGTTACCATTCTGTTGACAAGTAATATATACCTGGACTTTGAAGGTTTTCTTCCCACACTGGGTAAATTATTAGTGGCAAAATTGTTGTTTGTGATAGAAAATATGCTACAGCTGAGGAAATGTCATTAAGTATTAAATGTCATTAAGTATGTCATATTTTATATGTATAAATCATTGGTAACACTTTACAATAAGGTCCCATTAGTTGATGTCAGTTCATTAAACTAACATTAACAATGAGCAATACATTTGTCACAATATTTGTGTATATTATATTATATTATAGTATATTGTTAACAGTAGCTAATTAAAATACAACTGTTCATTGTTAGTTCATGTTAACTCAGGTCCATTAAATACAATTAACAGATAAAACTTTTGATTTTAATTTTGTAGTCATAAATATTAATATTTACATTAAGATAATAATTCTTTAGAAGTATTTTTCATTGCTAGCTCACATTAACTAATGTTTTTTCCTGATTGTGAACAAATAGAACCTTATCATAAAGTGTTTACACACAATAAAAATAGAAATGGTTTATGGTTCACACTTTATTTGGATAAGATGGATTCTTATATTTTAACATCAAAAGGCTGGGTCTGAGAAGAGGGTAAAATCTATATATAAAAGTCATTGGAAAAATAGCAAATATAAATGAAGGCACGCTGAAAAGTTTCCAAGATAGTTTTAATATGAATTTCTTATAACAAAATCGGGGGTGGGGGGGGAGTTTTAATGAAAATCAACCCTCGGGACCTAAAAGTGCCTGTAGTTGAAAAATCGCTCAAAAAAAGTAGACAGGTATTGATATTCATCCATAATAAATGGACTGGAGCGTAAGGCACGACCCAGAGTTCCCCATGGACATAAATATGGAAAGAAAGGAAGGGAGATGAGCAATGCCAGAGGAATTGCCAGAAGGAATTAGGTAAGCATTGTTAATATACTCCAAGTGCTGTGATTGGCAGGAAGAGCGTGCTCATCAATTAAACTGAACACTCATCAGTTCCCTCAAAGATCTGAGCTCTTGTTCTTCATCTGATGATCGTAATAGTATAACGAAGGTCGCTACAGAAGGTTTTGTTTCTCGTCTGCCTGTGTTTCCAGGTGTCTCCATGCGAGAAGTGCCGTTGTGAGCCCAGTGGAGAGGTTCTGTGTTCAGTGTCAGCTTGCCCACAGACTGAGTGTGTTGATCCGGAATATGAGCCTGACCAGTGCTGCCCGGTGTGTAAGAGCGGTAAGTGGTCTTGTTCTTCGAGCATTTCTCTCTTTCTCTGTTATTCCTTCTCATACCTCTCAAACCGCCATCCCCTGAACCGCAGAACCCCTGCTGTGTCCCCTAGGAGCGCGAGAGAGATAGGTTAGAATCGCTTCTGTAAAATGACCACAGAGACTTCTGTCCACTTCACTCAATTACCATACCATGAAGAAAATTCACAGAAAGCATGCACAGAGCCGCAGATCTCACCGCCTCTCGTATGGCCTACGTGTGCATCCATCTTATTGTTCTATAATAGCCAGTTTACTTCAGTGAGGTGATTCAAACCCAAGGAGATCATATTTGTCTGCAGGCCTTTGTTTAAGATAGTTGCCGGCATGCATTATTCAGACAGCAATAGCACTAATGAACCTGCAAAGTTGTTCTGCTTGTTTCCAGGAGGTGAGGTGATTAGCACAGGCAGGTGTTTCGGTTGCAGTCTGCTTTCTCCAGCCCTAGGGCACAGATGATTAAACTTTTACACATGTTTTTTTTCCTCCATTTGGCTGCAAATACAGAAGTATAAGGTACATAAATGTACTCCCTCGTCAAAGCGCCCGCTGCAGAGACGGAAGTATTTTCAAAGCCACTCTACATGAAAAGCACCCTTCCACGGCAGTCTTTTTTTGCTCTGTTACAAAATCTAGTGAGTTGCCTACAGAAGCAGCATTTTAAGAGATGTTCGGCGCGCTCCCGACAAGAAGGCTGTTCCACGAGGAATCTGAGATACCTTCTTTTGGACGAATTCTTAGGCAGTGCATTACATGTATACTTTGCAGAGAAGGGAATCCTATAAGGCAATATGTTGAACTCAACAAAATTGTTGATTATCAATAAATTTTTTCTAAAATGTTCATTCGGAATGGAAAAGTTATTTATAAAATGGTAACACTTTTTTTAAATGAATATGATTTCTTAATATTATTTCATGTATTGACTATCATGAAAAACTAATAATGAACAGCAATTGGTTGGTTGTGTTACGGGACGTGCAGATCCATGTGCAAGGCTTTATTTACAAAGGTACATCACAGGCAAGGCAAAGAATATTCTTAGTCAGGGCATTCAGCTGTGTGTGTGTAATCAGTGCAATGGATGATGGGAACTGTAGTCCGGAGTGACATGTAACAGGCTGTGTGGTGTGAGAGTCAATATGATGGAGAGGTGACCTCTTGTGGCAGTCAAACAGAAGACCACGAACCGGATTTGTGACAGGTTGGTCAAGTGTTTTTAGCTGTATTTAGGCTGTATTTATTTGATATTGTGAAATATTATTACTAATTGTTACTTATTGTTTGTGCTGCTTAATATTTTTGAGGAAACCATGTTTTAAAAGTTAAAATCAGGATTATTTGATGAATAGAAAGTTCGAAAGAACATTATTTTTTTTAAATAATTTTTTAATATGTTGTCTTTACTGCCACTTTTGATTTTACATGCTTGTTGAATAAAAGTATTAACTTTTTACACACACACACAAAAAAAATTACTGACTCAAAACTTTTAAATGGTAGTTTTGTATAGTATTGATCATTGTATTGATCATTCATAATACATGAGCTAATGTTAATTTATACATTTAAAAAAAAAGCAAAAACACATAAATATGTATGAGTATGTATAAATTAACCTTGTTCTATATTAAGAAGTGCTGTAAAAGTATTGTTCATTGTTACTTAATGATACCAAATGCTTTAAAGGGGTAATGAACTACCTTTGTTTTTTTATTTTGTACTGTTCTCTGAGGTCCACTTATAATGTTATCAAGCTTTTTACATAAAAAAACATCATAATTTAGAAGTAATGGGCTACTTTCCCATTACTTTTTTTTAACCCCCCTCATCGGAACGCTCTGTTTGAATAAGCATTTTAATTATTGTAGTTTCGGAAGTAAATGCTAACGATTGTGTATGTTTGACAGCCTACATCCTTCACTGATGGACGCTGCAGTGATTTATGGTAGGTTAAAAATGCTAAATACTCAGTGTTCTGCGTCAAATTGTGCCTTGTTTGTAAACAAATCCGTGGTAAAATGAAGTAAACAAAGGACCAAGTTCTTATTGACGCTGTCTGGCATGTTATTCAAATTAAGGTAATCAAATAAAGTTTATCGTTTTGTTTCTGCATAGATCTGCGTTTACCGCTCTTGTCATTGCCACCTACTACGTGCGTGAATTGGTGGGCGGAGCTAAACAGGCAGCGATGTAGAAGCAGGCGTTGATCCTCTTCTGTGGAAGCGGTGTTTAGCATCACTATTACATCATAAAGTGGCACATTCCACAAGCTGTTTTTAGACTAACGAGAAAGTTTTGAGTTCTGAAACATACAGGATTTTTTTTATAGCACAGTGACCTCTTACATGTAAAATGAATTATTTATTTCATTGTAGTATTGTGCTGTTAATATACTGTAGCAGCATGTGTTAATGAAATCAATTGAAAGTCGAATGAGGAATGCTATTTATGTGATGGCAGTTAAGATGCTTCAGTAGACATGTAGACAGCAGACAGCGAGGCAGCTCACTGGGTTTCTGAACAGACCTTTTGTCTGCTTTGTGCGTGCTGTTGTTCTCTTTTTGGCCAGAGGACTGTTTTTCAGGCGGGGGTTGGAAAGAAAAGCAGTGACCTCGGGTTAGTATGTGAGTGTTCTGTGATTGGAACACATTACAATGTCTTGGGAGAAGTTTTCTGAATCAGTGTGGGTTATATAGAGCTGTTTGAGATGCTTTTAGACAGCATGTCCAAGACTGTTGCTTCTTGTGTATGCCTGGATCCTGATCTAATATGGCACCGGCAGCCACGCTGCCTCCTTCAGCAGAAAAGAAATGATGACTTGGTAAATGGATCTCTGACTCGGCAGCTAAACTCTCAGCGTAGTGTGGACAATGGGGGGAAGGGTGATGTGGGGCAATTATTTTAAAGAGCACACATGTTTAGAGATGCTGAGATGCTGCCAAGACTCCCTGATCAAATATCTCAGTTGGTGTTTGGCTGTGAGATGGAATCCAAGGAACAAAAGCGGGCCAATTTCATCAAGTTGTGCCGTGGTGAATTCAAACAGTTTTACAAATGTATGTGCACACTCAAGCAGTCAAGCTGTATGGTTTTATGATGGATTGGGAACATTTTTGCTCAACGCACAAGATTACAGCCGCCTAGTGATTTCACAGCGTGCCGTAATACCGTGGCTTGTCTCGGCTTCGTCGCGCTTGCCAGGTAGTCTGCAATTTGATTGGATCTCGGAATTGTTTCGATAGATAAAATCACTCTAATGCTCTGTTTCTGTTTCCTGTGGTTCATCCGCATGTCTTGTGGGGGTGGATCACAGAGAGACACGAGTGCGATGGGTGGCACCTCTGAGGCTTTTGCTGTGAATGTCTGAGGTACAAAGACTCCTGCACAGATGCAGTGCAAGAAGCAGCCAGATGCTCTGACCCCATGAGATTTGCACTCTTCAAAAAGTAAGACTTCAAAGCTTTGCGTGGTGACACCGTAGGATAGGTGCCGGCTGTGACAAGCTAGTTCTAACATGGCATCTGATGAGGATAATAATCACATACACAAACTTAGCGTTTGACAGGAGAACACCAAGGAGGCCATTGGCATTTTTTTAACGACCGACACTGGACCCCTTGGAAGTACATGATTTCAAATCGGGCATAGAGTCACTTCTGAAGGGCCAGTCATTTGAGCCAGAAATGTCATGATTGATCACTCTGGAGCCAAAATGACATTATGCCAATGTTGATGGGCTTATGGCAACGCAAGAGGGTTGTGCTCTGTTAACAATTCCTGAACAATTTGAATTCAGTTGTTGTAGCAAACAGGATGCAGAATTTTAATTAAAATTTGAATTCAAGGAATAAGAATTCAAATTAATTCAAATAGTTGTACGTTTTGACTTGAAAAGTAATGATTATCAAGACCAGCTGCCAGCAAGCCATATTTGGAAATTTGTCAGTTTTGTTTTTTATTTAGATAGAACAGTATAGTGAGTGACAGGAAGTGATGTGGGGGAGAGAGAGGGTGCGGGATCAGGAAATGTCCACGAGCCGGAAATTTAACTTAGGATGCCCGCAGCGCAATGGTGCTATATGTTGGCGTGCTACTCACAGGGCTAGTGGTGCTGACAGTTTTGAAGATTTACAGATGGACGATCAAAGGTTTTGGGTCAGTAAGATTTTTGAATTTTTTTGAAAGGAACTAATATTTTTATTCAGCAAAGCTACATTAAATTAATCAAAAGTGGCCATAAAGACATTTACAATGTTACAAAAATTAGATAAAAAAAAAAAAAAAATGCTGTTCTTTTTAACTTTCTTTTTATCAAAGAATCCTGAAATGCATTGCCGTTTCCACAAAAATATTAAGCAGCACAACTGGTTTCAACCTTGATCATAATAAGAAATCAGAAATCAACATATTAGAATGATTTCTGAAGGATCATGCGACACTGAAGACAGAAGTAATGGCAGCTGAAAATTCAGCTTTGCATCTCAGGAATAAATTACATTTTAAAATATATTAAATAGAAAACAATTCTTTTAAATTGTAATAGTAATTGAGAATATTACTGTTTTTACTGTATTTTTGATCAAATAAATGCAGTATTGGTTAACATAAGCAATGTATTTTAAACATCTTACTGGCCACAAATTTTAATGGTTGGATGGATGGGCAGTTCAATAGAAACCATCCTAAGCTGTGACGTCAAAAGTAACAGATGGATATAACTCCAATTTACACTATTAAGAGCCCTTCAAAAAACAACAACAACAAAAAAAAAAGAAAAAGAAAAAATGAGTAGGGCACAATAAAATACTGAAATATTAGTGCTATATGTTTCTTTCATCAGAATGCACAGCTGATTTCAAATGGCTGTCATTGGAAAAAAAAATGGTTCTTAGCATCGGTTAATGTATCTGCAAGCAGGGGTAAAGGAGCATTGCTAACCAGCTAAAACTTGACCCCTTGCTCAAAACAAAACTTTTTCAACTTTCTGTGTAAGTGACTTGTCCAATAAATCAGAAGGAGAATGATTATTTAATTGGTACCATTAAGAGTCAATTACCATCTGATTGACTGCGCCTTTGTATGAAAGACCGGCCCTTTGAGAAAAATGTGGTGTCTAAGGGATGAAATGATAATAGCTGCAGTAGAAATGGGGGCTGTCGTCTTCATTTTGGTTGGCAGACTTGACACTGAATGGGGAAGCAGTGAGGAGAATCGATTTCTAAATGGGTTGCAAGCATTTCTCTCATAATCATAATCTTGTGCTCGGTTCACGCTCACCACGGCATACCCAGCAGGGGCTACAAAAGCCTCCCCCTCTGACTGTTTTAGCTCAGGTCACAGAAAGCACACAATTCAAAAGACGTAAATGCTTGTAATTTGTTCAGTCATTAGAACACCTCATCATTGAGCTGATTCATCTGTGGCCAGCATCAGTAGCTTGCAGAAAATGCAGCAAGCAGTGCAAGGCCACCTACATCTTCAAGGCCGTGGTGCGCATTTCATCCTATTAGCCACAGTTTCATTAATTTTAAGTGGTTGTTAACACGTGAAAAGCACAAAGGGTGCATAAAGCAGTCACGAGGGCTGATATCTCTATTTGTTGCTCATGAAGAGCAGAGGTAAGCACCTCTTTCTTAGCTACTGAATGAAGTATTATGTTCCCGTGCAGAGCGCTGCCTGGTTCTGTTGTTGGAGGAGTATGCTGGGAGACACTTCAGGAAGTGCCATGGGGGGAGATGAAAGTGAGCGCTATTGCTAATATCCACCCCAGGCAGTTGTTCATGAATATCAAAGAACATCTGTGAGGAGCTGCAATGTTGGGACGGGATGAAAAAAACCCATCCCGATTCAGTCATAGCACTCCCGCGTTCTTTTCTCTCACTGAGGGACTGTCAGTAAATAAGAAACTTGGCATTGAGTGATTCTTTTGAGTGCTTTTTGCTGCTTTAAGATTCATAGAGTAAGCTGCACCAATATCACAAACTCCCAAAGATGTAAGACCCTCTTTTAGGTAAGGATAAATGTGCTTTTATCAGGAATTTTTGCAGGATAATTAAAACAGCATACTGGTCATATAATCTTTAACCACATGCAATTAGTCACTATAAAGCTACACATGACTGCCTACACTGTAAAAAAAAAAAAGCCAACTTGTTGAGCCAACTTAAAATGTTAAGGCAACCAGCTTCAGCAGATTTTTGAGTTTACTCAACTTGTTGTTTTAAGTTTATACAACAAAAAGTTGAGACAATTCAAAAATCTCCTACAAAAATAAGTTGAGAAAACTCAAAAATCTGCTGAAGCTGGTTGCCTTAAAATTTTAAGTTGGCTCATCAGTGTTTTTCAACAAACAAGTGAGCAAATCTTTAAAGTGAACAAATAGTTGTCTTTTATTTTCATGTACTGGCTCTGACAATGAATATTTTTTCCTTCACTGAAGTATCTCCTTTTAAAAAGCATAACATTTTTCCTTCTTTCAAAGGCTAATGCACGACTCAAATCGGCACTGAACGAGTCATTGTAGGAGCATTTTCTTTGACCTTAAGCCCGGGACACACCAAGCCGACTTCAAAGAACTAGCGGCGACGAAAGCCGACGGTGTTGTCGCCTCGCATCAGCAGCGTCGGACCAAAAAGCTGCGCTCGAACACACCGCACAGACTACAGCCGACGGCAAACTAACACATGCGTCTATATCAGCAGCTATCAATAGTATATATTCGTCATTCAAAAGGAGAAACCGAAACAAAGATATACTAGATAAACGCAGATATACAAAACGTAAACAAAGCAGAGCTTGCTTACCATTTTGAATATCAGTAACATTGATAACTTTAATAATTTTAAGCGGCTCATGTTGTTCAAAACATGAAATGTTGTTGAAAACATTCGCGTATTAGAATGAATGGGAAAAAACACGTAACATTTAAACAGCCTTCTGTCTGTACCGCCTTCATCGTTTGCTAAACTGAACATCCAATCAGAGTTCTATCTCTCGCCGACGGTCCCAACAGCCCCGACGCCGATTCAACATGTCGAATTGGGCAAACTGCCGCCGACGTGAGCCTGTCTGCGACATGTTACAAGGTGGTCATTTTCGTTTAGTTTGCAAATGTGAATCAGTTGCATTCACAGCAAAGACAGAAAGGGGGTGAGGATATTTGAATAAAGAAATTATCAATGACCATGCATTGTAAAATTATGCTAAGACCTACTGGTATATGGATGAACAAATCAGTGAATGAATTTGAACTAAACTTTTTAGGGAACTCAAAAGAGAGTCACTGAGGTGAATCAAAATATCTACTAATACCTCGCATGTGTTACAAACAGGAAGAGATGCTTTTTATTTCCCTGCAGCCCTTTCCTTTTTGTCGACCTCCTCTCATGTGGGGCATTGCCTTGGCAACGTACAAGGAAACAAGCCCTCTTCTAGAAGGGCTCAGACGCTGGGGTCACTGCTAATCTGAGGAGGTTGCAATAAACATTTCGAGCATGAGCCGAAAGCCCTGAAAATCCACGTTGCTGGGGGGAGAAAGGGATCACTTGCATTTTCCCAAAAAAAAGAAGAAAGAAAAAATTGGAGGGAGAAATATTCATGGGGGCTTAAGAGAGGCCCTAGAAATCACTTTCAGGCCTCAGCTCATCTCAAATACTTCTTCTTTTTCTTTCTTCCTCTGGAGAAATATGTTCGCCCGGATTTGTTGCGCTGATGGTTTTATCCGTTTGTAATGGGGCTTGATTCTCTGCGATACTGAAGGAGAGAAGTAGAGGACAGTGATTTTATATGCACAGCACCTCCAGCTCTCTGTACATTCTCCTGAAACACTATTTTTCCAGTCTTTTATGCCCAGGAGATGTAGGAAAGTAGGAGAACAGGATTTGAAAAGCAAATCGCACAGATAGGAGAATGTATTTAACGGATGTCTGAAATCAAAATGCCATGCATTTATGTTAAAGGCATCTTTCTCATACATGAAAGCTCAACAAATTAGAAAGATTCCTGGGGCCGGTTGTTACTAGCTGTGTGTAAGTTATAGCTAAACCTTGTTTTGATGCAAAGTAACAGCATACACACTAATAAAATATTTTTGTATTGCACCATTAAACTTGAAATGTTGAACTCTATATAAACTAAATATTTACAGAAGGAGTAGTGGTTGGAATGAAATAGCAAACTGACTTAATTGCATAATACTTCAATTCTTTAGACATGGCAATGTTGACATTGACACTCATTTACATATTAAGAGAGAGAACATTATGTGAATAAATTACTTGGTTAGTGGTTCATCAACACAAGCCCGACCTAAACAGCAGTCCTCTGTGTACATTGGTCTGTGTTGTGCATGTCTAATAAAATCAATCATGATAAATAAATGTTTTAAAATTTGAAAAAACTAGAAAAATTGATGAAAATTTACTCACCCTCATGCCGTCTAAGATTTGGAACAGATTTGTAGAAATGTAGCATTACTAGCATTACCACATGTAGTGCTGGTCGGTTTAAACAAAAATCTGTATCATGTTTTTTTAGGATTCTGTAAGAGTAGAATATGTTCAGACTGTAAGACTGTTCGGATCGTACTATTTCATGATTTATCATGTTTTTTCCCCTGCCTGTGCCATCAGAATGCATGAAACAGTTGCAGAATCACTGCATTTTAATCATGATCCAAACAAACATGCTATAAAGCATGAACAGTTGATGTAAATTAGATTGTGTAATTTCAAAATCTTAAGCAAAAACAGAATGGTCTGACCTTAGCTTTGAGAAACTACACTATATAAAATATATCTGCGCAAAACGAACAGCAGATGGGCTGAATAAGAGCGCAAATTCACACTCTGACAGCAGGTGGCGCTTATGGAACAGCAGCAAAACAGCGTTTCCTTGGTTACCACTTTAAACAAAGCAGTGCTGTGCTTTTAAATACTACATTAATATGCAGTAATGGATGTTAGATGAAAGAAAAATAACATCTTAATTTTTTATTAAGTCAATCAGTCCCCCTCAGAGATACATAAACCCTCACCCCAATTCAGTATTTAGGATTTTCTTCCAATATTTCACTCTCTGTTAACGGCCATTTACAGGTTATGCCCAGTTAAAGAATTAGTTGTGTGTTATTAATAATTCTACAAGTTCTCCAACCGTTAGTCAGAAGTGTATGCAGGTAATAGGGATCCCCACTCAGTTCACAACACCGTTTTTTTTTTTTTTTTTTAATTCATACTGTGTGTTTAATTCAAACCAGTTTACTGTTTGAACCAGTATATTGCCCAGCACTATCCACAAGTAATACACAAATGACTCCAGTCAATCAGTTATCATCTTGTGAAGTGAACAGCTACATGTTTGTGAGAAACACAAACATCAAGACATTTTAAATTTAACCTATTGCTTCTGGCCAAAATACCAGCCCATAAGTCATAATAATGTGTCCTTAACAAACTCATCTACGTCTTGGATGGCCTGAGGATGAGAACATTTTCAGCAAATTTTCATTTTCAGTACGGAGAGCACTTTTGGTGCATTTTGTGTCAATATTGTCTTTATATCACCCATATTATATCAGCCATATAAGCTATTCATTTAAGTAGCATCATATTTCAGTGGTAAAATATTTTTTTTTTATTTGAGGCAAAAGAAGTTCAAGGATCAGGGATATACTGTACTGATAATTAAGAATAAACTGAAATTCACTACATTCTGCTCACATATTTGACAGTTATTGGATCACTGAGGGTTAACGTCATTATTCCACTTTTTTTTTATTTTACGGCGATCATATGACTTGCTACTGTAGCTATTCTTTCTTAAGAACAAATGGTGCAATCAAATAAAGTAGTTACAAAGCCCCTAGTGTGTACTTTATGTTCCATTTTAAGTAAGAACTAACAAACAGCTGGTGCAACACTACCCTGGTCCACGGCATTGCGTGTGACTTATTATGAGAATGCTGAAATCGTTCATTAATGTTTTAGTGAAGTCCATCCACTGGCACTTCCAGAATAAAATATACACCTGCAAATCTGCATACACCTTCTCCACCCATCCCAGCCCAGCCATTATTTCCACAAAAGTAAGTAAATTTAGTGACATTTATAATGCATACGTACTAAAGAACTGCATTAGAGGGCTTTTTCTTTTTACTTATTCTCAGAACAGTGTGAGCTATGATCCCGGCTCTTTCAGTGAGCATCAGCTCTAATGAGCTTTAAAAGATCATGTCATTTTCAGGATCCAAGCTTTCCTTTCCTCCTCCTTTGCTTTTTATCTCAATTACCACTGTACCATGGGGAATGCAATTCATCTCTGAATGGACCAAAGTCTTTAATGGTGCTCTCTCTTGAATTTAGCCTCTACAGCAGTGCTTTGATAGGTGGTGAGGATAAGGGTCTGCTCAGCGTGATTAAACACTCCTCTCCACTGCCAAAAATGCAGCATGCGTACTGCTCCACTGCTGTTTTGTTTGTTGCTGTGTACCCAACATGTTTATCTTCCTCCCGATCCTCTTCGTCCTCCTTTTTCAACTTTCTCTACCCCCTCTCTCTGTGTACCAATGATCACATGTAATGCGACAATACATAATCATGTTCTGTTATGCAACTGTTAAACATACATGGCAGCAGTATTAACACACGTATAGTACAGAGCCATAGGGTGATCTGAGATATAACCCATCACGATGAATCAGCTGTGCCAGCTGCTTTTACTTCCACAGTCTTGATATTTGGGGGCAGGAATCTGAAGTGTTTGCTCTGAAATGATTATAAATATGGATTGTATGACGTCTTGACAGCATTGGCCAAATATTCAAGATGATTGATGTGCCCGCATTCTTTTTATGTAGTCTTCCATCTTCTATGATAATGTCTTTTAGAGGCTGAATACCAATTCATCCTTATTTGGGGGATGTAAAAAAAGGAGTAAATGGAGGCTGTGCCTAGGTAGCATTTCTCTTTAATGGCATAGTTTTTGTATTAATTTTGTTAGCTTGACAAAGCCATTATTATCTTTTTGAGTTTTTTTTTATTTTGTTTTTTAATTTCTAACCTGAGACATCAAATTTAAATTCTAAACCTAACTACATCCACCAAATTCAGCATAGTCCTGTAGCCTGTTCTGGCAGTCTCTCATAGCTGAAGAATACTATATCTCCCATAGAAAAATTCTGACTATAAAAGCCATTTTACACAGCATGTTCTTGGTTTATTATCAATGGAATGGAGGCAGCCGGAGCTTTCCAAGCTTGTTCGCAAGTATCCTGCTGGTGTGCACACTGCACATGATCATATTTTTCATCTTTTCATGGCTGCTGCGTACTAATAATGCATTTAGCTCTTATATGTACAGTAGTTCCCAGCAGAATAGCCATATATGTACAAAATCTATTCCTTGATTCCTTGATTACAGTGATCGCCACTATCACTGTAATAGGGAGTAGTGAATGAGAGAGTGATTTTGGACAGCAAATGTTCACACCCAATCAGGGCTTGACATTAACTTTTTTTGTACACCAACCACTGTGGCTTGTGGCTTTCCAAAGTTACTAGCCACTCAGCATTCAACTGGCCACAATTTTCTTGTTGGTAAATTATGGTTTATATGAATAAAGTTGATTATGGCATGCTAAAATATGACATGACTTAAAAGACATGATTTACAATTTAGGTACAGATTTTCACAAAAACAAAACATTTTATAAAATTATAAACATTTTAACCTTTAAACCATTTTTTAAGAAAAGGGATGAGTCAAAAGTATAACTTATTAGGCTATATAAAAAAAAAGCAAAAAAAAAAAGCAATTGTTTAGATTTTTAGGGCATAGCTTCTGGTCAACCCACCGGTTCACATTTACAACTGCGTGTTTGCTGCTTAAAAATATGGGTCAATTTTCACACTGGTCTGAACAAAAATAGCAGATGGGCTTATTGAAAATGCACATTCATTGTCTGCCAGTAGGTGGCACTTGTAGAAGAAAATAATTATAACGGTTTCTCCAGTAACGCTGTACACAAAGCAGTGCTGCATTCATAAGTTACAGTATAGTATAGTATACTCTTTATCGCTTTATCAGGCATTACAGATAAGATGAACTGAAAATACTTTTCTGAAGATAGTCGGTTTCCTTCAGAGGTACATTCATTTAAAAACAGCTGAACCACGTTTTGACTCTGAAACGTGTAGCTTATATTTATTCAATGAAATCACAATCTTTTTAAGTTTAGCCCTCACATTAAGACATATCATCTTGTTTTTCTATCCCCCAAACCTAAGATCTTGAAATTAAAAAAAAGACTTTTATGACTAAATTCAAGACTACAACTAAATTCAAGACTTTTTAGTTTGCATTCTGTTCTATGGAGAAAAACATTTTATAGAGAAAAATTGTGACCCTGGAGCACAAAACCAGTCATAAAGGTCAATTTTTCAAAATTGAGATTTATACATCATCTGAAAGTTGAATAAATATGCTTTCCTTTGATGTATGGTTTGTTAAGATAGGACAATATTTGGTTAGCTATTTGAAAATCTGGAATCTGAGGGTGCAAAAAAATCTAAAGATTGAGAAAATCACATTTAAAGTTGTGCAAATTAAGTTCTTATCAATGCATATTACTAATCAAAAAATAAGTTCTGATATATATTTATGGTAGGAAATTTACAAAATATATTCACGGAACATGATCTTTACTTAATATCCTAATAATTTTTGGCATAAAACAAAAATCGATAATTTTGACCCATTCAGTATATTGTTGGCTATTGCTACAAGTATACCCGTGCTACTTACAACTGGTTTTGTAGTCCAGGGTCACAATTGGTGGTGCCACACACAATTACAAAAATAAAGCATATTTTCAAACAACCTTTGCAAACGCTCCTTACACTCATCACGCCATTACAATTATTAATATCCTTACAATATCTCACTACTTTATCTGAGGCTTGTCAGTAAAGAGATAACGTGACAAAAACATAAGTTTTGCTCAAAAAGAACCTTGGCAATTTTGCTATCTCTGTTGAAACCCAAATCTTAAAAGCGCTAATGTTTACTCTTGTTTTACTCCTTTGTCTGTCTCTACATATTTTGGCAAGTCTTCAAAATTTGTCTTGCAATTCTATATCAGAATCTGAATTTCTTCTGTTTAGCTTGCTACCATGCCCCAAACTCTCGCTATTGGTTGAGCTGGAAAGAGATTGACAGATATGAGCGGATGCCACGAATGGCCTACTTATAGAAGCCAATGAACAATAAACTAGGTTAAGAGAATGTATTTTGACATAAACTTCACCTTTAGCTTTATTAGCTATCATTTACATGAAGCACAGAATGCAATATTTACATATTCTAGCATGGGGCCGAAGCAGTATCATACCCTGTTTCACACCCAAAATCATTTATAAGGCAAATGAATGCAAAGTATTGTGTAAAATGCCATTAATTCCTGCTAAAGCTTTCAAGCTGTGTTCACCAAACTCAGCACAGTACTTCAGGCTGTTCTGACTTAGTAGGCTTTATTTTTTCGAATTGATCAGACTTGATTGTCCTGTAGTGAAAAGCCTTCCATCCATACATTTATTCAAGCTTTAAACTATTCAAACATTTCAAGCAAGGTTTTGTCTAGCCAGTGTCTGAGTTTGTCGTGACAACTTCTCTTTTTCTAGATAACGTATGCCTCCGAATGTGACAAGCCATTTAGTGTTTGTCCTGATGAGTCATTTTAGACCTGCATGGTCCAGTGCATGATGTGGCATAGCAGTGCCAATCTATCATCCACTGGCTGTAGTTGAATGTTTTCTTTTTTGATTTTGTTCATGGTTTTGTCTTTTTGCCTTTACAGTAATAATAGGACAGTTAAGACCAGACAGGAACGCGGATGCTTGTTTATTGACATGGGATGCATTCCACATGAACACAACTGCTTTCACAACTGCACATGCACAAGCCACTGTACCATGGCTTTTAATACTGTTGCTTATAGCATCTATGTTTTATACCATGTCTTTTTTAATTCTATTTGCCAGTGTGTTGATTTCATCGATAGCTATTTGCAGAAACCAGCTTTACTCAAAAAGCATTATAGCTGGATTCAAGTTTAAACATACATTTGTATAAATTTTTTACATTTTGAAAGAGCACTTGCATAAGAGTAGTTAAAAATGTATGCAGTGGAAGAGCTTTATAGATTAGCACACTAAAGGTTTGAGTCTGCACTTGCAGCTTGATAAATGTTTATGGTGCACAGAGAGCTCAGCAATTACTCCTCTATGAAGTTATGATACAGTCATGTTTTATGGAAGGCCTGATATTGAACTGTGCTCTACAGTGTGAACATCTTTAGAGGTACTATTGTCCTATGAAACATTTAACACCATTGTGATAAAGACTGATTGCCATCTGTGGGTTCAGTAACGAATGCTGTCAAGATGCCAAGACGAAATGTCCCTGCCTCAATAAAGTGAGCTGCATCGGGGATCCACACTGCAACTAAAATTGTCACAAATGCGGCAAAAAATGTGCAAGAATAATTTATAATCTATTCCCAATTGGTTACAAGTGGGAAGACTTTGTGTGCGTCCATATTCAGTTTTGTCAGATACCATCCTTTGCATACCTGTGTTGAATGCCAATGAAATAACATATTCAACAGTTTGAATTAGATTCAGTGAATTATTTAGAGCTGGTACTGAGTTTACAAGTAGCTCCCTCACTAAGCTGTCAAGCATTTTCATGGCCGATTCAAAATGAACCAAGAATCATTAAACAAAAGCCGCATCTAGGTAGCATATCTCTCTATTGGCTTTTTGTTTTATTTTTTTTATTAATCAGATACATTCTTGTGCATACCAGTGTTGAATGCCAATGAAAACATTACTCTTATGAACTGGTTGCTTGTAATGAATCATTTTAAATAACAGATTCATCAGTTAACAGTTTGAATCAGATTCAGTGAATCATTTAGAGCTGTTACTGGTTTTACAAGTGGCTCCCTCACTGAACTGCCTGACATTTTCCATGTCCAATTCAAAATGAACCAAGAATCATTAGTTGGAAGCTGAACCTAGGTAGCATATCTCATTATTGGCTTATTTTTAATTAATCAGATACGATCTTGTGCATACTGGTGTTGAATACCAATGAAAAATGACTCATGGAGTGATTGCCTGATATGAGTTATTTATAAAGATTCATGAAACAGATTGAATCATTTATAGCTGTTACTGAGTTCACACGTGAGTCATTTTTCAAGTCCGATTCAAAATTGACCAAGAATCATGACTGTTATATACGGTTTAAGTTCTTCAGGCATACATTTGTCTCTTTACTGACTGATTGTTGTTTCACAACAGCATTTTGTTGAATAAATTAACAATGGTGTTCTAAAAAAAATAAATAATAATAATTATAAAATCTGATATTTTACAAATTTTAAAACTAAATTATTTGATTAATTAAATTATTGGTTATTGTTTAAAATGATGTCCAATTATACAGTTGGATCAAGTTTTTTTTTGGGGGGGGGGGGTGACATTGTCATCATAATAAACTTTTGATGTTTATATGGCACAAATATTATGATTAAATTGAGCAAATTTATACTAAAAACAATTATAATAACACCCTAGATTTGATACCTTTGTCACAGCTGCAGCAGAATAAACTGAAGCGTCTCTGTCAAGCGATTTTGTAATTTATCAAGTGAAAAATCATTTGCCTCTTAAATATTTAATTCATCATTTCTTTGTTGGTCTGCAGCCTCGAACATGCAGAAAAAGAACTGTCTCGGGTCATAGTATTGTGCTTAGATTGACTGCTAACTTGAAAACATCATAAAACTTACATGAGGTCAGTTGACATAATTTCAGCTTGATCCGTGACAGTTACTGCCACTCAAAACCAGGGCTTGCAGTTGTGTTGGCAGATCTCAACAGGCTTTCTCTCAATTTGATGTAACCTCTCCCATCTGTGCACAGGGCCAAACTGCTACGCGGACACAGCGGTGATCCCAGCCGGCCGAGAGGTTAAGATCGATGAATGTACCATCTGCTACTGCACCTACGAGGAGGGCACCTGGCGTATCGAGCGGCAGGCCACCTGCAGCAAGAACGAGTGCCAGCCGAGCTAAGGCTCGAGACCCTCAGCCTTCACCCGGACAGCTGCGGAGATCTGGATCACCCATCCCTGCTGTGGTCCGTATGGGCTCAGCATGGCAGCCTTGAGCCTCACACGCAGCCAAGACACCGGCATCGCGTGCCGATACATCTGTCGGTCATTTGTGACCGTTCATGACTATGAACTAAGAGTGTCCTGTAGCATGCAGCGGACTGGCCAATTAACCTGGGAACAAGGCCAAGGGCCATAGTGCAAAATGCTACTTTCCTCTCGCTACCATGGAGCCTCTGAGTTGGCATGGAGTCATGACGAGTGATGAGATTCATACGTTAGAGTTACATGTATAGTCTTAGGAGGCATGGGGTCGAATTCAACTATATTAATACTTCAAGTTTGTATTGAGATTTATAACCCATATAAAGGATATTTATTTATGTATGTGCTGGTTCAACGATTATGATTGGATTCAGATATCTGATTTACAGTGAAATGATATTTTTTATAGCCACTGTATTTTGATATGCTGTAACGTTTTAATACCGGATCGACTTCAATCCGTCTTATTAGAATGTATAACGCACCTACAGCTGTCAATGTGTCTGGAGGAAAGTCAAAGACTGTCAGGAGTGACACGTAACATCTAACACAACGTCAGGATAGTCAGCAGAGCAGAATGGATTCAGTCTCCATTCAAGGAAATCAAAAACGGAAAAAAAGCTGCTTGCAGATGTTTGCATTTATGTTAAGTCTCTATTGTGCTCTTATCTGAGGTCCGTTTTGCTAAGACGTGTTTCTATGTGTACGTGTTTTCATGTTTCAAATAAATCGTTACACTGTGCACGCTTGTTTGTGAGTTAGACGCTGATGTGAGGTCAACTGAGGTTAGTTACCATTTTTAAACACAGGGCCATGCTTGAAATGTCAAGTAAAAACATGAAAAATGGCACAAATTTCATGAGGAATATTGAACCAGGAGGAGTGTCCGATCGAGTGGCCGGTTCAATAACTTGATGGTTAAATTTAGCCGTGTCAATAAAGAGCTCCATATTAGCATTTTGCTTTCAAGCTGCTTAACCCCAAGTCTTCTGTTCTTGCAGTCAATATACTAAATTGTATTGTAAATAGCACTGGGTGAAAAGCAGTGTTATTTTAGTGTCAGAGACACTACTATAGTTTATGTTAATATTTTGACTTAGTTGCTGCATTTGTATTTTCAGTTTTCAATTTAATTTAAAAGTTTTAATAATTTTGTTGTCATGTTTAGTTTGTTTGGGAACACTTTAGTTTAGGGACCAATTCTCACTATTAACTAGTTGCTTATTAGCTTGCATATTACTAGGATATTGGCTGTTTTTATTTCATTTTGTTTTACATGAAACTACATGAAAATGAGAATTGTTGTACATTTTCGCTTCATGCTTGCATTATCTGAAGCAACGAAAAGTTTTTTTGTTTTTTTTTAATGGATTTAGTATTAGTAACCAAAATAACCCTTGTGAAAATCTCCTGCAGCATGACACATAAAATAAGTAACACTGGGTAATATAAAAATTACAACTGGAGCACTGGAAAATGTGAAACTACAGGTGTTACATACTGCTGCAACAATGTCTTCATAATGTAACCCTTAAAAATAAGTTTAGTTGGTACGACCTAGATTGATTCTGAAATACAAAATATTTTTGACTTGATTAAAGCCAGTTCATTTAGATGTTACCACATGAAGCACATTTTTAGGTTACCTGACAGAATATGTTTTACAGTGAGAGCAGAAGTGTAAAAATACTGTGAATCATACCCAGCACTGAGTTGCTTATTTTAATCAAACTCCCACCCTGGGGAAACTGTCTTGTTGAACTTCATCACACTGAAGAAAGAACAGAAGCTAAAAAGTTCCTCACAATTATGGTGTTCATGTTAGTAAAATGGGAAGGGATATCAACTGCACTGCAGAATTTCTCATTTTTGAGACCCTAGAGGAGATCAAATCAACAACAGATTTTAAAAACATAGGAATTTTTATAAACCTGTTCAAATTTGATGCTCATGTAGGATTATGATCACAACTAATGTAGTTAGTACTGTGCATTGAATAATCACACGTCTTCCCAGTTCAGGTCTTATAGCATCTAATAATGAGATGATGAGTGGAAATGTCAAAATATGCAGTTCTGGGCTACTCCAGGACCACTGGACTGAGAAACACTGATCTAGATGATTCAGTCAGCTCAAACACCTCCCACTGATGGAGATGTGAGATACATGTAAGATGTGTCTGTGTTTGAACAATAAGCAACAGTGTCTTGTTCCATACTGCTATTGCTCATATGAATGCAGTCAGATTAAAAGAGGAATATTTTCTTATTAAATTAAAATTAAGCATGATTTTAGATCAGTGTTATTTTAGTATCATTTGCATGTTATAGTATTTATTAATATTTTGAATTAGCGATTCTACAGTTTTCATTTAAATTTTAGATTGAATAATTATGTGCTTTTGTCATTTTATAGCTTTTATTTTTTATATACTAATTAGCTTTAATATACTATATGCTACTTAGCTTTAGTTTTTATTTATATATTTAGTCATTTTAGTTGTCAAAGCAGCATTTCTTAAAAAAAAAAAAACGTTTTTCATGTAATATTTATATTTTTGTTTTATTTAAGCATTATATACATTTTTTTATACCTTTAAATCAATCACTAGAATAGTTTTAGTTTCAGTTTTAGCAAACAATAGCACTGTTTTAGACACTAAATGGCATTTCTTCATTAGTATGCATCATGTTTTCAAAACTGACCTTTAATGTGCATGTCAACCATTTGATTAAGGTCAATATTTTTCATTAAAGGTCAGAATTAAAAACAAGTGCACAAATGACTCATGCTTTTAGAAGACATATCTCCGGTAATTTCTGTAGGGACAGTTCAAGTGTTAACGCACAACGACTGCTGTGATTTGCTCTAAACTAAACAAATCAGTGTTGAAAATGTTGATTATTAATTTAACGTGAGAGACGCAAAGTGAAGTTGACAATTTCATGTGACAGGATAATATGCCCCAACATCAGGTGTGATACCAAAGATGCACATGCTGAATCTTGCATCAAAGTAATTCGATCAGATCCCTCCTGCCATATGACAGCTCTTAAATGCAGTTGGGTTTGATGTCAAGGGCTCTGCCGCTAACTGAAAGCTACAAAGAGCGTAACACGGGTTAACCGAGTAGATTATACAGTACTAAATTTTATTCCGTTGCCACTTCAGTGCATTGAGGCTCTCGGCAAACAAACGGCAAGTCTATCTTCAGGATTTTCTTCAGCAGCCTCATTTACGCATAGAAACGGCAATTAGTTTTTGGGATTAAAGATGAGGGTTTATATTGAGAGGTTTATATTTCCCTCATGATGTTTTATCAGCAGTTAATAATGTGTCCAATCAATTAAAAGAGCATAAAATTACACAACATAATTACAGGCAGATTATGAGTAACGGAGCAGAATTATGGGTTTTATACTGGATTGTACAGAAACGAATGTTCATTCAAGAAGTTGTTTCAAATATCTGTTTACATGCTCTCTGTCTTTAAACCAGGGTTGCCAGACAACCAGTGCATCCCTCCTGTAGCAAAACGTGCCTTCGGGCAAGACTGGGGGATTGTGGGAAAATGAAGCCAGATGCGTGCACATACATGACAGAAGAGCTGATCACCCCCCGGCATCTCCCTGTGCTTCAATCTATCTCTTTCTTTATCTCTGATCACCTCCAATGTCTCTTTCTCCCTCTCGACGTCTCAGCTGTGGGGCTCAATGGATTTGGAATCATGGATTTCTTCATGCATCCTTTTGTAAAGTCTGACTCCCTGCTGGCTGTACACAATTGCCATTAAAGTGTCTCTTTCCCACAGTATCGCTTAACCCCTCTTCGGCTTTTCTTACTTCAATCTAGCCATCTATTAGACGAGAATACTTTCTTTTATATTTCCCTGTTCAGTTCTTCAGCTTTGACCTTAAAATGAGCTCTTATCATGGGCCAAAAGATCTGGATGCTCGGCTGTTTTATGTATCCCACGCACTTTTTTTTTTAATAAGAAAAACAGCCTTTTTTTTTTGATGATTTCGGCTCTATTTGGTCTTACTAGTTGAGCTCAATTATTAAAACTAACTCTAATGACTACACAGTCGAGGGTAGCCTGAATTAGTTTGCCCCTTTGAAATGGAATTCCCAAAGTGTCTTAATACCAGCAACTCTGTCTGTCTTCAAAGGGAACTTTTAATGAGGGAATATGTTACACAAACTAAAACCGATTACCCCGCGCTGCATCTAAAATTTCCCCTAATATATACGAACGTCCCCTGGTCATTCAAATGATAGTAAATGCTTCTCCCTTAACAAGCAATGACATTCATTTCTGGCTTGTAGCCAGATTACTTCATACATGGCTAATGCCCCATTAAACATGTCTGTCAATCTGTGCTGATTTCCTCTGGACCAAGCTGCATTCCCACTGGCTGAAATCTGGAGGAGTTTCTGACACAGAAAACACAAACCGCTGTGCAAAATGATTAATTGAGTGATTTTGTCTGTAATTGTGTTTGTGTAAGGTATAAAATGAACAATAAGCGTTTGGCATGTGTTCCATTAGCAAGATGTCCACATCACTCCGAAACAGATAAAGAGGAAATTTCACACTCTGATTTCTGGCCTTCTTACGGCCTCTACACACAGCACTACAAATGACAATTAAATGATAGAAGCATCTCAAAATTAAACACAGCACCCAATTTATTAAGCTATGTGATTGTTCATTATGAAAGAGAAACATGCAGAAATTTAAATACAAATCACCAGCTCATGATCAGAATAATGTTGCAGCTCAAGGAATAATGTCTTATCAGGAATAAGTCATCACAAGCAAGTGGGTTTTTGTACAGACCTTGATTGTGGTTTTGATCAAATATACATTTATATTATTTAGATATTATTTCCTTTATATTATTGTTGATACAGTGTTTAAACTTAAAGGGGTAGTTCACCCAAAAATGAAAATTGTCATTAATTACTCACCCTCATGTGGTTCCAAACTTGTAAGGCCTTTGTTCATCTTCAGAACATAAATGAAGATATTTTTGATGAAATCCAAAAGCTTTTTGACCTTGCAAAGACAGCAAGGAGCTGACACGTTCAAGCTACGAGAATACTTTGTGAGCGCAAAGAAAGCAAAAGAGGAGAGAAGAAATTGTCGAATTAAGTCATTATTTTTGTTGTCTTTGCACAAAGAGAAGTATTCTCATTGCTTGTGTTCTGAAGATGAACAAAGGTCTTATGGGTTTGGATCCACATGAGGGCGAGTAATTAATGACAGAATTTTCAGTTTCGGGTGAACTATCCCTTTAATTAATTTGCTTGTTTTACTTGTTTATATATTTATGAATTTATAGTATTTAATTAATTTGACTTTTTAACAGTTTTTCTCTAAACCACCTAAGAAGACCATTTGAATAAAGCCAAACCAACCAAGTAAAGAACTGATCATTGAAAGCAACTCATAAATAAATACGATTTTATAAAAAATAATGTAACTGGTGGTTGAACAATAAGTAGAATGTAGAATGATGTGTTCTAATATTTAAAAATATTTATATATGGTAATACTTTATTTTGATGGTCGCATTTGAACATTCTGTTGACAATAAGTAACGTTGCACCGACATGTAAACTAACTTTCATGAGAGTATTAGACTGTCTAATTAATATCTGCTAACTTTTTTTTTGAGATGGTGGCCCAACAGACATACTGACCAAGTAATTTTGCAAGTACATGTCAACTTATTCTAACCCTACCAGTCTGCTAATACTCTACTGAGAGCTAGTAGATATGTAGGTGCAACATTACTTATAGTCAACAGAATGTGTTAAAGGGGCCATCAAAATAAAGTGTAACCTCATATATTATTAATTATGATTTATTTGTTCTTACATTTTGTTCATTGTATATTTGACATCTTTCTCTGAATTTCACAGTATTTATCCCCTTGAGATGACAATGTGAAGACCAAATATACTCAAGCGACACATGAAAACGCATCTCTTTCATCACTTGACTAGTAATTTGACTTTATTGTAAATAATAAAAAAAAAAAAAAAAAACTTTGATTTCTCGTTCCTTAACTCCTCCCTGGGCTGCGTTTCCCAAAAGCATCGTAAACCAACTTGATCATAGCTCCATTGGTGGCAATGGGTCTACAATTGTCACAATCAAACACAAGTGAAGCAAGGAGACAAGGAGTAACTCAAAATAAACAGTCTTTTAATGATCCACAATCCAACAGGGGTAACACAAGGCAGGGAGAGCACAACATCAACGTTAATACCGGACGCTAGACTAAGGAAAACACCGGGTTTAAGTACACTAGGTAATAAATAAACACGTGGAACAGAATGAACATAATGAACTAATCAGGGAACATAATCTGGGAGAATTTCATACACAGTGGTAATTCAAAGTGCTTTACATAAAAGAAAGTAAAATCATCATTAAAAAAAAAAAAATAATAATAATAATAATAATAATAATTTATAACAATAAAAACAAGGAATTTAAAAAAAAAACTCAAGCTTTGTTCAAACTCGTGTGAAAAGGTGAAAAAACCTTCCAAAACACCTAACTATTCCACAACTTCACCCCCTACTGTCACAAACAGAGCAGAGAACCAAGAGTGAGAGGTGAATGTGACTTATTAAATGACTAAAACAGATAATATGTGCACGTGGAGGTGGGTCTTGAAATGGGGATAGTATCTGTGTCCTTGAGAGAGAGAGAGAGTCCGGGGAGCAATGGAAGTGGTCGTAGGAGTTTCGCTGGGGAGATCTGAGGAGCAAATAGCAAAGAGTTTAGTGTAGAGAGGAGCCAGGTTACTGTTCAGTGTGTGAACCGTAGACCGGACGATGAATGCCAGAGAGCGTGGGTGCTTTATGGGAGTGCTGATGAGCAGGTTGAGCAGGTGCAGGTGATCAGAACTCAGGTGATTGCGATCTCGTGATTGCTGGTGACAGTGACTCTCTGACACTACCCTCCCCTCCAGGGGCGGCTCCTGACGCCCTTACATGGCGACCTCGACCTCTGGGTGCGGGACATCCATAATCAGGATGGTTATGGTGAAACTCCTGGAGCAATAGGGGGTCAAGGATGTCGTCCCGGGCCACCCAGGATCTCTCTTCCGGCCCATAGCCTTCCCAGTCGACTAAGTACTCCAGTCGGCCTCCCCGCCGCTGTGAATCCAGAATCTCGTGGACTTGGTAGATGGAAGGTTGGTCCAGGATGTCTGGAGGAGGAGGCTCGTCCGGTTCTTGTGGATCTGGGGTGAGAGAAGAACAAGGTTTCAATAGGGACACGTGGAAAGTGGGGTGAATTCGATACCTGGGAGGGAGTTGGAGCTGATATGCGACCTCGTTGATCTGCCTCAAGATCTTGAACGGACCTATGTAGCGGGGACTCAGCTTTTTACAGGGCAGGCGGAGTCGCAGATCTCGGGTGGAGAGCCACACTCGATCTCCAGGATGGTAAATGGGAGTGAGCTTACGGCGGGCATCTGCGAAGGCCTTATGTCTCCACACTGCCCATTGCAGGTGGATGTGCGCTGAGTCCCACACTCTCTCGCTCACCCGGAACCAGTGGTCTACAGCTGGAACCTCAGACGGCTCTCCCGTCCACGGGAAGAGCGGTGGTTGGTAACGGAGTATGCACTGAAAGGGTGTTAGGCCGGTGGTGTCTTGCCGGAGGGAATTCTGAGCATACTCGGCCCACGGGAGGAAACAGCTCCAGCTGTATTGGTCTTTGTGACAGTATGCCCGGAGGTAACGTCCGAGTTCCTGAATCTTCCGCTCAGTCTGGCCGTTTGTCTGGGGATGGTAACCTGAAGATAAACTCACTGTGACTCCCAGAAGGCGGAAGAAGGCTCTCCAGACGTGGGAAATGAATTGAGGCCCACGATCGTATACTATGTCTTCGGGAATTCCATAGTGTCGGAAGACATTGTGGAAGAGGTGCTCTGCGGTTTCCGTCGCGGTGGGCAAGCCAGGAAGAGGAACTAATTTGCATCCCTTGGAGAATCGATCCACTACTACTAGTACACATGTATTCCCATCTGAGTCAGGCAAATCAGTCACAAAATCGATTCCGATGTGGGACCACGGTCTGCGAGGAACGGGGAGAGGAATGAGCTTGTCCACCGGTAGTTGCAGAGGAGTGGAAGACATGGCACAGACTGAGCAACTCTGGACGAACCTGGTGACATCACGGGACATACTGGGCCACCAGTACCGAGCTTGGAGGAGCGAGAGGGTCCGTTGTCTGCCTGGGTGTCCAGAGCCCGGTACGGAGTGAACTGAGCCCAGAAGGGGTAGTCGAAGATCCGTGGGGACGCAAGTCTTCCCTTCTGGGCCTCCCGGCGGAGCAGGTTCGGTGAGGGTGGCGGCATGGATGTCGTCGATGTTCCAGAAGATGGGATTTACTATGAGGGCTGAAGGGAGAATGGGTTCCGGTTCAGAGGGAGATTCTGGAGAATGAATGCGGGAAAGGGCATCAGCCTTGCCATTTCGTTTTCCGGGACGGTAGGTGATGGTGAACTGGAATCGGGTGAAAAATAAGGCCCACCGGGCTTGACGAGGGTTGAGTCTTCTGGCTTCACGGAGGTTCTTGTGATCTGTGATAACGGTGAATGGATGTTTGGCTCCCTCCAGCCAGTGCCGCCACTCCTCAAGGGCCAGTTTAATGGCTAGGAGTTCCCCATTGCCGATGTCATAGTTCTGCTCCGCGGGGGTCAGTTTCTTTGAGTAATATGTGCAAGGCTGGAGGCTGGAAGGCTCGCCATAATGCTGAGACAGTACGGCCCCAATGCCGGTGGTAGAGGCGTCAACTTCCACAACGAAAGGTTGATCCGGATTGGGATGGCGGAGGATGGGGGCCGTACTGAATGCATTCTTCAATGCTTTGAAGGCTTTGTGGGTGTTGGGATCAAAGTACAGGGACTTGGGTTTTCCTCAGAGTAAGGTGGTGAGTGGTGCTGGGAGCATGCTGAAATTCTTTATGAAGCGACGGTAGAAGTTAGCAAATCCTAGAAATCTCTGGAGTTCCTTGATCGTTTGGGGGACAGGCCAGGTGGAGACGGCAGAGACTTTCCCCTGGTCCATTTGTATTCCCTCCTTGCCAATTATGTATCCGAGGAACTGTACCGTGGGGCGATGGAATTCGCATTTCTCCAATTTGAGGTATAGTTGGTGGTGTCTGAGCCCCTCTAGGACCTGCGCAACGTGGTGGCGATGGCCGGCCAGGTTCCGGGAGTATATCAGGATGTCATCAATGTACACCACGATGAAACGATGGAGGAACTCCCGGAACACCTCGTTCATGAAACCCTGGAAAACGGAAGGGGTGTTGGCAAGACCATAGGGCATGACCAGATACTCATAGTGGCCGGATGGGGTAATGAAGGCAGTTTTCCACTCATTCCCCTTCCTGATCCGAACGAGGTTATATGTGCTGCGCAGGTCCAGCTTCGTGAAGATGCGGGCCCCACGGAGTTCCTCGAGGGCGGCCGGGACCAGGGGAAGTGGATAGGGGAGTTTGACGGTTTGGGAGTTGAGGGCTCTGTAATCAATGCAAGGCCGCAAGCCCCATCCTTCTTACCCACGAAGAAGAAGCTTGAAGCCGCTGGAGAACTGGATGGCCGGATATATCCCTGTTTGAGAGCCTCCTCGATGTATTCCTCCATAGCCTTGCGCTCCGGGATGGACAGTGGGTATACTCTACCCTTGGGTAGAAAAACATCCTGGAACGCCCTGTAATCAGATGGGACTTCAGGAACTTCGTCGGAGTCCGGACTTTCAATCCGCGTGGAGGCCACTTGGAGTTCCAAGGACTTGAAGGAGGGTCGTGGAATTCCCTTGAGACACTGTTGATGGCACCCTTCACCCCAGCGAATTCTCACTTGTTTCCCATCTGATTACCGGTGAGTGGAGGATGAGCCAGGGGTGTCCCAGGATGATATTCACGGTGGAGCCCTCCAGTACCAAAAATTTTATTTCCTCCTCATGCAGAACTCCAACTTTGAGAGAGAGAGAGAGAGAGAGAGAGAGAGAGCAATGGAAGTAGTCGTAGGAGTTCGCTGGAGTAACGGTGGAGTTTCACTGGGGAGATCTGAGGAGCAAAGAGTTTAGTGTGGAGAGGAGTCAGGTTACTGTTCAGTGTGTGAACCGTTGACCAGACGATGAATGCCAGAGAGTGTGGGTGCTTTATGGGAGTGCTGATGAGGGTGAGCAGGTGCAGGTGATCAGAACTCAGGTGATTGCGATCTCGTGATTGCTGGTGACGATGGTGACAGTGACTCTGACACTTACTTACTTTGACCATCATGAAATTAACCAATGCTCTTGTCTTTCTTTGCCCACATTCTCTTTACCATCACAACACTTACTTTAGCCTTCTGTTTAAACTTTTAAAATGATATAAAAATTAATTTAAAATTAATTTAAAACAGTTAAGAATAGAAAATGATTATACATAAAATACAGTGCAATCAGTTCGGACGTAGCACAGTGCTCATTCAACAAATGCACAGCTAAACAGATGAGTTTTGAGTCTGGATTTAAATGTGGCTAATGTTTTAGCACATCTGATCTCTTCTGGAAGATGGTTCCAACTGCGAGCGGCATAATAGCTAAAAGCGGACTGCCCTTGTTTTGTGTGAACCCTTGGTATTTCTAACTGACTTGATCCTAATGATCAATGCCTGAAACTTTTTACCATGAGCACTGTGTTTATTATGAATCACTTGTTGTATTCTTCAACTGTAAGTGGCTTTGGATAAAAGCGTCTGCTAAATCAATAAATGTAAATGTAAATATATAAGAATTACTTATTTTTGACATTTTATACACTGTTTTTCTCTGAACCCCCTAAGAAGACCATTTGTGTAAAGGCAACAAGTAAAGTGCACCACTGCACTATATTTAACCTGATGTTCTTTTATTATTTGTTCAACTTTTGAATCTCATTTATCTGCATAGTAGGGTGACCAGATTTGTGTAGACATTTTTAGTTCAGTGTTCAATATGGATTTCCAGTATTATCAATAAATTCCAGGTAAATTCCAATTCCAATTTTGACCATAGTAACCATGTGACGAGCTATTGTATAACATTCCGTCATACTACTCTACATTTAGTCATCAGATTAACTCACGGCACCCTCGTTCCCCTCAAACTAAAGCTCATCTGCGATGACACGATGCTGCTGCTCTCGCGGTCCCTCCTCAGGCTTGTTTACTCTGGTCCAGTTTTCAACAGCAAAACTAGTGCAAGCAAGTAATTAGCAGAGGAAGATGAACGATAACACAAGAATAGCAAGCAGACCCCTCTGTTTGTCAAAACAAACACCATGCGATTGAGGCGACGACCTGCTGGTCTGTCTTGACACATGAGGTATTATTTCACTTCGCACAGTAGAAAAAAAAAAAAAAATGGGGCCATTTCTGTGGATAGCAACAGCCGGGAACAGGAGACCAAAAAAAAACAAAAAAAAAAACAGAGACGTTATACTGTACTGGAAATTCAGCAGTGAAATCGATATGCCTGATTTCAACAGAGAATCCGATTTTCTCTGTTCCAGCAGCGCCAGCTGTGTGTCTGTGCTTGTCGTCAGACTGTTGTCAGCAGCCTGCAGCACAAGCGACAGATGGAAACTCTGCATTAAGAAGGTGTGATGTGGTCCGAAACGAGGTGATATGCCTAACACCCTCCAAAAAACACCTCTACCTCAATCATCCTCCACTTCACAGCTCACGCCTAAAGAGATAGTACAAGAGAAGACATGCCAGTCCCTCTATTAAAAGAAGAGGGGGAAACAGAGGAATATTGGCTATCTGTTTTCATAAGTTGTGCCAACCACCTGTTGTGTCTCCCTGTGAGTGTGTTATTGATTGGCTCGCGTGTGGTTGGAGGCGATGCGAGTGATTGGGGGAGAAGGCTAATCCTGCTCATCCTCTTTTTCGCCGGAGTTAGCGTGCTGGGGGAGATGCCTCGTCTCTCTCTACACCGCTGTGACCTGAATACAGAGCGTGTCTTGGTTCAGCCTGGAAGAGCATTGTTTTGATACGGATGTCTGCATAACTAGATGTCAAGCTGTCTGAGCGTGAGGTCATGTTAACATAAAGAAAAACCACTCTGTTCTCTTTGCTTCAAGGAATGTTAAAATCCAGGTATTTGGGTATCTTTTTCATCCTTGGGATTGTTAAATTCTTGCTAACAGGGACCCTGTAAGGTTATCTGATGCAAGCTACTGAAAACAGAGAGATTCTGTTCTCTTTGTGAAACTTAAGGGATTAACTCGGCCCAAAATAATCATTCAGTCATCATACTCACCCTCGTGTCCTTCCAAAGTCATATGCTTTACTTTTATCTGTGGAGAATTTTTAGTATCGTACAGGTTGTTCTTTTCTATCCTAATACTAATAATGAGGACTAAAGCATTCAAGATTCAAAAAGCATTTTATAAAAGTGTTTCATAAGGCTTGGGTGCTGCATTCCAAGTCTTCTGATGCCATATAATAGCTATAAGCGAAGAACAAACTGAAAATCATTTTTTCACTACTTAGGTTGTTAATGAATCAGTCCAATTCATGACTGAATCATTCAGAGTGGTTTTTCAACCATTCATGGAAAAGATCCAACTCAAAAGAATGATTCATTCACAAATTTGGCATCACTACTTTTCTTGTTACTGAACAAATCATTTAAGGTTCACTCACATTTGCTGTTGTTTGGTGAATTTTCAATGTCAATGTGATTGGGAATTTCACATGAGGGTAAAAGATTACATTATTCAGTAATTATCTTCCCTCCAGTGGATTTTTAGGTTGTTAGTGAATCAGTCTGATACATTAAAGCTGCTGTATGTAATATTGACAGCTAGCGGTTCTGATGATGAGTTCTGCAGTCCAAATACTAAATATTGGAGAGAAATGACGGTTCGTTAAGCGGTAAGAATTTAAATCATTAACGATGTTCGCGCAGTGAAGTGGGCTCTTTAAATTTTCGCGCTGTTGTGAAGACGCATGACACGTGACAACATCAACATGGCGGATGTAGTATGTCCGAATTCCATTCATACTACCCTCATTCATACTATATAGAACGTACTTTTTTAACGGTTGAGTAGTACGTTCAAATTCAAATGTAGTACCTACACAAGTAGTATGCAATTTCAGACACAGCCATTGTTTTCTGCCAAATGGCAAACCAGGGTGTCAAAATACTATTGGGTAAGTTGGCAGTGGCCAGAATCACACAGACCAAAACAAAAACAGACATTCCGACACAGAACACACATTTCAATGTAAAATAAATGGCTGTAGTGTTGTTTTTTTAGAGATACAAATATGTGAACAGCATTTTCCTAAATATCTACTAACATATCATGGTATTTTTATGCTTTAGGACAGTCAAAAAATTACATACAGCACCTTTAAAAAAAGATGCATTTCAAAAAATGATTCATTCAATAATCAATTCAATAATTCAAAACTCACCTATTGTGACCAGATCATCAAGTCAATAAAATAAAATCAACTACAGGATCAGTCAAATAATTTAAGTTACAGTCACATTTGCTGTTGTTTAATAAGTTTTTGTGGACAAATTCATGTCATTTCAATAGCAATCCATGGAATTGGCAATTTCGTTTGAGGGCTAGAGTTTTTACAGTAAGCTATTATTCATTACTGTTTTTGAAGCAATCCAGATCATGAACAAAACATTCAGACTGGTTTTGTCACTGAGTTAAGCATCACTACCGAATCATTCCAATTAGTAACCAAATCATTTAAGGTGCATCAGATTTACTATTGTTTGACCTTTTTTTTTTTTTTCAATAGAAATCTACAGGATCATGAATTTCATGTGAGGGCATTTTAGACTGGTTTTAAAAGACTGACTCATAAGCCTGTTCATCATAGAAAATTATCATATGACTTTAGAAGACCTGGAAATAGTGTCAAAGATGTATGGATTTCTATTATGATACTTGTATGATGCTTTTTTGCCATTCTGGAGGTTGACAGCCCCAGTCCTCATTTACAATTATATTGAAAAGAGTGACCAGGATATTCTTCAAATTTCTCCTTTTGTGTTCTGCATAAGAGAGTCATACAGTATTGGAATGACATGATATAAATGATGATATAATTTTTATTTTTGGATAAACTATGCCTTTAATTTTTCTATAACATGACTCCAAATCATATCTTAAAAGGCAGCAGTTGTTGCTTGTACCTAAGAGGACACAAGCAGCACCGAGCAGCCGTTAAGGCCTAATGTTGGCCCATTTTTAAACGAGACTCTATTAAATGTCAAGACAGTTGACAGCAATTAAGGTGCTTAGAGAAAGGCATTTACTCAATCGTCTCTTTCTGTTGCAGTCGGTTTCTCCGGCCCAGGTAATTTCGAACCAGTCTTAGGGAATGAAAACAGGTTGGCTCTGCAATTGTGTGCCAGTCTAATAATGGAATCTCGTAAGTCACAAGGGACAGGATCATTTTTACAAAGCAACAGAGAAAGTCCATTACCCTCTGTGTTGCCTACCTTATGGTGCCTTTTATTTCTTAATTGAAACTCTTGGCTGTGTTATAGCACGGACAAAAACACAGAGAAACAGGGACTGCAGAAGAGGGGAGAGACAGCAGACAGCCAGATCCAGAAGCCCTCTCTTCTTTGCCACCTTCGGCAATGACGGGTCTAAAAATATCTACAAGCTTCAATGAGCATGATCTTTCCAGTGAGGACACTATCACCATCCCCACTCATCTCACAGCTACGAGGGAACTAATAATCAGGGACTCCAATGCAAACAGTCAATTATTTGCAAATTGTCAAACTGTTAATAGGTTTGACGGATCAATCATTGATGAGTAAACATACTGCAATAACAGTATTCTTGTTATGGTGCCCAAAGAGTTGGTAGACTGAGGTTTAAGATGCACCGTGATATCGAATTTTATTTGGTAGCAGCTCCACAGGGGTCATACTCTGAAACGGGTCATTTTTCAAATTTGATTAGGTGATTTTTGTTTTTAAAGAAAGTTTTTATCTGTTAATAATTGCATTTGAGATTTGAAGGTAAATTAATCAGTTGTAATAAATGTCAGGATATAATTATTCCTTCAGAAAGGTAACCATTTAATTTTACATCACTAACTAACCCTGCTGTGCTCAAATTCATGAAAACACAGGGTGAAAATCATGGAAAACCTCATAAAATGTAAGATTCCTAAAACACACACACACACAAATATATATACTGTATATATATATATATATATATATAATATATATTTGCTAAAATAGCAAGAAGAACACATGAATATAAAGAGGCAAAAAAGGTATCTGGATATTTGTTGCTATTTTTATAACAATTTAAATTTTTAGTATTTTGCAAAATTGTAGTTAAAAATTGGTATCAGCTATTAATTGTTAAGGTTTCTCGTTTACAAATATGTATAGGAGAATAGAAATGTTTTCGTTTAAAGTGACCCATAGATTTTTGCCATTGCATTTTTTCCAAGCATCAGTAATAGGCTATAATTTTTTGTTTAAAATACATTTTATTTTCATTGACATCTAATAGTGTTTTTGTCTGCTGCATTTATTTCTCCTTGTTTTATTGTTTTGCCCGTTTTATTTATTCATAAGTTTGTAGCTGCTATGCATTTTAAGTGCTCTGCAGCTGAACTTCTCTGTGGCGATTAATCAGATCTTACATTGTTCAATGTATAAGTGCAGTGATGGTGTTTTAACAACACATCAGGTTCATTTTTTCCATCACGACAGAGCTGACTAATTCACAAATCATATTAATGTCTATTATGCGTTCGCCTCAAGGTGGGAACATCATTTGGCTGTAATCTCTAAGAGACCCTTCAGCTTCCTGACAGGCTACTGCTATTGTCTGATTTCTTGCCTGTACAAACCACTTCCAGTAAAAGGGTCTGTGAATACGAACCCCCACACGTTTCATTCTTCGCCTCTGAGCCCTTTTGTTTTTCATTTCCTATTCCCTCGTTTTGTGACAGCTTCTCAGCTGTTGGTTCAGATCCTTTTAAATTGTTGCTTCTGATTATGCGTGTGTGACAAGCCCAACCATTCTATCTCAAAAATGTCAATTGGCTCTGACTGATTTTCATTTGAGCTGTCTACTCCCAACACGGCATTGATTTCTAATGAGAGAGCTGAGTAAACACTGTCATCTGAGGAAATACATACGCTGATTATAAACTTCTCTATACTGAGGGAAATGATGGCTCACAGATATCTGTCCGCTCCCTCAGTCCCTAATGAAAAATATAGAGCGGCAGATTTGTTACTTCATTGGGCTAATTGAGTGTGACAGGCAAAGAGCAAGGAAGAGGGAGGGTGATAAAGCAGCACACAGAAGCTGCCAAAGGCCACACTGGCAGGACAAGCTCACCCCAGGTGCTCATGGGGGTCTCATAGGATGACTAGTGTTTGGTTGAGCAGTGATGCTGCTGAGGCCAGCAGGGCATGGGAAGACGGGAGACCGGAGAGGAAGAAAGGCCAATGATCACTCAGACTTACGAGCCTTGGCGAGGCCACTGCTTGGGGCCTAAACCCACAGCAATGTGACATAAACATGGCTAAATATTCACTTTCATTAACTGAGCATACATTTAGAGTGCCATACATCCTGTTACTAAAGAAATCAGATTGTTTTGGAAAACATTATGGAGATAGTGTCGCAAATTAGCTCAACAGGTTATTATCAATTATATTCGTCTTCAGAAATTAACTGTAGCATTGATAGTACAATAAAATTATTTGTTCGTCCGCAGTACCGACGGTTTTAATCATCTATTGACTCTAAGGAAAATTATTTCTCTGGTCACGAAAAATTATTTCCTTACATTGCTCACAGAGCATGTAACAAAACTGGAACATTAAAGTGACCTCGTTCTGTGAGCAGCAGACAGACAACCAAGTGTGAATACATATGGGTGTTTATTAAACTACACTACAGGGGAACATGCAACATCTAACTAGACACAAACTTACACACGTTAAACATAGATGCAAGGAAAGCATGGAGAGAGAGAGAGGGAGTGTGCAGTATTTACACATCAACTATCCACAACCTAGTTAGAACCATCAGAGAATCACATCACCTTAATTAAAAGGGGTCGAAGCCTAAAAGCGCATCTAAATAGTTAACAAGCGGTTACTTGCATTGGTTTTGTTGGTGCTGAGTAAAGTGTCCTGGTGCATGTATAATGCATAGATTCCTGATGAATTCTTTAGGAGTGAAAGCTTCGTCATTCCAGCCATGGGTTGATTGGTCCGAAGTGAATCGACAAAGTTACTGAACTTAAAACTGCCAGAAGATTGGACTCCCCCTAGAAGGGGAGTCACGACATTTCAAAGGTGATATGTGTGTCTCCCGGGAACCGAAAGTAAAGAGAAGCACCTCTTTTGGGTGTGGGAGAAGTTTTATCTGGTTTTCCTGTAACACCCACTTTGGTTAGTTTGACCAATAACAAGGTGCATAGTTTCAGCGGGAAAGTGTTCCTTTGTCCCACTTGACACCTCATTTGCATGTTTTATGACTGGTCTGAAGAATCGGTGTAGTTTTGCCTACAGTACAGTAAAAATAGTATGATGCATTTCACGATCACATAGTGTACATCATTGTTTGAGGAATAAAGAGCAGATCATTTTGATACCAAGAAAGAAACGTCTAGAAGATATTAAACCCGAGATTCATACACCTGAATATGAGCATTTAGGGCTTAACTAATACAAATAACGAGTGGTAACTAGGCTCATATAATAAGGAAACAAACAAACAACACATGCATATACCAGATACATTTGTAACTGATTAATTATAGTCTAAATAAAGAAAATGTCTCTATGTGTGTGTGTTATGTGTATTGTAATTGTGGAGGTAGTCCACTGGTCAGCCAGGCTGTTGGTAGTTCTCTTTGGAATGCGTTTGAAGTCCGATGGAGAGAACAGAGAGTTGATCTGTTTACCATCTTCTAGATAGTGGGGGACAACCATTGGCAATTTAGCACCCATATAAAGGTAGAATGTGGGGCCAGGTCTGTGAATTATATGCAAATGTCAAAAGGCTAAAAGGATCTCTTAAAACACAAAGTCCCAACAACCATCACTGATCATAAGCAGATGCTTCAATAGTTTAGGCAAAAATGAAAATTCAGAAAATGCTGTTATTTGATTTAATTTTTTTCAGTGGAACACAAGAGAAGACATTTTGTAGAATATTCCATAAAATGACCCTTTGCAAAAACCCACCCTCCTTAGTTACTGTTACTATGTCCGACAAGCCATGCCACTCTCAGACTACACATCATGTTCTCATGCAGTAAAAATACATTGTGGAGCAAAGAGTAAACTGAAAACGTGCCTACAGACAAGACAAAGCAAGTTACTTCTGGTATGAAACAAGGTCTCAGCTTTCAAATTTTGTCATTTTTTTAAAGAAATTTAAACAATAAATACCATTTTGTGGCTCTTTGATGTGTTGTGACGGATCACTGTATTGCCTCAGATCAAGCAGCACACATGAACTGATCGTCTTTTACTTAAAGCACGAAATTAACATGAATGAACATCAGAATGTATTTTTTATTTAATTCTTTATACTACTGAGTTTATCAACTGTTCTTCAAAATATCTTCTTTTGTGTTCAACAGAAATTCATAGGTTTGGAACGACATGACAAAATGTTCATTTTTAAGGTTAACTATCCCTTTAAGACATAAAAATAAGAATAATATAACATTATACTATTAAAAATAAAGGTTCTTTATTGGCATCAATGGTTTCATGAAGAACATTAACATCCATGAAACTATTTCATAACAGGTTCTTTATAGTGGAAAAAGTTCTTCAGATTAGGCTATTAAAATGTTCTTTACACAAGAAAAAAAGGTTCTTCTAGAAACTGTTCACTTTAGCATTCTTTAGGGAACCTAGAATGGATCTATGGCATTGAAAATATGAAAATCTCAGTCTGAGACCTTCGCTTTTAGGATTGTAGAAGTAATCTGCATTACAGAGGGAAAGGTTTGACATCCCAAAACTTTCTTTTGAAAACCTTTAATAATGCTGGCATACTGCTGGGAGACATCAAGATAAATGCCAGTGCATTTTGTTTACAAAATAAATGAAATTCAATCTTGATTTTGAACTCTGTAATACTTTAATGTACCAGACAGTAAAAGGCTCTTTAAGGCCTGTAAGTGGGCACCTTATTAGAGAGGAAATAAATAAGCATCATCTGAGCAATCACTGCTGTCTCTCCCTCTTTCTGTTTCTCTTTTTCTTTCTCACACTTGCACTCACAGTCTCCCACTTTCTTTTTCACAGTCCCAGGCGTCATAGCAGGTCAGCGTCCATCCTGGGTCTGTTGTCTAATTAACAGGACGCAGCCAAAAAGAACCCTGGCCAAAAAGAAAAAAACACACACATAGCCCAGAAATAAATATCAACGAAAATGGAAAAATACTGTAAGTGGTAACTAGCAAGTTCATCAAGACAAACTTTGAAGTCGTGTCTGAAAGTTTACAAAATTTTAAAACCCTTTAGGTTTGAAGGCTGCCATACACTCAAATTCATACAATGAGGTTCAATTTAGTTTGGACCCCAACATTATTTAAAATGTCTACTTTTATTTTCCACAGAAGAAAGAAAGTCATTCAGGTTTGGAGTGTGGTGGATGGAGCTTGCAAGCTCTAAAACCAATTATAATTTTGAAGAAACCATAACCCAGGTTTATACATTGACAGTATGTAGGCTTGGTTAACAAACTCCACAGCAGCTGCTCAAGCTTCTCTCTCTCCTTTTTCCATCCCTTTCTTTTACCCTTTATTTTCCCTTCTCTCATGTCACCTTCTAAAATATACAGTTGCATTTCTTTTTCTAGATGAATGAGGCTTACCCAAATTAGCCACTCTGGTGCACGGCTGGGCACCATGGGATGGGTGTGCGGCTATTTAAATAATGTCAGGGCCTGCGAAGGGAAGGAGGGAGCAGACAAGCAGACTAATAACCAGATTTCAGCAACATGGCACTCTCACTCTGTCTTTCTCTCCTCCTTTCCCCCTCTCTCTCTCTGAAGAAAATTATTTCTTGGACTAAAAATACCCATATCCCTGCCAAAAATACTTTCATCTCCAAGCACCAAAGATGTTCTAATTCATTAAGAGCTCCCCCACTGAATGAACCTCAAGCGAAAGAGCGCGAGAACAAATAAATTAAGGATAGAGCATTAATTAAACGGAATAGCCACGCTGACGTTAACACAAAGCATGTCACATGTTTTAGCATATTATTTGGGAACGTGAAGGAGCATCTATATTGCACATTCCTGGTGAGTTCTCGTTTGGCCCGGGGCACCGCTCTCACGGATCATGTAACACTGGTTTATCCAAATGCCTGAGGAGCCTTTTACCAATGGTGTTGCAAAAATGTCATCACACTGTTCTTGTCAGGGATAATATGGCCAATTAGTGTGCACACAGAACCGGGAAGATCAAAAAAACACAAATTGCAGGTCGTGTTTTGGATGGAGTTAATTCAGGAGTGCAATATTTTATAATAGTGAGCAGCACTCCATGGCATTTATAGGCCTAGAGTGAAGCATTAATTCTTAATTGTTTACAGAGGAATTTGTTTACGTCTCTGCAAACACCACTGCGGTTGTTTGTGTCTTCAAACACACAGGCTGTGCATTACTGAACGAAAATGCAAATTGAAGCATAAATAACATAAATGGCTGTTAAATGACTGTCAAATGGCCTTGATTAATTCAATTAACCATCAGAATCCTTTTGATCTGCTTTCACATCTTAATGAGCATCATCAAGTTGTATATTTTTGCATTGGTGAGCATGAGTTTCTAGATTTACTGGTCACTAGTTAGCTGGAAAGTCTTTGACTGTGTCACATGTGATTTCCTTTTCCTGGTGCATTTTAAATGTGGACCAGTGCAAGTCACAAAAGCCGCTATGCTGTTTGGCTTTTCTTTTCTTTTTTAGAAAGCTTGTAAAAGAAAATTATTAATATTCAGCCTTGAAGCTTTATATTTAAGGTTACACTGAGTCGAGCAGGACCTACGGTCTGTTTTCTGCAGTAAAGAACATAAAGCCTGAGATAGAGTATCCAGCTTTCATTTCTTTTGAAACAAAGCAAGCACTATAAAAGGGTGTGAATTATTAAAGGGAGAGTCTGAATTTGAACCTCCACTGAAAACTGTGCTGACTTACTGTTTTTGGATTTTCCTCTCTCTCTTGAACTGGAACTGAGATATTTTTTCGACATAATTAAACAGGAGGGCGGGGGTGTTATACATGCAGAGCAACATTGTCAAATAATTCTAATCTGACTATTTTTAACCCGCCGTTTCCAGTCCATACAGTTTCCTGCATGTTTGTTGGGTGTTTATGTTAACGAAGGCCCGAGTTTAACATCAGCTATCAGCGCTTATCACCGTCATCAGTACCACGTTGTGACACCCAGATATACAAGGGCATTCTCATCAAGAGTGCAAGCACACACAGCCATATTAATGACAGAGCTGTTTTCATAAACAAGTGTAAAGAAGAATATTGCATTTGACCATTTTTATCAAGCCGACCATACTAATCTTTGGCCACTGATGCAGACTGTATGAGATACATTTTGCTTCAGTGAACACACAGACCATAGAGACCAAAACACCACAGACTCAAGATTATGCACTAAAGAATATTTTTCTTATGCTGGTTGTAGTCTAGAACTAGCTTTATTTTTTTATATTTTTTATTTTAATCTATAAATTGATGCCACCGGAACTCCTGATTAATCATATAAGCAGATGCATAGAAAAATTAAAAGCAAAAGGTCTAACAAAAATTATGAATCTCACACACTGCTAATTTGATTAATGTTTAAACAATGCCCGAGGAAGGCCGTGTGACCAAAATATTGTATTTAAATTTGTATGCAGTGTGCATATTAAAATATAGCATATATTTATTTGATTTACCATGTGAAATTCATTTAAATCATGCATCAGAGCTTTTGATTATTAATCACAATAAAGCAACCACCTCTCTCCGTGTTGCTTCTGCATACTTCATGATTTCTCAGTGCTAATAGTATAACAAACAACATTAATAGAAATATAATAATAATAATAATAATAATAATAATAATAAACATCAACATTTACTTTGTCTACATTCTCATAGGGAACGTGTGTGTAGGTAGGTAGGTAGGTAGATAGATAGATAGATAGATAGATAGATAGATAGATAGATAGATAGATAGATAGATAGATAGATAGATAGATAGATAGATAGATAGATAGATAGATAGATTCATTCTGGGAACATAGAACATTTTAGCCCCATTGTACCCTATGTGTATGTAGGCCTATAGATAGATAGATAGATAGATTCGTTCTGGGAATATAGAACATTTTAGCCCTGTTGTACATTATATAAAATAGGATATTGATATTTAAGCCTATGATCATTGATGATCATACAGCCTGAAAACCCTACATTTTGAAGGACTTCGTTGATCATACAATATATAGAAAAGATCTGCACAAAGATATTAAATTTGACATGTGAAACTACAATGAAAAAAAAATTAAGGTAAGTGGTCGCAAACAATTTATTTTAGCTACATTTAATAAAAAAAAATATGTTGAAAGTTAGTCAACTAAATTTGTTTATTTAAATGTAGCTAAAATAAATTGATTATTTACTTACCTTAAAAAAATTGAGTAAATTCAATTAATCATTTTTTTCAGTGTACCAAAAGGTGTCTGTTATGCTTAAGGTGTAGTAACGATATTTGACTTTATTTAAGAACCACCATCACAATGTGAATCACCGTTGTAGCTCAAATTGTCTGATCTAGGTCTCCACCTAGTGACCATTACATGATATTGCGTTTATTTTTTTAATGCATACCTCCTATATGCATTAGTAGCCTACTCAAATCCACTAATTACTACTAATCATCATTCCTTCTACTAATTCACATTTTACTGCTCAAATCAGATTAAAAACTAAAACTCGCTGTAATTCTACTCAATAATGAGTTTAGGCTTCGCTTGGAGTCCCAGCGTCAATTTACAGACACATGCCAGTAATTTGACCTCCCGCTGACTGCAGTGACACAGGAGGCAATCTAATGACAAACTAATGACACAGTCTCCTGGCAACAGCGGACGCTGATGATTACACCTGTGGCTTCCATCTGCATAATCCAACATTCCCCACCACATCTAGAAGAGAGATGGAGCTTTATGGAAATATATTCTATTTATTGGTTAATTGTTTGCTTTTATAAATCATTAATGGAGGAAGAACGAGAACCTTATCTTGTAAGGCTTCTCAAGGCGCCCTGTGAGAGTTCAGATGAAGTGAGCAGGTGGCTGTGCAGACGTATGAATCTGCCCTGTGGGAAGGGTCCAGAGGGAAGGTATGACTTTGAGAGCATGGTTGAGACAGACAGACGTGCTTTCTCCAAATTCAATCGTGGAGCCCAGCCGCCCGATGAAAGAGCTCCTCTGGCTCCGCTGCGTGAAGATGTGACTCTAATAGATCCGTGCTCCGGTCAACTGAGCGCAGGGGCACAGGTGCATCTGGAGGCGAAGAGCAGAACCCCATTCATCGATACGGTTTACACTGCGTCCGATCTGTGGGTCCCAGCAGGAGTGCGAGACAGGCCTCAGACTCCTCCAACCAGACCTTCAGCTCTGATATATGACATGTCTGAGCACAAGAGGTGGAACTCCAGGATGAAACCAGAGGCAGCATTGAAGGCAAACCTCAGCGGTAACTGCAATCTTTTTTGTTTTACAAGTTTGACTGCAGCAGTGTGCAACAAAAAGCAATTTAACAGTATTAGATTCTTACATATTTATTAACAAATCCCATCTGCTTTGTTATCAGCTTGGACAAATGCACAGAGTATTAAACACCCCTCTCAGGACAACCATGAAATGAATGCGGTCAGTCATAGACATGCTCAATTATTCATCCTTGCTACTGTAATAATACTCTTGTATGCTGTTTGTTTGAAGCTTTGGCACTTTTACAGCACTAAACATTAACTATTCATTTGAAATGAGCTTTAAAGAAGTAATTCACTCAAAAATGAACATTCTTTCATCGTTTACTCATGTTGTTCCAAATCCATATGACTTTTCTGTCTTCCTTGGAACATAAAAAGAGAAAAGGAGAAGAATTGTACTGGTTGCTTTTATACATGCAGGTACTGTGAATGTAGCTACAGCTTTTAATCTTCAGAAACAAGAGCACCATAAAGGTATCTGGAACAAATGACTAATGCACTATTAACTACTATTAACTAACAAGAAACTCTGATTAATGAATCATTAAGTAATAGCACTCAGTTGAAACTGGTAGCTAATCAATCACTATTATTTTTTTCATATCTCCCAGAGAACTACTGAGAACTACTATATACAGGTTCATAATTAATGTGAATGATGCTAAATGTATAATTAATTCTAAAATAAAGATCTTGGTTACCCACTAGTAATGACTCAAGTGTTACCAAATCCATCAGAAGAAATGACTAAGTACTTGGATCAGTATTCTAAAGTGAATAACATAATAACTCTCTTGTAATGACTGAAATCATTGTAAGCTTTTGAGATATATGTAAGGTTTTGGACAGTAATGACTCAAAGTGTTACCATATCCTTCTGCTAATTATTTGGATCAGTATTCTAAAATAAAGATCATGGTAAACCACTAGTAATGACTCAAGTGTTGCCAAATCCTTCTGAAGTATTACTATCCAAAACCTTACAAAAACCTCAAAACTTTACAATGACTTTAGTCATTACACGATCTTCACTTTAGAATACTGATCCAAATTATTAATAATTCCTTCTGATGGATTTGGTAAAACTTGAGTCATTAATAGTGGGCTACCATGATCTTCACTTTAGAATTAATTATATATTTTGCATTATTCACATTAATTATGAACCTGTATATAGTAGTTCTTAGTAGTTCTCAGGGAGATATGGAAAAAAATAGTAGTTACTGATGAGCTAATAGTGAACTACCAGTTTCAACTGAGTGCTATTACTTACTAAATCGTTAATCACAGTTTCTTGTTAGGTAGTAGTAGTTACTACAATGTTAACAGTGCATTAGTCATTTGTTCCTAAAGTTATTCATTAACGACGGAACAGTATTCTAAAGTGTTAGTCTGTTTTTCCACTTGATACTGCAAACTACTTTTTCTTATCATATGTTTTAAATGTATTGACATAAATAACATTGGTTTGTAGCTCAAATACTTTTCCCATTTACTGCACATAGTTATTTTAGCTACAGTATTTACCGAATGAATCGGAAGTCTCGAACATTCAAAGAAAGCTGAGAGTTTGAATGAAGACCACACGTGCATGCAGTTAGTGTCGCCACTTTCAATGTGTAAAATGGGAAATGTGTAAATGGGAAGATAGATATGGGACGACAGGGCAAACGGACAGTCTCTGCCAGTGTTGGAGGTACTCAACGCAAGTTACGTAATCAGGTTACTTATTTAAGTAACTACTAAAGTAACACATTACTTTTAAATATTTACAAGAAAATATCTGAGTTAGGGTGCAAAGTCAGCTAAAATGGGTTGTCAGGTAAAATGGGCTAAATAAGGTTGTAGCATCATATCTCTTTAAATTTTCACAGAAAATCACAATAACTGATTTTGCATTGTTGCTTCAACACTCGTTGACATGTAACAATAATTTTTATTGGTCTGAGTTTTTTTAAGGCGGGCAGAGTGTTACATGAAGTTTGTCAGAGAATAATTGAGCCTGACATAGAAAATTGCATTCATCACTAATAAGGGTGCTAAAGCAATTATACGTAAGCTTACCAACAAAGCGAAGGTTTATGAACAATGTTTTGACATGCTCTTTCAAATAAAAAGAAAGTTTAATTTATAAAAGAAACTTTGATTTTTGTGAAAAAGATCATTTTAGGGAAATGGCTGGTTAAGGTAAAATGGGCCACAATTTTCAGCTAAAATGGGCTGCATACACCCACACATTTTTACACAGAAATTGAGGGTGAAAATAGGTTTATAGGCCTACTGTAGATATGTATCCATACAAAATCAGTCTTTAAAAAAAAATAAAAATACAAGCATACACACATACATGCACACAAAAGACACCAATGCACATAAACACACACCTATACAACATGATCAGTTCATTTTTAATTGCATTGTTTAATTAAATATTCATTCAACTTTCTATTTAATGAAATACATTTATGGTGTTGCTATGGCACACTAAAGACAATAGTGTCAATTTATTGTTAAAAATAAAATGATTTAAGCTGAAATTACCGGTGTTGTTCTCTTTTATATTGGCCCATTTTAACTGAATGTTGTGCCATTGCTCAAGAAGGTACCTGCTGATACTCTAACGCTCATAATTTAAAAACTTTTGTACTTTTTCACATTTAAAAAATATATAAATATTTAAGAGACCTATGCTAATTTATAAGAATATCATTAGATCTCATGCATAGCTTATTTGATGGTATTATAAGTCATTTACCAAATCCTGGCCCATTTTAGCTGACTTTGCCTTATTAGGCTTAATTTCCGTGTCCTGTATTGAGTCAATGGGGGCCATAATTGTTTTTATCTTTAAATATTCACTGTCGGGAACTGAGAGAGAAAGCTGCCGAGTTGCACATGTACAGAGTGAACATTTCTGCGTTACACAGTGCATCTGGGAACATGCATCCCAAAACGCCACTGCAGCGGATTACCAGTGAAACAATGCCAATTTACAGTTTCTCAATCCAAACTTTTGTTATGGCTTCATATGTGGAATAGGTAAAGCGCATACATAGAGTCATCACATATTTTTATGGTGCTTTTGAATCTTTTTTAAACAAAAGGGTCCAGTCAGCATTCATTGTCAAAAGAGCTAAAACTAGTAGGGTACAACTGGGCTAAAGGCGTAAAAGGCGTCTTTGATATTATTTTCATCTAAACCACTAGATGGCACAAAAACATGGTTTAGCACTTTCCAAAACATTCGCATTTCAAGATGCACGTGCATATTTATCTGATCTTTGACGCGATCGCGCGCAGCAGCGCAAAGTTGATTCTGTGCTTACTTGATCTAATACTTTATGTTTTTAAAATGTTGTAGATTTAAGTAGCAAACGAGAATCGCTAAAATTAATGCATATATTTTGAGACAAAGGTCATCTTTATGATTTTCAGTTTTGTTTAAGATAATTAAAGCAACAGTTTTATGTAAAATATGTAAATGTATGGTATTTGGGGTAAAAAGCGCCCCTGCTGTTGGGGCTAAAGGCGCACAGTAATTAACATGATAATTAATAGATGGCTGACTTTTCCTTTTGTTGACATGACATGGTTAGATTCAGATGGTAAATCATATATTATATTGGGTGTCCATATTCGAGATAATCACCATGTTTAGAATGAAACCATCATATTTAAAAACATGATATTAATCATATCATATAATAAAATATAATTTGTTGTTACTACTGTAAATATATATTCAATTATTATTGGATCTCCTTCTACACTTTCAGAATCTTTACTTATTAAAATTATTTTGTTTCTTCATTTTAAAATATATTTTTATATTAACATATTTTAATGACAGTATATTTATTGAACAAAAATTTATTATTTTATTTTTCAAAATAAGCAGAAAATAGTACAAACTTTGCTAAAGTGATTGCTTTGAACAATATTAACTTAGACATTAAAAAACATTATTTTACCTGAAGTATTAGTATTAATACCGTGGGCCTTTTACCCCATATGTTACCCCCCCACCACCTCATACATTTATAAGATTTTTAAACAAAATAAACAACTTGAATGATTTATTTTCACACAAAATCTGTTGCTCCATTAATATTCAATACAACGTATATATTTTTTTCTGCAATTTTACATTTTAGGCGCAGTGAATAGCACATTTTTTCTTAAGGGGGGCCTTTAGCCCTGTTGTACCCTGTATTCTTCCAAATTTCCAATTTTGTGTTCTTTGGAAGAAAGAAAGAATTGAAAGCAAGAAAGAACTAAACTTCTATTTTATATTTTCCTATTATGTCACCCTGTATATGGGACATTTGCTAAAATATTGCCACTGTGTCTTTGCACTATCCCTTTATAGGGTGCAGAACCATCTGTTCTGTTTGATAGCATAGCAACGGCAGCTCGACGATACATCTACACCTCTGCAGCCCAAAGGTCTGATTAGTTGCTCTAAAAGTTCTCTTAACAGCACAGCTATCATATTTTATTTTCCAAGACTCTCTCAACTTGACCAATTGGTACTTTTCAAAAGATTTCTGTACCATTTGTGTCTTCATACATTTTACAGGCACGTTTATCCAAACCTTACAGTGCATTTACATTCATATAGAGCTTATGAGGATGTAGACTGGGACTCAAAGTTACCTCCTCGCCACAAACCTCCCACAACTACTCTGGAGAAAATGGCTGACCCTGTGAGTCAACGTTTTGTTTTGAAGCGATACCACAACAGACCTGAGCTGTGGCAGGTGAGTCTGCTGCACTGGATGTGAGGTTACTTCCAGTGAAGATCTGAGACATTAAAGGAATAGTTCACCCAAAAATGTAAATTTGCTGACAGTTTAGTCACCCACAGGTCATCCAAGATGTCGATGAGTTTTTTTCTTCATGGGAACAGATTTGATTAAATTTAGCATTACATCACTTGCTCACCAATGGATCCTCTGCAGTGAATGGGTGCCGTCAGGATGAGAGTCCAAACAGCTGATAAAAACATCACAAATATCCACAACTAATCCACACGACAATTAATGTCTTGTGAAAACATCTTGTCTGAATCAGGAGAGAAATACAAGTAAAAGCATTCCAAAACAGTTTTTAACAAACATGTTGGTGGGTTTTTGATGTGAAAGGACAAAGTGGGGTGGTCTTGTTTGGCTTTGGGTTTTCTACCTAACACACAGCTTTTTGCTTCACAAGATTGATGGACTGGAGTCATGTGGTTTACTTGTGGATTACTGTGGTGTTTTTATCAGCCTCTCATTCTGACGGCACCCATTCACTGCAGAGAATCCACTGGTAAGCAAGTGATGTAATGCTACATTACTCCAAATCTGTTGCTATGAAGAAACAAACTCATATACATTTTGGATGGCCTGAGGATGAACTATTCCTTTAAGAGAGATTTCATTGCTTTCAGGCCATTGGATCCCATTGGAACAGACATCAGTTACGTGCCACGTTTAATGCAAGGAAACCCATCAGCTTGTACGTGATTCAAATAACCTTTTGTTTTTATTTTAGATTTAATAAATTCTAAGAGTCTGAGCTTTCACTGTATATTTACAGATTTATATCAGATTGTGTATTAAAACTTGTGTTGTTTCTGACTATTGTTTTCAATTAACAGCACCAGTCCATGTCCAAAATCAGGCCATATACCTTTATACTGGTAAGCAGATACAGAGATCTTAGAGATCTCTAGTAAACTAATGAACATTCTGGATACATCATAATTTACTCAAATCAAATGAGTTGCATACATAACAGTGTATTATTGCTGACAGTTATTTTTCAGTACATTTTATTATGGCTTTGAATGATATTTATGATCTTGCTTTATCATACAGCGGTACGGTGGGCTCTGAGAATATGGATAGTATGGACGTCCCAGGAGAGGACTTCATCCCTCTGACTGTTCTGCACACCACAATACCTCCTCCCACCCCTGCCAGCTAGTATAACTCTGATCTGTGTATCTGTATATACATCATAACCATTCTACAGAACTCGTTATAAATACAGTGGTTTTTTTTTATAGCCGAACTGCTATACCTGGTTACACTGGAAAAGCCCGGTTTGACAGACCACAGACCTCAGGTGTCAGTCTGCCTTCTTTACCATATACTCCACAAACAGCGGGGTAAGTCATTTCAGCAGTTCAGATTAAGATATTTTACTTTGTCTGATATGGACTGGCCATCTGTCCAGGATGTTTCCCTGCCTTTGACCTGAGAAACTGGCACTGACTCCAGCATCTCTGTGACCTTGCATAGGACAAGTGAAGGGAGATGGGCGGATATATTTTTGCTTTGTAATATGATTATCTTGATAATCACTGTTCTCACATGAACCATAATGATAGATAGATAGATAGATAGATAGATAGATAGATAGATAGATAGATAGATAGATAGATGATTAAAAAAATTTTGTTTTAATTTTTTTAATATGTGTGTGTGCTTGTCATATGGTAGAATTTGCAGGGGAAATGTGCTCAATTTGCATTTAAATATTGCCACAATAAGAAAAAAATTTTTTTTTTTTGATAACCTGGGCATCTTTTTATTTGATTCACTGTTTAAGTCCTACTTTCACATTTAATCATAATAATTATTATATTATTATATTATATTATATTATATTATATTATATTATATTATATTATATTATATTATATTATATTATATTATATTACATTACATTACATTACATTATATTATATTATATATTGTATTGCTTACATTACACCTCACTATAAGACCAATTTGTCTCAGTAGGTGGCAGCAGTGCTTTGTATTTAGAAAGTTCTTCTGTAGGTTAACTTTTGTGGTCAACACCACAAAACTACACAAATTCTCTGAAATAATTTTCTTTGTTTCTAATTTTATAAATAAATAGCATATTAATAATTTAATAATTTAATGTTTAATTTAATATTTGAAATACATATACACACATGTGTATATATATATATATATATATATATATATATACACACTAGTCTACAGTACATAATATATTACACTATACTTTATATATATATATATATATATATATGTGTGTGTGTGTGTGTGTGTATCAGTATATATATATATATATATATGTATGTATTTATGATCACCATTATATGATTATTATATGATCACCATTATGTTTTTAGTGTATGTATATATCAGTAATTTCACTTTAATGGCAATGAATAGGTTATTTTCATTGCCTTTAAAGTGAAATAACTGAACATAAAATATATACAGTATACTGTATATAATGGTGATCATATAATGATCATATAATGATCTAATGGATAATGGTAATAAATTAAGCCTAGTCTGTGGCATTGCATACATTTGTGTCAGGTTTTTTATATACATAGTGCAGTAGTAAACATGCCCTGTAGCAGTAAGCACATCACAGAATCACTCTGAAGAGGCGTTTCCCACAACTATTGCATTCATTATCTTCTGATCTCTTTCTCTGTTTCTGCCTTAGTATGTGCAATGTCAAACTTATTTTTTTCGAGCTCCCGCATGTTCCCCTTCTGTCAGTGTCTGCCCTAGATTTACAGCTCTTCAATGCTCTGCAGCATGGGCTCTGGCTGGAGGTGTGTGAACCGCATCTTACTGCATTATTTAGTAGACCCCAACATGACGTGTATGGCTGAACAAAGTTCAGGTCATCTTATAAAGCAGACCGAATGAATAAAAACTAGAAAGTAGAAAAATATACATTAATTCTCAATTTTTTTGTTAAAAGGCAGGAAAAATCGTGAGGCATTGATATTTTCTGTGGGTTTCTGAAGAGTCAAATCAGACAGACACTACTGGGAACAAAACCAGCCTAGCGGCGCTCTTCCACCCTCCATCTGCAACGGCAAAACGTCCTCGGCTTTCAGAATGAGTAGGAATGAGGCATCTGCAGCTCAAGTAAAGAGGAAGAAGGAGGAGGAGGTGTTTGAGAGAAGCACTGGAGGAAAACCAAACTCCTCACCCAGGGACCGGGTGTTTTTTTGAAAACGTGTTTCCTAGCTGGGCCCCAGAAGAGCTGGTTTACCGTCTTTTTGGAGCAGACCTCTCCAGATGGCCCTATCCAAAGCTGAGCTGCTCTTGTTGCCGGTGGTAATCGTGGTTTTTACTCAACCCAGATCCATTTTCCTGGAGTCACCGGTGCTCTGAAATCTGTTTCCTTTGCCGATAAAACAGGCCTCCCATCTCTTTTCCTTACAGCAGAAAGTCAGCACCTTTACAACTTCCTCTAACTCTCTCCTCCTCCTTATTTGGTGATAACTCAAATGTCTCCAAACCGTTTTCATTCCTCTGCATGCAGCTTTGGCAATACTCAATCGCTTGAGAGTGCCATAAGACACAGACTCTGACATTGTTTGCTTCATGGAAAATCAGAAACAAGTGAATGAAACTGGCATTTTCAAAGCATTAATAGACACAGTTGATACATAATGAGTCATATTAAAATTTCTGATCTAGTGATGTCAGAAGTGTGACACATGAAAACAAGTGAGGGCAAGCTAGAATATGAAATAAACCAATTGCCTGATTTTAAGATTTTTTGCATGAAAATGAAGATTTTATTTTAGCATTATATAAGCATGAAGATAAATCAATATTCATAACTGTTTGTGAATGGATGTTTCATAATGGTGAAGCAACTAGTAGTGAAGATACGTCTTTGAAAGATGTGGCATCAGTACTCAACATACAAAACACAACTAATTAAAAACAACATTTACAACATAAACCAATATTACAAAATAAACAAACAACACAAACTGCTAAAAGTGGGGAAAAAATTAAATAGCACAAATAAAATCATCAAGAATAAAAAAAACTCTATTCATGCTGCGTTGCATGCTGCTTGCCTTCACATTTACAGATACAAATGTTACGTTTTGTGGTAATCAACAATTTATTCTTTTTTTTTAATCAGTAATCAGGATTATGCCACAAGTGCTGTTGACTGAATCCAAAATATTCCTTTAATTTGAACATTCCCAGTTTGACCAGTGTTCCATTTCTAGGAGCCATCCTGGTACCTGGAGCACCCCTAACTACGGACACAAGGCTCCTCTGTCAGGAATGATCACTACTGTCCCGCCGGGAAACCCTTACCTTCATCCCAAAACCCGGTACTTTCCATAAAATAACTCTAAAAGCACGGCATGTTCCTTAAAGAGAAGAATAAATTATGAAGAAGTGTGGGAAATGAAAGTCTCCCTTTTCATGAAATCCAATCTGTGTTTGTGAATAGATCTATAATGATGCAAAGTCAATGACTGATTCTCTGAGCTCTGAATAATGAGATGTTTTATTAGCATAATTTCCCTTGATTTAGATGAGTGCTTCTGAAAATGTGGAGATTATGCCATTGTCTTAAACATTCGCTGTGGGTGTGTGTGGGCTTACGTATTTGACTATATGTGTGTCCATGCGGATAAATGAGTGAATCAGTTTTTCACAGATCCTCTTTTGCATGCTTTTATTACTTTGGTTCATCCAAATAGCACGCACAAACTGCTTGTGGAACTTAGAGCTACATTGTGGTTATGCAGCAATAGCAATGCAAATACAACTTTGCCTGTTATCTTAAAAGAAAACAAAACACACGCGTTTCTGAAATGCTCTAGTTTTGCACCCCAAGAACTGTGGTTTGGAGAATAAAAGAAAGAATACCAGTGCAGCTTCACCTGCTTACAGGAAATAGGAACATGCTGGTTTCCTGTTTCCCCCTTTGTCGGCTGTGCACTACGTTGAAAACAGTCCGCTCTGGAAGCAGCTCAGTTGAATCCAGCAGTTAAAGAAAACACCTAGAAGACACCAACTAGAAGAATCAACTTATGACTGAAAAGTGCTCAAAACCAAACAAATTCATTTCTAAAAGTCCAGCCAGTGTTCAAATGATAAACCTCACGTGAAACATATAGAGTTGAGGAAATAAGATGTCGTTCTAAGTTATGCTTTGCATTATGGGAAAACTTTCTCTGTTTTCAGTTGGTTTGACAGCTGAGCCATGGTGGGAATAAAACCCTCTCTGTGGTATTTCCAGAGATGGAGATGTGGTTAACTGATAACTAACGTCCATCTTGGGGCCAATGAAAGGGATCAGACTAGTCTTTTGTTTGAGGGTCTGAAGTGCTTTCTCTAAGGTGACCTTCAGCCCATTACTATGAGCCCACAAAAACAAAGTGGAAGCCTTTACGAGATAAAACAGGCTCAACACAATAGATGTAAGTTGCTGAAACAACCTCTAATGTTACTGAGATTTTCCTAATGATCTTTTCATTGTAAGATCTTCATCTACAAACAGCCACGTGTAATATCTTAGGATATTAAGGGTCACCTCATCTGTGAGACACATTGATTTAGAGCTATTCCTGCAGTTCGGCATGAAGTGTGATGTGAAGCGTAAAAGTTAACAGTTAATTCATCTACTAAATTTGACATTATAAAGGTGCAAAATTTTGCTGTCTATTGTCAATAATAGAGACGTATGATTCTGAGCTCACACGGAAGTCACTTTCAAACCAAGAAACTTTCTGTTGGACAGTGAAATAAACCATGTAGCCCACTTGAACCTGTTGCAAAATCTGCATCGGAAAATCTTCACCCGCATATGAAATTTTCAACTGACTTAATTCCACACATGAAAATTCTTTGAACAATTCTAAATATGACTGGACTTTAACTGTTTTCTGTAATTTATCACATCCAGTTAATCAAAAGTCACTGATCAATTGCATATAATTTACTGAGCCCAGCTCTAACATGTTATTATTTTTATGTCATATTTGTTAGTTTTCTTTAAAAAGGATCTAAAAGTGTTAACATGTTTAAAAGAAAAAAGTCTTAGTATCTTAACTTAGTATCTTGACTTAGTATCGTGAAATCTATAGCTTTTGTTTCATTTGAGCTTTCATCCAGCGCAGTGTTTATTTGTTGTGGTATTGATTTAGCATTGATACAGAAGCACCAGAGTCAGAATTGTATGGAAGTCTGTTTCTACCACAGAACAAAGAAAAAATATTTTTTTTATCTCAAACCTTTTTTTTTTCTTTTTTTTTTTAGCATTTCTGAGAAAAAAAGCAAGATATAAACCCAGAATTGCATGATATAACTCACAATTCCAATTTTACATCTCACTATATGTTCATATCTCACAATTGTGAGGGGATAAAAAGAATTATCAGATAAAAAGTCACAATTACCTTTTTTTTTGTTTCGTTTTAAATTCGGTGGTGGTACCAGGCTTCCATTAAATAGAGTCAGGAGAAATGTACAAACTAAATAGGGTCCGTTTTGATTTCTTGTTGACTTTAATGTAACTTATGTTTACAAAATCATTGGAAAAAGTGACTGTGGTGACATTTCTGCACATATTTGTTTTTTATGACACTTTCAAAGTGAAATGTCCAGTGAGTGTAGCTAAAAATATATGTTCCGTTCTCTCTTAAAGAGATGAATATGAATCTGGCAACATTTTTATTATTTTCATATGTAGCACAACAGTTTGGAAATGAAATGTCAGATGAGTATCGCTGAAAGGTTAATGTGCTTGATTGCATTTGAAAATAATGTTCCACATACACCGATACTGTTAACCGTGAGATAAGCTACCATAGCCTATCATTTTAGCTTGCCTTCAGAAGTATTTGAGTAATTTATCAAGTGTTGTGACTCATATCCAAGCATTCTGCATCGCAAAACCAATGCTTTACCAGGTGAGCTCCTGAGCAAGTTTAACTACTACATCAGAAAAGCCATGCATATGGAGCTAACTTCAAAATGTTTACTATGGTGAAAGTGTTTTAAAATCATAACACTGTATTGCACAAGGAACCATGACAAAACAAGTATTTATTAATCAATAATCTTCCCCAAAAATAATAATTTGTATAAAAAGAAACAAACATGCCTTTACTGCCACTAGCGTCCATTGCACCTGGAGTTTTGCAAGAGACAATTTTTCCAATGAGCCTATGTTCATGTTTTGTAATATATGGATTCATAAACCTAAGTTAGCTGTTTTCAGTAAACGTGAAGAGAGATCAGAAAATCACATGGGCTATGGAGTTGCCTTTGACCTCCTGTGACATTTAACCTCTGTCCAGTCTGAGAATTAGCACGTCTATTTCAGCCAAGCTAACTCAGCCATTCAGAAAACTTCTCCAAAATTTAGATGCATGATCATTTTAAACGATACTTTTCTCCACTCTTCTCAGCTCCTTAAGCTTAGTCTTTTTCATGTCTACATCGTATCATTGGCTCAATTTTCAAGATGGGGTCACAAACATAATGACTGATTCAGCGACAGTCCTTTAGGGTCTTCACCATACTCGCTCGGCCGAGAGATTAATTTCCCTCCCGCCGCTTAGTTTTTTTTGTGTCATTTCCACATAAAGAGGCTAAATGTCAAGCATGCCTGACTCCCTCCAGTGACACATCCATTCCCGCAGATAATTACCATAAGGAAATTGATGCTTTAGTGTGCAGAGGGGAATTTAATTTACTCTGACATCCCCCTGCATAATGCATTCCCAAAGAAAGTGAGATTTTTCAGCCCCAGATTAAGAATTTAAATACAGCACACTATTAACGTGATTACCAATCTCGAACATCTCCGACTTATTTAGGTAGTTAAACCAATTATGGATTACATGTTGTTAAAGTTATAAATTAGAGGGTGTGAAAGCTGCTTAAAGATCCATGAAATAAGCAATAAGAGGATGTCTCTGTCCTTCGTGCCAGTACTTTGCTGGATAACTTAAGATAATGTTTATTAGCTGTTGCTAGCTGGTAAATGTTCATCCTATCAAATCTAAACTGCATAGAAATATTAGGCATTAGGCATCATGAAATAACAATTTATTATATTGTTTTACAGCATTTATTAGGCTAATGATCATTTATAAATATATTATTGTTCATTGTTAAATTATATTTGTTGATAATACATAACTAATGTTAATTTACAGAACTTGAAATATTAAAATGTGTATATGTAGAAATTAAAATGTGTACATGTAGAAATTTACATTATTCATTATTATTTTGTATTAGCAATTGTAAACGTAATGCTGACATAAAGTATTGCTGGAACTTCTCATATATTTTACTGCTGTTATGTTTTTCTGCATTCAAAATATAACTTTAGCTTCCATCCAAAACATTTTATCACAGCAAATATTTTATTCTGAGCATCAGTTTCAGTCAAATCCATAAGAATCAGTCATATTAGATACCGGAGTTAAAATTCACCCCGTAACCCTAGGTCAAGTGGTTTGGAGAATGCATGGATAGATGATATTTCCAAATTTATTATTTACTGTAAATAACATCAGGGAAGTGCATTAACACTGCACAAAAAAAAATAATAATAATAATATCGGAATTATACAATTTATTATACAGATTATTGCATTGTGTTTTATAAGAAAAAAATATTTTGGTTTATCTACTTCAAATGTATTTTTTTTACTAGCCATTTGTAATTGTGAAATTTACTAGAGATTTCTGTGTGAATTATTTTCTACACTAACCAATTGTTTCTACTCATTAACCAATTAGAACTTGACTTTAAAAATAAACTTTCAACAAAACATTTTAAAAAGAATATAGAATATTAGAATTTAAAATTCTTTTAGAAATGTTTTAATACTTTTTAGAGTAAAATATTAATAACAAAAATCATTTTCCTTGAATTGTTAATTGAAAATAAATTTCTTTAAGTAATGTTTAACACATAACAGCATGTCTTATTAAGCTGAAAATGAAACACATTCATAATAATCCCCCAAATTACAGGCTACAGATGTTCTCGGCCATACCAGTTTGTGCAGAGTCTCCTCTCTGCTCTAATGGCTGGAGCTAGAACACAGTTTGCTGAGTCACCCTACACCAAAAACATTCCCTCAACGCCGTCTCTGGAGGTTAGACTGTCCCACTGTAATGTCACAGCCAGTTTTTACTCCATTTATTATGATATCAGAAGAAGAACATTTTCTGGCTCACCAGAGGTTCACTAAATTACACAAACAACAGGTTGTCCTGAAAAAAACAAAACAAAAAACAAGCCCACATCATCCAGGGTTCCCGTTTCACCCCACACCCAACTGCCTGAAAAAGTCCTCCTGGAGACAGGAGATAAGAGTGGCCTCCTTCTGAACATGACTCAGCACCAGCAGCTCCTGAGATATGGCTACCTGGAAGGGTCAAACATTTGGATCAGACTCTCGTTTATTACACCAATACCACAGCCATGAGGCAATGTACCGGAAAGATCATTTAAAATATAAGGGCGAAACATGGGAATTAGATGACCCTATTTGTTTAAGCCAAAATTGCTTTCTAACTCATTATTTATTGAGTATTTCTATAAATATTAATGCAAAAGTTATACCCTTTTGCATGATTGGTAGCAGTATTGTTAGTACATCCATCCATTCTGAGTCTAATGATAATTTTAATAAAATAATATTGAACAGGTCAGACTGCACTGTCACAATCTTACTATAACGTCAAAAGAATTAATTTTTAATTCTATCCTTTCTCCAAACAGCTTATCCTTTGTAGTCATAGGGGAAATTTTATTGTTAATTTAAAAAATAAAAAAATAAATAAAGACCTCATTCTGAGGTATTTTAAAAGTAAAACCAAATACTGTTCACTAAAAGATGCAGACTTGGGCCAGGAACTGGCAAGAAATACACCCAGTCTCTGTTCCTCTGAACATACCCTTCATACATAACTACAAACTAGAAATTGACAGGATGTACAGCTTTCATATCGAACAACATCCATTTAATGCCATAATGTGTGTTTTCTAAAACCTAATTGAAATCCTAGAAGATACAAATCAGTCAAGTGCCCTTCATGACCAGGTGTTATGTTTACAAACAATTAGACATAGATATCATATAGTATTTTGCATTAACTGTATGCATATGCATGCATAGACTTTACATTGGTCTTCACCTTTGAAACTCCAAATCTCCCCACAGACAATATTCAAAGAGCACCACCCCACCATACCTCTGTAATAACATCTCAGTGATGATTTATTTAAAGAAATATCAATGGCTCTCAAAAAAATGTAGCCTGTATAGAAAAGACTATATGACATTAAATTTAAAAGAATAAGCAGCTTTATGCACACTTTATATAACAGTTAGTTTTGGTTCTATAATCCAATTGGTCAAAGAGCACTCCAAGCATGCTCATATTTAGTATAACAGCACTGGGACTTTTCACTGTTTGTACCATCTTATCCATTCACGGCATTCCAGACCGGTGCAGAAGTGGATCACGAAGTGGACTTTCCATACTCTGTAGACTGTGATCACTCAAAGGATTGAGCGGTTCGCAAAAACGAACCGGTTCGCATCCAGTTTGAAAACACGATTAATTCGCAAGCCAGACATCACTAATCAGTATAGCTGTGGTTCGGACGTAAACTGCATGTGTTTATATTCAGTAAAACATCTCTCGTGCTACTGCTATTTCTTAAATAAGGTATTGGAAATCATTTAAATCATCTGGTGCTCCAAGTTTAATAAGGCCCTCTAGTGGGCTCCGGCCCCTCCCCACAGCAATTAATTAATTCAACCTTATCCCGTTTCAAATTTAAATAGACATCAATTCACTTCTCATTTAAGAAAAGTATTCTACTAACATCACTAAAACAGGTGACATGAGATCAAGAGACCCCTGAGACCCCTCTGAGAGAAATAAATAAATAAGAAAGGATCAGTCCACTGTCCTAACCCGCCTCATCCCATCTCATGCATGGCTGCCAGTGATGGTCTACTGGGTGTCAGCTTTTATTGGCACGATACAAAGCGAAGTGCCAAGCTCTGCTGCCTCGATTCCCCGAGCAGACTCGGCCTCTGGAATAAAAGCTTGCAAAATGTCTCGCCCGAGCACAGAGACATAGCAATGCTGGGCTGGAAGGAGGAAGTGCAGTGGAGAGGGGAGGGACCGCGCGCAGAGTTCCAGACTGCTGCCGCGGCGCTGAGAACTTGTGCGCATGGAGCGGCGGGGGACAGCTGGAAGAGCTTCATACTGCAAACTCAAGGAATAGCAGGTAAATAACTCTCACAGGCCGGTCCAAGTGACACATATCACAGATTTAGTACCGAAGAGTTGATAAAAACGTACAGTTCAACTAAGTGAGAGCGAGGAGAACAGGCGTAATGGAAGTTTTTGTCCTGAACTCTGTAGCAGGTGCAAGCGCTTCAATCCTCTTGACATGGTGAAGGCGTGCTGTCGCGCGCGACGCGTAATTACTTTATTTTGCGCCAGGGCTTCTTCATCAGAAGTTTTAAATGTAGTTTATGTGTTTTTCTTTTCTTTCTCTTTTCTTCTCGTTTTTGGTTCATCATCTTTTTTCCAGTTTTCCCTATGGAAAAAGTTTCCCGATACGTGGAACCGGTGGAATTTTTTCCATTCTTTTCATTGATAATTACGTTTAAATACACGCAATTTATTCCATAATTATGTATGTTATTAATGTTTTGTTTAAATGCAACTTTGAACGTTACTTTCATTATCCTTCGATACGCACCTGTTGCTCAGCATACAAAATCCTATTTTTAGCAATATGGACTTTTGAGATCACATTTTCTCCGAAAAATAAAAAAGTCGGTTTTAGTGACACATACATTTGATCAGTAATATGTCTAAGGAAATGTTTGAAATCGAAAAGTTCGTTTTCTCCGTCCAGCTATGGATGCAATCTTCAAAAATAGTTTTTAGGAAGTTTTACACTGGACTTTTTTCTTCATTATGTTAGAACCGAATATTCCATTCATTTCACTTTCATTTTCGCTCGATTTACTTCATTTTAAATTAAATTCAAAGTGGTTAAAAGTATAATGAAGTGATCACAGCAAGTTGGTTTTACTTAATAATCCTTCAAAAAAATTACAGTTATTTTTTGTGTGAGTTTTCTCCCTTGTTCCAGTGTAAGGTACTGTAAGACAGGTGAAAATAACTTACACGAATTCTTTGGTCATTTTATTTCTCCGGTGATGCATGTGTGTCTCGAGCTTCTCTTTTGTGCCCTTGTTTGGTTTCATGTACACTCGTTAGTGCTCACGGCACATGTCATATGTGCAACACATGAGAAACTGTATTGAGCGATTGTGTAAAAATACACCGTGTGCGACAGTCAAAAACACACTTCTCACATTTATTTGAGAGAACAGATTCATGAAACTTTCTTACTGAGGAACGAATAAACGCAAATGTATAGACAAAAAAAAAAAAAAGATTTGAATAATTACAAATTAATATATATATATATATATATATATATATATATATATATATATCAAACCTATAATGTAGGCCTTCATTTGTAGGTAAGATAGTTAAAAAAAATAATAGCCGCTTTACATTTCAGTAGCCTACAGTTTGTTGCTGCATTTAAATAACTTTATTCTAGCTTTTAAAGGAAAAAAGAGAATGGTTTTCACATCCGCGCTCTTAAAATAACAGTTTCACAGTGTATGTTTGTAACTTTTGCGCATCTCAAAAGCATAATATCTCCATATACGGCAACATCTATTGCCGTTGTTGCAGGCACTTTTAATGTATAAAGCATATTACACACGTTAATGTGGCACCTTAAAAATGCGCGCAGAGAAAGAGAGAGATGAAACGATGAAGTGAATAAAATGAGTGCTCTCAATGGCAGTGTAGTGAAGTGTGGCCAGTGTAAATGAGGCTTCTAAAGTCAGCTTCTTTTATTTCCGTGAAAGCCTCAGAAAGTAGTTCCTGCATATCATCTTTTGACAGATAGCAATCACTCTATCTTACGCCCTCAAATGTGATGAAATCCCCACTGATGCAAGACAGGCCAGTCAATGGATATATCCCATTTGACAAACAGTGTTTAGACCTTCAGCTCTCCTAATTAGAAATCATTATTTTCACATTGGTACAAATACAGTAATTCAATGCTATTTTTATTTAAGTTATTCATACTAACTTTCCAAAAGAACCATATTTGTAGTGTCTGAAGGCATGTCTATTTTAGGTTATATTAATGATTTTTAAAATCATATTTATACAAATATATAAACATATGATTAACCTAATATTTTTCTTTAATTAAGAAATGCATGCTTTTCAGTATTTTTTATATTATTTGCAACAAGAAAGAAAGAGAAGAATGTTCTATAAGCTAAAGAAGTGAATTAATATATCTTATGATAAGAGGTGAAGCTTTCTCTCGGGAAATTGATATATAATTAGTCTTGCCTGTATGAAATTGAATATTTTAAACATTCTTCAGGTGTCCACAAGTACTATTACTTTTTTCCATGTTAAAATATTCATTTGAAGATTAAAATCTAATTGACCAAATGAATAATCAAATAATTTTCTTTTCTATAAATGCTATTAATTAAAAAGTAGCAACTGCATTTGTGTTAACATCAAATATTTATTTGAATGTAGTATCTGTGTTTGACTCAAATTGTATCATATTCAAAGTGCATGACTTAAATCAGTTTTGTTCCTACTGAAACCAAAAAAAAAAAAAAAAAATTCCCAGAATTGTTTTGCATCCTTTTAGAATATTGCTGATTTATGCAAAGGAAAAAATTCCACCATTTACCCTCTGCAACTCTTCTTGACTCATTACATGTAGATGTCATTTATGTAACCATCCTTGAGTGAAATGATGAAACGGCACTTGTTGCAAGTAGCTCTTTAGTTAAGTCATACTCACCTTTGAATGGCTCTAAACGCAGCAATGGCATTTTGTCTGTTTAACGGTTTTGCAGTGCCGAGTCTCCACCCATCTCTTCAACTTTTTTTCGCACTTAGATCTGTTTTCCTACCCTCTACACTCCCTTTCTCTTCACACACACACACACTAAGGGTGTTTTAAAACCCGCAGAGCTCTTCCTGTCGGTATGATAATGTGCTTGACTTTGCTAATCTCCTGTCTTGACTGTGACCAGTGTCCTACACGCACACTGAGGTTTGACAACACGAGCAAAAACTGCTGAAAAGAGAGCTAACTGAATGTGTGGATTGAGATAACATTTAATATAGTAACCATTTCATTGTTACTACCTGTATATAAATAAAGTCGTCAACTGAGAGCAGGTAACTGGTATGATAACTCTGGGAGAATAAAGAGCTGGCTTAAATAATCATACATGTAGAAGCTCATCTGTGAGGAGTATTTTTACATTATCTTCCCCCTCTTTGTCTACACCATCACTATTTCCCCTCTCACATCTGCTCAGAAAAGGGGGTGCAGGGGAATACCGTACACTTCCACCCACCCATCACACACATACACTCTACTTCTCCACTTCATAGAGCCTCAGTTACGAAAAATAGTGCATCAACCTTCAAAATGATGATTAGTTTGTGGTATTAGGAATGCGTCACATTTTAATAGCACCTAACCCAAAGCCAAACCTGACTCTAACCTCAGTCACCATCTTTTGAAAAAGTGCCAGTTTTATCTACGGGAGTGCGGAGTTGTAACACTCATGCAAGTTTCCACAAATGACGAAACTTAGTGTATTTACTAGTTGCCATATCAACAGAAAATGTGCCAAAATTCAAAAATCTTTGAAAGATATCACTGAACATTTATTTAACCATAGCAAAAGTCAATTAGGAGTTTTTTGGGTTTTAGTGTTTTTAAAATGAGACATATTTGCTGTTATTTTAATCTACAACCTGTTAATTAACATTTTAGATAGTTCTTTAATGCTTAACCAGCAGAAGACACTAGGCGAGTGTAAATCCCAGTTGCGCTGATGGGGAACGTTGTAACACTGCGTTAAAACGTTTCCTGCTATTACAATTATGTTATTCTACGATGCAATTCACATATCAAGCTCTAATTCTATTGAGAAACCATAAATAATAAAGGTGAATAAAAACTGAGAGAGAACCTGGATGTTCAGGAAAGTTAAAGCACTCTTACTGGCTTGTCTATTTGTTTTGTGTTGTGAGAGCTGTGTGTGGAGGGAAGGGTGTGTTGTGTTCAGTTCAGTGTTTTTCCGAATGAGTTATTTTTAATTACAAAAAATGCCATTATTTTATACAAATAAGTTTATTATTGTTTTTATTGACAAAACATTTTAGTTTGTCTTGTATATTTTTGATTAGGTCAGGTGTTAAATGGTCATGTTACAATGTGTCCCACATATGGGACATGTTATCACATTCCACTTCCATTCTTTCGGGGTAAATAAAGAAAAATTGCATGAAACAAGACCACATATTTGTACATATTTGTGAGATAAATGTGGAAGAAATACTCTGAAACCCAAGTTGATTTACACAAGCCCCGCTCTCCCCGCTGCAAACGCTCCATCATAGGATGTCAACTTAAATGTTGTATTTCTCTGGTCCAGTCACAGATTTTCAGTCATAATTGAGTGTTGCTGTGCCATTCAAGAATACTAACTAAAACAGGTTTTCATCAAGAATTTGCCCATCCCATGTTGCTTTTGATGGCAACAAGCGCCTCCTGGTGAAATCAAAGCCAGACCAGTGGCAAGAAACATGGCCAAATGCCAAACAGTGGCCAAATGCCTTCCTTCTAGCCACTATCTCACAGTGGCCAAATCTGTGAAGTGTTGAAAAGATTGTTGATGTCCCATTTAGACAGTCAAAGAGGTCTGTGAAGATCCATGAGCAGCTCCTTGGTCTTCATAACAGCTGATCTGATCTGCAATTTGCTTGTAAAATATCACTAATATTACTTCCTAGTGATATTCTACAATCACAAATAATACATTTGTGGAAAATGTAATTTAAATAAATATGCATTCAGTTTATTTTGTAACATTAACAGAACGAGAATCAATCAATGGAAAGTGAGTAATTTCTGAAGGAATTTTAGACAGCTAGTTATCTTGCTAATTAGCTCACTAACAAGAGATGTTCAGCACATACAATTTTTTGCTACAAAAATTTAATTAAATTAAATTTTGTCATATGCATATATGCAATAAAGTGGAAGAAGTGAACTGAGCAACTATTTGAAGTGTTGTATTATCAGATATACCGCACAGTATATTTAAAATGTGTCATCTTTTGAGGTTAATTGTAATTTTTTATTTTAATTTCATATATATATATATATATATATATACTGAAAATGTGGATTTGCATATTAGAAACATATTACTCTTGAGCTAAATACAATGTAATTGTGACTACCTTCATGTCCACCTGCAATCCTTTACGCACCAATGACCTTTAACCCTCTCTATTTCACACACACAATCATGCCCAGGCACATGCACATTCGTATCTCACAGTAGTCGCAACAATCCCTCACCAGGGTTTTGGGTGTGCGAGCCGGTCGTACGTCTTCTGAGAAGCATGCTCCCTAGGAAGACTGGGACATTGCGACAGACGGTAGGCCGCCGGTTTCCCACTATTTGTTCCAAGTGCATGGAGCCATCTGTCATTAAAAACAGGAAGGCCTACGTCCCCCTTCTCCCAAGAGCTCTCTTCAGCTTGCTTGGCTATTTTCAGGAACTTCACTTCTCCCTGTGTGGCTGGCGCGGCCGGGCGTGGGGCCCTAGCGGGAGCGTCTTGAAGTAGCAGCGAGGCCGAGGCTGTTGTGCCCATCTGCTGTGGGCCCAAGTGGCCGCTACATTATTAATGGGGCCACGAGCGCTGGTGACTTCTCAGATATGCAGGCCTGGCCTGAGGAAGCGCTCACCACTGACTCCTTCTGAGGAGTCAGAAAACACTCATTCTGACCCTCCACTCTTGTTCTTTCCTCCATTTTCTTCTCGTCCTGTCCACCTTATTTTTAATGTAAGAGTGGGTGCGGGCATTTGTAACTAGAATTTACGAGGCTTTCGGTGTCATTCGCTTCCAGTTATTTTACCAGTATAAAAACAGCTGCTTGAAATGGCAAACTGGTATTTCTTATCATATTTTTTCGTGATATGCAAACCAGTAAACACACTGGTTTGTAGCGCAAGTAGTTGATTAACCCAGCTAATGGAACATTCTCACAACGTCTTGTAAAAGTTAGATAAATATTAGGACAAAACGTCTTTAAATAATGTTTATGGAATGTTCCTATAAACTTATTAATATTTGAGAGAAAACATTCTGAGATCGACAGTTTTTTTGTAACCTTTAAAAAACATTGTTGCAACATTTTAGAAACATTTGAAACAATGTTTCCACAACGTTTTCATAACCTAAATATGTTATCTGGGAATCTTCCAGTTATATACCCATAGTGGCTAATGAATCAGAAGTCTTGCACATTCACAGAAAGTAACTAACTTTCGTGTTGCAAAATAAAGAGAATTCTCTCTCTGACTTATTTTCAACTAACATTTCCCTTATTTCTTAATCTATTCATGTCTTGTCTCTGATAAACCTGCTTTGTTTAGTTTGTACCTTCTGTATCTTCTTCTTTCTGTCACCTTACTCATTGCACTCTCTTGTCTACGTTTCCATCTGTGTTCGAACATCCCTGTGTTCCTATGTGTGTGCGTGTGTGTGTGTGTGTGTTAAAGAGAAGCGGAGAACGAGTAGGGCTGCCGGGCTCACCCATGCATGCTCAGTAAATTAGAGTGAACACGAGCGCCAATCAGCTGGCGATGCCAAACACCCGCATCCTCCATGACCCCGGGCCATCTAATTTTCTGCTTAATTTTGCGGCAGTCAGTTTGCATTTTTGGATGATTATGTGGTAGGAAATTAACAATAAATAACAAATGTGGTCTGAAAGCCTGTTCCTTTAGAGACTCCCCACCCCATCGCTGCCGTTGTAGTCCACCAAACCTATTCTCTTAGTTCACCCCGTCTGTCAGAGTGGTAATGAAAGTGTCTGTAGTTCATTGTAATGTAATGTGGAAGACAGTGGTGTGTGCGGCTGGAATAGGGCTGCTCTTGCCAGGGTGATGGAGATACACAAAGAAAGGCCATTCTCCTTTAATCACCAAATACTTCTCTTACACAGGCTTATTTTTGAGGCAACGAGCGCTGATGATACTCTTTTCTCTCTTGCTTTTACTCCTGTTAGAATACCTGCACAGGATGGAGACTGAGGAGGCACAGGAAATGTCCCAGATAACAGGTAAGAGCTGCCTCTCATACGCTCAAAGCCACAGTGAGGTCTGGGCGATCAAAACAGTCGAGCAAAGATAACCGTTTTTTTTGACTGTTCAACGACAGGTTATAAGAAGTTCTGTCTCGGCAGATATATGTCAAAGGGGTCATGAACTGAGAAATCAAAATTCCCTTTTGATATATAAGAGGTCATTGTGCTATAAAAACATCAGAACTCAGAACTTTCTTCTTAGTCTAAAAACAGCTTATATTGAAGCCAATCTGCCAAAATAACAGGTTGTGGAATGTGCCACTTTATGATGTAATAGTGATGCTAACCACCAGTTTCGCAGAAGAAGATCAACGCCTGCTTCTACATCGCTGCCTGTTTAGCTCCGCCCACCGATTCACGCATGTAGTAGGTAAATGACTAGAGCATCAAACGCAGGTCAACGCAGAAACCAAACGATAAACTTAATTTTTAAGGAAGTGCGAGACTGCGTCAGTAAGAACTTGGTCCTTTGTTCACTTCATTTTAACGTGGATTTGTTTATTAACAAGGCACAATTCGATGCAAGATTGAAACTAAAAACAAATCTGTGCCGACTATATTATATATGGATCCAATGTTGCAGCACACAAGTGTGAGTAACTGTTTTCATTGCGTGGTCACTACATGGGCATTTCCTTCCGAGTCTACAATACTTTACACCTATTCAAACAGAGCATTCAGATGAGGGTGGTCTACACAGGACAGAAAATAGCCTATAACTTCTAAATTATGATGTTTTTTGATGTAAAAATCTTGATTACATTATAAATGGACCTCAGAGAACAGTACAAAATAGTGGGAAAAAAAATGTTGTTCATGACCCCTTTAATGCACAGGTGATTCTAGACCAAATTTAGAAGACTTCAGTCATAAAAATGTCTGATTAACTCTTAAAAACTTGATATATATGATCTCTGAAAAGAAATTTACTCGCATTTACTCGCCCTTATGCCATTCCTAGCTTACTTTCGACTTCATTAATGAATGAACAAAAACATTATTTAAAAATACTTTATTCCGCAGAAGAAAAAAGTTTGGTTTGGAATAACATGAATGGCATCTATCTCTCATTCCAGTGAAATACCAAATCAAGAATCCAAATGTGGCCCCATTACTGATATACATCTACTGATAAACAGATTCCATTTTAAATAATATATTTAGCCAGATTTAAACTTGTGAACTCTTGCACATGAAGCAAGAAATGTTCCTCTTTGCCACAACAACTCAATGATGACATCTTGAATCGGCCCGGGGTTAATGCATACACTTTTCCAGGAAAATAGATCAATGGAAAAAGGGAACACAATCTGAAAAGGGTCAGCATTTGTGCTCTGTCGACATTTTCATATCTAAATAAAGTTACAAACAAAACTTACACAAGACTCATTATAGTGAGATCCAAACTTGTTCCATTAGCGAGAATTACATATTTAATGCCCTGACTGTCAACGCTGGGATGCAATACATTTTGGAGAAACCACAATACAACTCTTTTACTTGAAGTGTGTAAATTTTACACTGCTAATGTCACCAAATAGATTTGAAAAAAATAATAGGTGTGTTCGACTTCATCTGGATTTAACCGATCGGTGAGATTTCCTGCTTGGAGTCAGGAGAGGAGATGAAAACAGAGACATGTAGATGCTTCCCATAATGAAGCTTGGGCGGTGTTTGAATACTTTATCACAGATTAAGTGGATTATATGCAATATTAGTCAAATACACAGACGTTTCAGATGTTTTTATGTAGCAACAGAAACACTTTTCATTCAGTACTTTATTCACTGCTTCATTCAGCGCCTGTATGTACGAGAATAAAGTTTTTAAAAAAGCTTATTCTATTTAAATACCAATAAAGTGGGATCTATTTTTATTTTTATTTTTTCAGTTTTATTTTGATAAGCATGAAACAAGATAACATCAAAATTACTGTTTACTGTTCTCCTGAACACTCCCACCACCCATGATTGGTCAGACACACAGATAGCCCCACCCCCAACTCATGCCATTGGTTGAGCCAACGATGGGGAATCAGTCTACAAATGGCTTACATGTAATTGGCCACATTCCCATATATGTAAAGTGTCAGGAGTGACAGCTGCATTTAAATACAGGAGTAAATCCCCTAAATTACCATTTCATGTTTGTACAAACTGCGATGATTGACACCATGATAACCATAGTAACATTCTATGGCATTTGGTATCCACTATTTCTAATCAAAGAAATGTTACAGTGAGCAATGGCCATCGTGTTTTGTATAAGTTTGGAAGGCTACTTTGCAGAGTGTGCTCTTAAAGGGTTGCTATGTCCACTTATTATAAGCGATGAGTCAAAACATACCCTGTGGTTTTTTGCGGCCTCACATACAGTAAAGACAAAACTGATACACATTTGAATACATCATTAACAACTAGTTGATCAGTTCGGGTCCGTATACACTGTGTAGAATTTCTCTAAATCCGGTCGTCACTACTTGAATATGTCAGGAGTCAGTTCAGTTGTCACTGTGTGTGTAGAGAACAGAATTAAGCACTAAAAGGTGAACTGACAACCGAATTTAGCTGCAGCGGCTCAGCATATCAAACTCAAAAATGTTATGTATCAATTTTAAATTTTAAAGTATGTATAAGGGATGGGCCTGCATCTATGTTGGTAAATTCTCTACTCTCTGCTCAGGAAGGGACAGCCCGACTGCTAACGAGGTGGGAGAGGACCAAGATGAGGCCATGCCTGTTCCTGAAGACTTGTCAGCCAGCACCGGCCTCCAACACAACAACCGCACAGACAAACCACTGGGTGAGTCACACCATCCTAAGCTGGGACACAACCACAAAACTACCTCATATACACATTCATGCAATACTCAGTCTGGTATAACTTCCACTGAAGCCCACTTTTAAGGTCAGCCTAACACAGAAAGCTGTAAAATATAATACTTTGTATGAAATGAGTGCATGCAACGGCTGTCGTCCTGCCTGCAACATCACAGAGCGGGTGCACCAGATTGTTCAAAGACAATCGCAGGGTCCGACGCATTCAATTTAGCTCATGATGCACATCTTCAGCTTTTGTAATGAGATCATGTCTCTTTTTTCTATTGGCATGCATAGAAAGAAAAAAACAAATCAAAACCGAACCACTGTAAAAACTTTAAGTAGTATGCTAAATTAATTATTTTCCTCTTGTCAGACTGATAGTTCATACCTACTGGTTCCTGAAACCGTGGGACATTTAAACAGCAATTTTCTAATTAAATACACTGAAACAGCGTTTACTCACTGACTGAGCCTACACATAATGCGCTCAGTTGTGCCATGAACTGTTTAACCCACTTATTAGGAAATTTCTTTTTTTTTTACACACTTCTGCCCTTCCTTCTCTTGTTTACTCTTGAAATTCTATATTACATTTCTTTTGATTTGATCATTTATAAGTTCTTTTTGGATTAAAAACATCTGATAAAATGTATAAAGGATTAAATGTAAATTAAAATTTTATTGCAAAACTGTTAAAGCCATTTGTTTTCCAAGAACAAAAACTGAAAGGTGCACAAATATTCAAACGTGTGGGGTCAGTAAGATTTTTTAAAATGTTTTTGAAAGTCTCTTATGCACACCAAGGCTGCATTTATTTAATCAAAACACAGTAAAATATGCAATAATGTGAAATATAATTAGAATTTATGTTCCTGTCTTCTGTTTTAATATATTTTAAAATGTAATCTATTCCTGTGATGCAAATAAACATTTGCATTTCTTATTATTATCAGTGTTAAAAGCAGTTGTGTGGAAACCATGATTTTTTTTAGGATTAATAGAAAGTTCAAAAGAACACCATTTACTTGAAATAAGAATCTTTAGTAACATTATAAATGTCCTTATTGTCAATTTTAAATAATTTAATGCATCCTTGCTGAATAAAAGTATTAATTTCTTAAAAAGAAACTTTTCAGTGACCTCAAGCTTTTGAGTGATAGTACATATAAGAATTTAACACTTCTGGTTTCACAAAATGAATACAACAATATGGCTTCTCATTGAAAATGTCACGTTTGGTCGGTAGGTAGCAACAGAATGTGTAAGTTAGCCATTATATTAATAAATATAGTGTTAGCAGTGTAAATAGAAAGTGGGTTAACTAAAGGCAAAAATGGGTGGGAATAAATTTGGCTAACCAGAAGTTAACAGATGGCCTGTTTAATATCTTGATGTATTTTAATTTGGAATTTTCCCCTCCAGAAGTTCCAGATTAACTTGGACTTAATGTGTGACCCGCTCACTTTGAAGCTACTGAAAGTAAAAAACAGACTGAGAGAGAGAGAGAGAAAGAAAAAAAAAGATGTGAGAGGAAACTGAAATAGGATGTGCAAGAGTTTCCTAAGAAGAACTTGCCAGAACTCAGTTTCAACACTCAGTCAAGGAGATAAAATGTTCAGGAGCAACACCAGATAGGCGCAGTATCGCAACAAATGCGAGCGTACGCTCTCTCTTACACCCAACACACACAGCTCTGCACCTGCACTTATGCCATGCTTTCACTTCAACTGCCACGATATTCACACACTTCCACACACCCACATTCAAATGCAAGTCCATAAGACATGCTTCACTCTCAGCAAAATAGCACTTTCATATCTCACTCATGTGTTATGTATATAAAGAGCAAAGTCATATCGATAAAGTAATCAGAGGCCATAGATGCTGCCATTTAACTCAACACCACCCATTTTTTGCCCACAAATACACTTTTTCACAAACTTTAGAGATGCTTTTTTGATTGAGATGTGAGTGTGTTTGGGGTGTACAGAAGGAATCATGATGCCGTTTAGGATTTAAAAAAAAAAATGGTGGATTGTTCGAGAGAAACAGGGAACTAGACTTCAACTCATTAGTAAAGGTTTGTGTGAATATATGTGTGTGTGTGTGTGTGTGTGTGTGCTTGTGCGTGCATCTGTCTGTCTGCATGTTGTCCCTGAAGATATAATCAGCCAGTGCGCAAGAGGATGTGAAGACAGTATCTTCACAGTGCATCATTGCTTCTCTGATTAAGTGTATCAAGGGAGTATCTGTGCAGACTGTGCAGTACGCGGCTCGATCAGTCACATAGCAACATGCGTAGAATATCAGGAAATCAAAACATATAGAGATGGTTCTTACAGAGCGCTGTCTCTTTGCTTTCCTGCTATGAAAGACCTAAAAACTCCTCTACAGTTATGAAAACGTTTGAGGACTGAAATTTAAAATGTGTGAGAAGCACAAAGAGCCAAACAATGTTTTCCTTTACAAACTAAATGTTTATTTGAATCCCTCAAATCTTAAAAGTATATTTAAAAAATTGTTCTTGCAGATATTTTTAATGAAATAAAAGGCCAGTTATGAGTACTTACAGTACACTTTTAAATAGTGCATTTTATAATAATGTCAAAATAAGTACATTCTAAATAATTTTGTTTTAATAATCTTTTGCTGTGCATTAAATTGTAGTGTTTTAATATTACATTTAAAGTTAATATATTTCAAATGTACTAAATTGCAACTTCATTGTAACGAATGTATGGACAAGTTTTGATAGAATAACATTTAAGTGTATTGTAGTCAACCATATTTCAAAGACAATAGAAATAATTATGAAATTACATATAAAGATAATCTCATTGTATTTATATATTGTGTTTATATTATAATTTAATTTCAATTAACACGCAATTATGTGTATCAAAACATCATATTTATTAAGTATCACAAGGGGTATTGGTGTTCACAACCCATTTTACTCCCGTAATGTCACATATTTCCAAGTGAAACAAGAGATTCAAGTAAAAAAAATGAGCAAGAATTGTTTGGATTGTCAGTTAGGTGTTACATACCAGAATAGAGCCAAACCGAATGCTGAAATAATGCATAAATAGCCATTTGGATATTAATGAACCTAAAAAAAATAGCTAAGTGGCAGCAGAAAGGAAAGCCATTTTAGATTTTGATTAAAGATAATGAATATAAACCATTTAAATCACGTGCACCGATTAATCATTCATATTAAGACACGAAACAACCATTAGGAAAGTAAACATAGTCCATTTTTATTTCACGTTGACTTAAAGTTGTAGGCCTTTGTATTGAAATAATTAGCGATATTTGGTTTGAGCATTAGCATTTATTAGCACTGCATGGAAAAATACGCTGTCCGGTGAAGTGCAGGAAGGTTTTCATGGTGCATGGCCTGTTTCATCATGTAATTCCTCTTTTTAAATGTATGAGGGCGACGGCCTGCTCTTAAACCTGTTGCTATATCAGATACAAACATTTCACTAGCAAGTTCCTAAAAATGTGAGCGAAAGCAGGGTTCTTTTTATCACATCTGACACACATATGCATACACACATATGCTCAAACATATACTCTCACCCACCCGTTGTGGAGCCGTGGTTAATGTGCATGTAGCTCTCCTGCACCACATAAGCTATTCATAGTTTTTTTTTTCAGCGCCTCGACTGGAGCATAAACGAAAATTAATTGTACTAGCAACGAGTTATGTTCATTTATAGCACCCTCGCCGTGAATACATCCCTTGCTAAATGTTGCGATAACTTAGTAATCGATGTAGCAGAGGGTCACAGGTTCAAACTGCTAAAGGGAGACTGACTTGTCACTAACTGAACCACTGCACTTCCAGAGAGTTGTTCTGGAAATGGAAAAAAATCTAATTTAATCCCATTTAAATTTAGCCATTGATGTTTGTGAGGTTTGCCTGTTACGTCGCTCTGTTCTATGTAGAGCTCTTTTGTTTGTCCTTGTCTGTGGCTTTTGACACTTGCTTCCCAAAATGGGTAAATTAGGATGTGTGACAAACGTTATACAAAGTAAAAGCTCCTCTTCCCATCCCCAGTTTAGTCACAACTTCCCCAAAAGATCCATGAGAGGCCGTATCATGACAACAAGCCTAGTTCCCTCTGCCAAACTCAGGTCACATCACATTGGTTAAATCATCATATCATATAAGCAGAAAGGCTGTCAGTGGATCTGTGTGTGTGAGCGAGAGGAAGAAATACATCCTTTTATGGGTGTTAATGGGAGATTGCATTCCTGTATTGACTATGCTATTAATGCTGTAATTCATTCACACGTTGACACTGAAATCCATATAAACCTTCTTTAAAGTCAACATCAAATGCAGTTTACAACCTGTTTTGCTTAATCAGACAAACTTTATTAGAGTTAAACAGAATATTCAGCAGGAAAAATGTAGGCAGGCCTATTGGGAATTGACTGGATCGTGAAAATACTAATACAGCCGGGATACTGGAGGGAAGGGACTGAAAAGCACTATAAAAAAAGTACAAAAGCTGTCACTGGGGCAGCTCTCTTTTCAAAAAGTATCTATATGTATAATTTAGGTACACTTTAGGTAATAAAATGAGCAGTAAGGTACTAATATGAATCCTTTAAGACTAAATAAGGTATGAAGGTATAGCTTTTTTATGAAGAAGAATGTCCACCAATGAATACCAGGAACGTGCATTAAAAATGAAAACTGCTGGCTTGACTTCATTATGTGATGATGTTCAGTCAAGACCTTCTCTGAAATTAAAGATAGTACAGTTTTTAGTCAACTAGCTTTTATCTTTTCTAGTTAGTTATTTGATTAGTTTTCAGTCCTTCTCTTAGTCACTGTCAGACGATTATACTGGAAACTGGATCACTTGCTGTAAAACCACTGATTGACAATGATTTCCAGTCTATTTTGGAAACACACTAGCAAGAGTGTGGCTGTGTTCTGCTAACTGTCAGAGAGTAACCTGAACACAGGCAACACTTTTATCTGTCGGTACTCTCCAGTTCAATCACGTGCTTCAGTTGCTGATCCCTGTAGTCTGAATGCAGAAAATGAAAAAGAAAAACTGTTTCACTTGTTGTGCTTAACAATTCCCTGTCTGTGCTTCCCTTTCTGTCACTTCTCCATAACTCTTGTCCTTTTTTTCGGTTGGGCCGGCTCGGGCACTGAAGCTTCCCCTTTTCCCTTGGATTCCCATATTTCATTATTTCTGCTTGTTCCTCTTGAGTCTGTACAAACAGAGGCTGAAGCATGGGGAAATCAGCCTGGCACCACAGTGTGTTAACCACAGGACCTTTACCCTGAGCTCTAACTGCCTGAAAAGACTCGAAATGTTTACTTCATTAGGCTGAACGGGCATTTGAGCAATGATCTATAGCTTATAAATTGGACATTCCATAGAATAGTCTAAATATTTAACATGGTTTCGTTTTTATTTGATGGTGTGCTCCTGCATGCATGCTTCTGTAGGCTTGTATGTGAGTTTATGTGTGTGTGTATGTGTTTACCACGGTTTGTTGGTCTGGTTTACACCGCTGAGAGTCCTCAGTTTCACAGAGCTTCCTGTGTCTCTGTTTCCTGTTTATCAGTCATTTGTTTCAGAGAAATGTGATGATGAATGAGATGGTAAGATGGTTTGAGAGCAGGCAGTTTGATAGAAGAATACTGGATTATTTAAATGGAATTTTAATCCAGTAGTGTTACACTACATCTCTCAAATATTATTTTTTTCTCTTTTCCTTAAAGGGGGAGTATCCACCCCGTCATTATGCAATCATATGTAAATGTCTTATCTCGATATTACAGATTTGTCAGTTTATTTATCCATAACACATGGTAGTATTGGGGAAGCTCATTTGAAACTGCCAAAGTTCCTAGCTACTCCTATTTAATTGTACAACTATTACAATACAAACTAACAAAAAGTTGCTAACTACACTACCATCCAAAAGTTTGGGGTCAGTAAGATTTTCATTTTTATTTTTTTGAAAGAACTGAATACGTTTATTCAGCATGAAAATCTTGCAAAAGATTTCCATTTCAAATAAATGCTCTTCTTTTGAACTTTCTATTCATAAAGGAGTCCTAAAAAAACATATCATGGTTTCAAATTTTAAGCAGCACAGCTGGTTTCAATTTGATAATAATGAGAAAAGTTTCTTGAGCAGCAAATCAGCATATTAGAATGATTTCTGAGTTATGACGCTGAAAATTCAACTTTGCATCACAGAAATAAATTACACTTTAAAATATATTAAACAAACTTTCGTTTTAAATTGTAATACTACTCTTGCAATATTTTCGTTTTTACTGTATTTTTGATCAAATAAATGCAGCCTTGGTGAGCATGTGAGACTCCTTTCAAAAACATTGAAAAATCTTATTCCAAACTTATGAATGTTGTACATTAAATCTATTTAAAGGGGACCATATATTTTCAGACGTATTTAAAAATGAAATGAACAGATACATCAATCATCAGAACAATCTGATTCAATCAAATGAATCAGACTTCATATAAAAAGCAGGCTGGATTATTGTCTCAGTTTCCTCGGCTACAAAGCTGTGTGTCCTTAAAAAATAATAATAATTAAAAAAAATTTAAAACCCTGTGTTGTAGCAGCTGAAAATGTTATTAAGTTAGTAACTTGCTACTGCTTTCTGCTACCTCCCAACACTGGTCATATCTATAGTACATCGCTGTTCAACAAATGCAGTTCATGTTTCAAGTGAATGTTTCAAAAATGTGTTTAATGCAACCAAAGTTGATGTTTTGCACATACACACACACAAATACTGCTTATCAAAGGCTGAAAGAAAGAAAACAGTTGCTTTGCAGATGCTCTTTTCGCTGTAGAACATTAAGATATCATGATAAAAGATGGCAGTGTTAGTTAGACAAAATAACCACCCAGCCTGCCACTGAACTTAACAGGCCCACTACCCTCTTTTCCAGCCTGTAATATAAAAGTTGAGGCTCGGAGTGACGAGGAAAACGGGCTGGCCTGTGAGATGAATGGAGAGGAGGAGGAATGTGCAGCCGAGGACTTGCGTGTGCTCGATGGCTCAGGGGCCAAAGTGAACGGCTCCCACGCGGGCCCTGACAGCAAGCCGGCCGCCTACCCCACGGCCGGGGGCATCCGCCTCCCCAACGGGAAGCTGAAGTGCGATATCTGTGGGATGGTTTGCATTGGGCCCAATGTGTTAATGGTGCACAAGCGAAGTCACACTGGTAAGCACAACTGCCATCTACTCTTCCCTCCTTATACTATCACTCACAGCTCACAGGGCACAGGGCTGGGTAGGTTGATCCGCACATAGAGAGACACACAGAGAGACACACAGAGAGCAGGACAGAGACAGACGCTGGATGTGTTTTACATGTAACCATCCTTTTCTTTAATGGAAGCTAGTAGTAACTGTGTATGGCTTGACTTGAATGGATGATGTTAGTTGATGTAAATGACTACTACAATCACAATATGTTTGTTTTTAGAACATTAGGATAGCATTTTCGGATAATGTCCGCAGTTTGTTACATCCAAAAAGTAAATTCAGTCATCATTTGTTCACCTTTATGTTGTTCCAAACCTGTATGACTTTTTTTTTTAATCTTATGCGGAACACAAAAGAAGATATTTTAAAGAAACACACAGTTTTGGTTACCACTGACTTCCATTGTATGGACTAAAAAAGCTGAGAGATTTCTCAAAATATCTTCTTTTATGTTCCACAGACGAAAGAAAGTCATACAGGTTTGGAATGACAAACAGTAAGGGTGAGTAAATGATGACAGAATTTTCATTTTTGGGTCAACTATCATTTTAAAGACTCATTTGTTAACAATTATGATGAGATGTGTGTTTTTGTCTTTAAAGAGAGGTTTAAAATTGTGACATTTCTTTATAGCTAACAGTCCAAATGTATCAACTAACCAAGCAAAAGTCTCTCTCAGATGACAATTATTTCAGTATTAGTTATTTTCTCCCTTTCTCAAATTGATATTCCACTGCGATGAAGCCAAACCAGTGGGTGAGAACATTTTTCAAAAAGGCACTTAACTTCCTCACTTGACAAACTAATGAAACTCAAAATGGAAGAAAGGAACAGTGGGCTAATGTAAATTCAGAAAAGAACGTACAATAAAAGATATAATGAAGTGCTTCCTATTTAAATCAAAATATTCGCAGGAGGTACCGTGCTCCTGAAATGCCTTTTTAATGAGTTTCTTTTTCCGTCTTTTTGCTGCTTCACTGGTGACTCTTATTTTATAGGGCTTTTGAAGAGAGCGCCGTATTAATAGCGTTCTCGGAGAATGCCACAACATTCGGAGGAGCTGGATATTGGTTTATTCCAGGGGCGCTGATCAGGAAGACTGGCTCTCAGACACAAAGTGTTTCCTTCACTTTATTTAAATGAGCTCTGCATTTGCATTGTGATGGGCCGCTCTTATTTTAGAGCTGAAGAAGAGGAAAAAATGAGATTTTCAGATCAAATTGACCCAGGCAGTGGTGCATTACGAAACTGGCAGGCAGCGTCTGAAAGCCTCTTGTTCGATCAGGAGCCAGGCAGCGCGCGCAGAGCGAGATTCCGCTCGCGTGTTTGATTGAGCTTTGGCGCGAGGCGCCGCGTTGTTGGAGATGTAACAGCGCGCCGGAGCCGTGTAGGACAGTGACCCCGCATTCACAGCGTAATAGCGCTACAGCGGCGGATGCTTTGCTTCCAGAGAGCCGATATAGTGTCTCAGACGCTCGCCATTTACATGGCCATTTGTCGCTGGCATTCTATGTTCAAAAGAAACACAGTTTGACAGAACTACAGGTGTATATATATATAACTGCCATACAGGTTAAAGCACAACGAGTCACTTCTTACTTTATCACACAAGGGTACACAGAAGCCCCAAATCGAAAAGACACACTTTTTTTTTTTTTGCAACGACTTTTAACTAATAGGTTCCAAAGCAGTTTCATAAATGGATTAAGTCCATTTTAAGACACATTTAAAGTCAAATGACTTTTAATTATATAAGGATTTATACAATACAGATTGTGTAAGCAGCTTCACTGCAATAAAAAAGGAAATGTTGCCGAATTCAATAATTATGAAACATTCAATTTCAGCTATAAAGCACAAGACATTATCAATTCAGTTCAGTTTATTTCACAGTGTCAATGTTGCAAAGTTCATCAATTATGAAACAAGTTTAATTCAGCTAAGGCAGCTCTAATCAAGGCAGTAGTGTCATTATCCAGCCTTATTCAGTTCATTTTTGTTCTCGTCCGATAATATCAGTGAAACTGAATTGATAATATTACTGAATAGTATTTGTCATTTAAAAGTTTCAGACAGGTGTGCTACTAACGTTTGATAACAATAAAGTGTCCAAATACAAAACAGTACATCTACTGTTTTATCATTTACAGCATAAAAAGTTTTTTGGTTTAATATTTGGTAACCGATTGCAATGACACTCAACCATTTTTAAGCATGGCTTAAGTGTCCAAATGTGTTTTGGGACCATAAGAAAGGAGAACATGCTGAAAAATCTAGTTCCTTAATCATTGTGCATGACTTGCAGCATGTAGTAATTTTACATGAAAATGTCTTAATTCCAACATATGAGTTATCCGTTATCTTTCATTCTCCTAGGGGAAAGGCCGTTCCAGTGCAACCAGTGCGGTGCTTCCTTCACTCAGAAGGGTAACCTGCTCCGACACATCAAACTGCACTCTGGCGAGAAACCTTTCAAATGTCACCTGTGCAACTACGCTTGCCGCCGCAGAGACGCCCTCACCGGACACCTGCGCACGCACTCGGGTAAATGCCTCTGTCGCCTGGATGATTCAGACATGCCTTCATTTCTTCACTTGAACCAGTTCACAAAACAAGTGTTATTGTGTGATGCTATATTGTAGTGAAAACAACAAAGACTAAATTGGACTGTGTGATTGATTTTAAATTTACAGTTGGAAAACCTCATAAGTGTGCATACTGCGGGCGCAGTTACAAGCAGCGGAGCTCGCTGGAGGAACATAAGGAGAGATGTCACAACTACCTGCAGTGCATGGGCCTTCAGAATAGCATTTATACAGGTCTGTGAATGACAGAACACCAAAGCTCTCTCTCAAAGTGTTTTCTGTTCTTATAGATGGAAATGGTGCTAATCTATAGCCCATTATCATGGCCTAAATGTGGTTTATTGTCACTATGATGAAAAGTAAAGTGCATAGTATTAGCTTATTGTACAACTATGTACTTATTGGTGACACTGCCCAAAAATTCAGAAGTTCAGAGCCATAACTGATATTTGTGTGAAATGACTCGCAGCAATATGCCCGTAAAGTCCCAAAGCTTAAAAAAGTGTCTTAAGAAAAAAATTAAATAGCTTAGAGTAAGGGATAGAAAACCATCTTAATTGCATTATTGAAGGAACATCATCCTTTATTATAGTTAGCATCGTGTCAGAGGATGAGCTCAGGTTAGATACGGACATTTGAATCTTATGCGTGGTTTCTTTGTCTTGCTTTCCATAGTGAAGGAAGAGAACAGCCAGAATGAGCAGAGGGAGGACATGCCTGCATCTGAGAGAGCCTTGGTGCTAGACAGGATAGCTAACAATGTAGCTAAGCGTAAGAGCTCTATGCCACAGAGGTTTGTGGGTAAGAGTTGAAGTTTGCTTTCATTGTACAGTTATATCGTAGATCATCCAGATATCACTGTCAAAATGCATGTCTCTGACTAAAAGAATTAAAACACAGCAGCCACAAACAATGCTAGGCAGCTCCCTCATTTCTTCCTCTTTGATGGGTTGACTTTAATAAAGCAGGGAAAGAAATGCTATAAAGGCATGCAACATGAACTGACTTTGTTGCTTATTGTTTTATTTTATGTAAATTGCATTTGCTTCTTTGATAGTAATAGTTTTTGAATCGCTGTTAAAATAATGTGATGTGTTCCTAAGCCCATTTATCTTCTTTTCATATTGGTGTTTCACTGAAGATTATTGTAAAAATTAAAAGATAGTCGAGATACCATTTGAGGTTTCTTCACTGGAAGAACCCTCTGGAGAAGTTATAGGCACCTGTTGAAGGTTCTGTATTGGCATTGATGGTTCAGTGAAGAACTTTTAACATACATGGAACCTTTCCGTTGCACAAAAAAGTTCTTTATAGTGGAAAATGGGTCTGTATTATTAATTAAATGATTGGATGATTATTAAAATGTTCTTCACAAAAAAAAAAAAAAAAAAAAAAAAGGCATTTTAAGAACTAATCATGTGGACCCAAAATGGTTCTGCTGTGGCATCACTGCAAAAAAGAAAAAAGAAAAAATCTTTTGGAACTCTAATTTTTAGAGTACGGCTAAATATATATTTTTAAGTATCTCAAACCTCAAACCATTATGATCACAGCTAATGTTCCAATTAAATTATGAAAATGTTCTTTTTTGAATGATCTCTGAACATTTAAAACGTCATGTTTTTAAAATTAAAAAAAAAAAATTCTTGGTTATGGGTTATTATTTTGCAAACATTATGCAAACATTACTTTTGAGCACTTTCTCTGAACATTTAGAAACAAATAGCAACATTTAAATGTTAGACCAACGTCCAGCTAAAATGTTTCAGGAAAAAGTTCAAAAACAATGCATAAATAATGTTTTAGTGCTAACATTTTGAAGACCTTTAAACATACACTATAATAATATTAGTGGAAGAATGTTTGTTGATAGAGAACCTTGACAGAATTCTAAGAATGTTCCCTGTTAGCTGGGATGGGGTTCCTTTATGCGCTGACAGTCTTTTTTTTTTTAGTTTTATGCAAGAACTCCATTTCGTCTGTTTTGAAAGGGTACCTAGAAGTTCTCCAAAGGGTTGTCCAGTAATAATAGTTAATAATATTATAAAGACAAGAAATATGTCAGAATTTGTGCTTACTGGTCTCTGATGGAAATAAATCAATTCTAATTTCACAGAACTCAGATGAGTTAAAACCTTTGCTCTTGTGGCTTTCTTCCACAGGAGAGAATCGTTTATCGGAGCTGTCATTCGAGGGCGGCTCAGGTGAGCTCATGCAGCCTCACGTCATTGATCAGGCCATCAACAGTGCCATTAGCTATTTGGGAGCAGAGTCCTTGCGGCCTCTGGTTCAGACCTCCCCTGGCTCCTCCGACATGGTGGTCAGCCCTATTTACAACCTCCACAAAACACAGTCAGCCGAAGGCAATGGCGTGTCCGCTAAGGACAGCGCCGCAGAGCATCTCCTTCTGCTGTCCAAGTCCAAATCGGCCTCTGTGGAGAAGGATGGCTCGCCCAGCCCCAGCGGCCAGGACTCCACTGACACCGAGAGCAACAACGAGGAGCGGGCGGCCGGGGGAGGCGCGGCGGCGGCCGCAGGGGGTCTCATCTATCTGACCAATCACATGGCTCCAGGTATGCGTAACGGAGGTCTGCCAGTGGTGAAGGAAGAGCAGCAGCGGCATTTCGAGGCCTTGCGGGCAGCGGGGATGGAGCTGAGTATGGCGTCATCGGAGGGGTTTAAGGTGCTGAGTGGAGAGGGAGAAGAATTGAGGGCGTACCGCTGCGTCCACTGCAGAGTTTTGTTCCTGGACCACGTCATGTACACCATCCACATGGGATGCCATGGCTTCCGAGACCCGTTCGAGTGTAACCTTTGTGGTTACCGCAGTCAGGACCGCTACGAGTTCTCATCGCACATCACGCGTGGAGAGCACCGCTTCTGAGTTAACACACACAGAGATGTTCCACATATGCTTGACTACACATTCAGTCACACACAACTGATTCAACATTTTAGGATTTTTTAGACACTGTCCATACATACACTGGATTTTTTTTAAAGTTTCGTGTAACATTGTTTTTTCTTTGTACATACAGTTGCCTATATATTTTACGGTCTTGTCTATTTTTCTACAACGGTGTTACTTGTATGTAGACTTTCAAAAAACTGTAACTGAACATAGAAAAATAAGTGTTTGAAAGTACATTTTTAAATCATCCCATATAAATATGACGTTTTTGCTGCCCTAAAGTTACTGAGATGAACAATAATAATAATTCAATGTTAAAAGTTAAATAAAGTTATAAAATATTATTTGCAATATGTGATGCAAACTCATGTATCTCTCTTTCCTGTGTTCCAACAGTTTACTCTTCATTTTATATATATATTTTTATATTAAGCAGCTTAAAGTGCATATTTTATAATTTATTACAGTGAAATAATGTCACGATTTGTCCATTTTATGTAACATGACTCTCTTTTGAAATGTTCCCCTGTATATTGAACCAAATATATGGCAGTACATATTGTACATGTTTTTTTTAAATTAAATTTCACAATTTTCCCTGCTTGTTTTATATTGTATTTAAAAATACAGTTTGAAAGCATTTTACTCGTACATATTTACCTTAACATCCTAGAATATATATGCCTGCAAAAAAATAATAAAAGATTTTACATTTGTTCAACCTTTGATAATGTGTCAAGTTTTGTAAAGGTAATTTTGTTTAACATTTAAACAAAGTTGCTAATGAAGACTGAGTATCTAACAAAATTTAATTTATATTCATACCTCACAAACGTATGCTAAAATAATTAGAACTAATTATTAATCTTTATATGATACAAAACGTAAGTCCAAGCATCGCACTTGTAATCACTTTTTAGCTAAATGAACATTAGCCAAAGGTATTTATCACCTTTCAGGCAATTTGCAGTTTTGCATAAGACTGCTGAATTTACATAAGAATTTGAGAATAAAACCCAATACACCGTTTACAACTAACAACTGAATAATTGCATTCTGCAACAAAATGTATGCTGAAAAAGTCTTACATTTGTAGGGTTGAAACAACACTTTCAGCACTGTGAAGTAGCAAAGAAATCATTGTTTCTATGGAGTTGACAACAGTTGCATGTTTCTTGTGAATTACTTTACAGTTTCTAAATTATTTGCAGTCAGGCAATAATGGACATTTGTAAAAGTAAGCAATGGCCAAAGGGAGGTGGATTAAACTGAAGAAGAGCAGACCTGTCGAGAGAGCAAGAGTGAGCCCGACCCAAGAGCTCACCAGCTCTTCGCAACGACATGCGTGTCCAGATGGCTGTTGTGTGATTGGGTAGAAACGGGAAGCAGCTGTGGCCAAAGCAGAGCCCCCACGCTTCAGTGGGACCTAACCGTGGAGAGAGTGCATTTGCATGAGAGGGATAATCTGGCTAACACCACCTCACACCACCCCATCCCCATCAGCCTCTATCCCGAATCTCACTTCTCTTTTCCGCTTCGACTTATAATACAGCACAAACAAACCCCACCCATTCAGAGAAACTTTAAAGATGTCAAAACCAAGTAATAAGAGACAAAAATAATCTGGTCAGGCAGATAAATCGATACCCCTTGTGTTTCAAACTCTACTGCCAGATTTATCATTTGGATAATAAACTATATATATATATATATATATAGTGAATTATGAGTAAATAAGTGTGTTTATTGCACCCTATATACACTTAATATTAAAGACTATTACAGATATCAGCATTATAGTGAACACTGGCATTAGCCATTTAATAAAAACAATGTTATGTCAGCACCAAAGGATATTTTCAAGAAATAGGAAAGAAAGAAAGATAGATGAATGAATAATTGGAAACACAACACACTAATTGTCTAAAAATAATAGTGTAGCTTAAGACAAACTAGAAAATAAATGATGCAAAGGTATTAATATTAATAATTATATATATTAATATTAGCTGTAGATCTAGTGTTGAGAAAGGCTGTGGAGGAATCCTGTGTGTCTGTCCTCCTATAGTCCAGCTGCGGGCTACCCCTGCTGTTCTGACAGCCTTCCACCGCTCCTCAGGGATAGACTTACTACTTGCACTGCTGGCTAATTTTACAAAGTTTCAACACTCCGGCCAACCGCACAACCCTAAAATATTCATTAAGCCGCTTGACAAAAAGATGAAAAATAAATGACACCCTTTTTTCATGGGCTTCCAGTTTTTCTAAGATTGTTTCATGAAAATTACATGACTGATTCATTTCATGTGAGCACAATCTATAATGGGATGCAGATGAAGACAACCCAAGAGTCAGAGTTTAGAATTGAATTAGACTGTTAAATCCCACTTGCCTTCTGAGGTGTATTAACAGTTCAGCCTGACTTCCTGTAAGAACGGTTTTGCAGTTGCAAGAAGCAACCAAATCAATCAGCCATCTCTCTTTCAATTTTCCCAGACTGCAGTCATCAGGTTTCACGTAACACAGACCTTGCGTTTCACTCCAACACAAATCAGCTGTACTTTGACGATCAAGATGTTATGCTAATGCATAGGCATACAAACAACAAACAGAAAGAAATTTCAGGGAAGCCAGTCTCATCCAAATAAAGTGACAGAATTCAAAAGCCTACTGAAAATACAACTAAAAATCCAAACAAATGAATTCAAAACTGCATCGTATTTTGTAACCTGACCAAAACCATTCATGTTCAAATTCATTCATTCATTACTTTGTGATTTGGCCCGGGTGAGTTTCCTCATCACTGGACCAGCAACTTTTATTCCTCATGCCATCTGCGGCCACTCATTTAGAGCTCCTCTCCATCCATCAACAGTAAACGCATCAAGCCACAGTTGTTATCTGCTTCTATAACTCATAATTTTTTTCGTGAGGTTTATGGCTGGTGTCATCATCAATGGGTCTCTCTAAGAATTTATGAAAATAGCAACTGGTTTCCCACCAGCTTTGAGTTCACCAGAAAACAACAGTTTAAGAAAACAACACAAAAATAGATTCTCCTGTTTTGAAAAAAAAAAAAAAAAAAAGACTAGATACAGATACAGCCATTTCTCCACAGGCACAATGTGTAACTGAAAAAACTAACCCAACCAAACTGTCCCCTAGGAGGAGGATGAAGAGTCCATCTTTAAAACCCCTTCCAAGGCACAAAACCATTCCTCTGGTTTACCAGATGTGGTCCGAGACCACACTGGCTTAACAACAGGAAGAGCACTGCAAGAGTTGATCTGTGGGTAACTCTTATCATGAGACCAGAATGCCTGCAGTGTTGCCCAACTTCCCCTCCAAATCCATTCACCAAGGCACAACATAATGGGAGAGTTGGCCCTAAGGTGTCTAGTGCTGTCTATACAGGAGCGAGAGCAGGTAAACATGGAAAGCCGTTGAATTCATTCTGCACACACAGAAGGTAGGGCGGGCAGAACATTGTACTAGCTGACAGTTCCCTTTTGGATAAGAGCATTCAGAAGGAAACAACAAACTCAAGACCCCATGTTCCTTTTTAGTGCAAACTTGGCACATTTCCTCTATATTACAAGGAAAAGAGTTGCAGCTCCACTCTGTGATGCAACTGTTTTCAGGAAGACACAACTGTGGTATGCTAATTTTGAGGGAAGGCATAGAGTAACAAGTTCAGTTTTACAAAATCTTGAGTGCTGTTTTGAGTCAATCAATCGTGACTGCATGAATACCTTCATATGAAACTGCCATCACAAAAAAAAACAGAGATCGTCTGCCTTTGTTTCACAGCTCTCTGAGAAGACTGTTCATGAAAAAGATGAAAAAAGACAAATTGACAATTTATTTCAAAAAATGAACCCAACATTATAGTCACACTAACATAAAATTCAATTAATATAATCAGAACTCATGTGTTCAGCGACCGCAGCCAAATGTCTTGTTCCACTCTTCATATAACTCCAGATCTTTAGAAGAGACACTGGGCCGCACTGTTTTGAGAGCCTCCTGGAAGTCACTGTAGAGTATGGGACGAACCTGTTCTGCTGAGATGGTAGCAATGTCACTTAGATGAATGCTTCGGATGGGGCCTAGGGCTGCTTCGCAACACAGCTGTGTCATATCTGCCCCTGAAAAGCCCTCTGTGCCCTGCACCACTTTCTCCATCTCATCTGCTCCCAGCTGGCTTTTCTCACGAGACATGAGGTTAGCCACTATCTGCCGGCGAGCCTCAGCCTCTGGGAGAGGGATGTAGAGTCGCTTGGCCAGGCGGCGGCGAGCTGCTTCGTCAATCTCTTGTGGCCGGTTAGTGGCACCAACCACCAGGATGCGATCTTCTGCTGAGGTGGCGGCTCCATCCAGCTGGACAAGAAATTCAGTTTTGATCCGACGGGAAGAGTCGTGCTCTCCATCTGTGCGCTGAGAAAGAAGGGAATCGATCTCATCTATAAAGATAACGGCAGGTTGGTGACACCGAGCGATGGCAAAGAGCGCCCGTACCATCTTCTCGCCCTCTCCAACCCACTTTGAAGTGAGTGACGAAGCGCTGATGCTGAAAAAAGTGGCTCCTGACTGACACGCTATGCACTTCCCTATGAGGGTTTTACCAGTGCCTGGAGGACCAAAGAGAAGAATGCCTTTAGGTGGACCTCTAAGGCCAGTAAATATATCAGGTCTTAACATGGGCCACACTACGATCTCTTTGATTGTGGCTTTGGCAAACTCCAGGCCGGCAATATCATCCCAAGCTACCGGGGGGCCATGGTCCATGATCTCACTCATGATAAGTTCAATGATTTTGGGCTCAAAGTTCTTTAGTCGCTCATCAACAGGTTGCATGTCTTGTGGTGCGTTTTCCTTCGAGTTGCCCTCTTCCTCTTGCCTTGGCATGGGAGAGACAAATTTGGAGGACGCCCCACGAGGCCGATTCGCCCCAAGGCATCTCTTGGTGATTGCAGCGACGTTGGCCGCGGAGCCTCGCTGACCCTGATGGGAATGCTTTTTTTGCTGGTCAACGATGAACTGCTCTCGTGCTGTTCTAAAATTAGTGCTGACACCTTCCTCTCTTCTCCGTCCCCTCCCACGCGGTTCCTGCTCGCCTTGTGATGGGAATGCGCTTCTGTTGCTTTCAGTTCCTGAGCTATAGAAGTTCTTCCTCTTGGAGGGGTTTGTGGAGGAGAAGAACACTGGCTGATTATGCACATTGGATCCACTTGTGCAACTCACACTAGACTGAGACGCACTAGCGCTGCCTGTGGAACTGAAAATGTTATGGCCAAGCATAGGCGCAGATCCTGTTGGAGCTTTTGGAGCATTTTGTGCCAGGGACATACGAGGAGAGGCTCCTTCAAGTCCTCTGGCCCACTCTACAGCACCGCTAAGTGGGTTACTGACCCCCCTTCCCAACTCAGCTGTAGGTGGAGGTGTAGTGGGCCCATGAGCCAGAGGCTCTCGTTTTAATCCAGGAGGAGGACCAGAGACAGCGCTGCCTTTCTCATCTCCCCTGCTGACTTCACCACCAACAGTGATGTTAACATCTGCTGGATCTACCAGGAGACTGACTTCTTTTGACCTGGCCTGCATCATCCGTTGCACGCACGGCAGGTTGAACACATTTTCGAACGTTAGGGATGACTCCCATTTGTCGCTATGGTTCTTTTGATTGCGGGCCAGGTGCAGGGCACTCTCTGCATAGTTGTTTAGCCCTGTGCGTGGGTCGTCTGAGTCCAGGACTGCAGCGTACCGCTCCGAGTAGGTCCTGAGCAGGCTGGCAGCTCCGGCTGGAGAGAGCTCAGCACTCGCCCATGCATACTGAATGGACAGGACGTGTGCCCGGTAAGCATCGGCCGTCTGTTCAGGTGTACAGGAGCCAGACGAAATGTCAAAGGACCTCCTCTGCCACTCGTCCAGGTGTGCTCTGCTCATGCCTGGCCTGCTCCAGCCTGCATAAGAAGTGGGCACAGGATCAATTAATAATGTATATAAAAAAAAAGAGAAGTACCACACAACAATAGCATGAAAATTCTATGGCTGAGCGATATAGCAAATATTCATGTTATTTTCATAATTGTATAAAAGGTGATATAAAAATGAAGCAACTGTGAATATCATAATAACTTGAACGCACTTAAGGTGGCCATTAGGTTTCCATTGTTAAATACATGTTAAAATATCACTCTTCCCTGTGTTCATTTATGTGATAAACAGTACGGATAAAATGTCTTGGATCATTTTTAATGGTATTATACCTTTTGCATTAAACCATTTTTGAAACATATTGCTACGATGGCTGTCACCATTGGTATATATTAAATCAATATTCATCAAAAGGCAGAAAATAACATTTTTTTCATTGTTTTGATGGCTTATTATTTTAAATTGTAAAATAAGTTCATGATAAAGAACTACACCATTCAAAGTGGATGTATCTCATGCGAGTATAAACTCTTGATTTTTACTTTACTAATAATAATTTGAAGCATACCCATACAAACGTTATGTGACTGTAAATAATACACGAAAAGCCACTTTCACATGAACTGTATTAATGTACTAAATTACGATCTTACGAGTAGTGTCTCGGCGGGTATTAACACATTGTCCCAGTAGGAAATATGTGCAGGACATTCAGAAACACAGGGCAATATTTTATTTTATCTCTTAACGTGAACTGACAGCAGGAACACAAATCACAAATACAGCTTCAAACACACTCCCGTGTTCATTTTGTTCTGTGTGAGGAATGTAGAAACCTACCTCTGGGTTAAACGTATTTCTTGTGTAAATGCTTTAAAGATCAGAAATAGCTTTAAGTCTATACAGCGATGAGAAACAAAACAACCATAACTTTGACCAAACCTCGCGCCTCCTGCATGATCTACGCCGATCCACGCAGCTTCCGGTCGCTGCATACTAAGATCACGCGCGCCATCGCCTGGCGAAACACACTCACTGCGAGTCCTACAGGTTCACATTTTTCTTTTTATTTAGTGAAAATTTTTGTTTGTTTAAAAAAAAATTTAAAAAAAGGATATAGATGAAATAGATTATGCAAATTATTGAAGACGTCATTTAATTGTTCGTTTTAGTGTTCGTTTGATTTACTGATCTCTCAAATGTCATTTGTATAACACTGAACATTGATGTCCCAGTAAATGAATAAATGGCAATTTTATGTTAGCACATTTATTTATTCAGCCCAGTTCTAAATATAACTTTGACTGTGATACTCACAAAAGTATGATTCTAAAAGGTTTGATTTTGATTGCCTAGATTCTTCAGTCTTATTCTAGAGAGAGAGAAAAAACCAGTTTGTTGCTAAATCATATAATATAATAATATTAATCATACAGACTTAAGAGATAAAAAGAGATGTCATATTTACCACGTAAATTATGAAAATATGAAAGTATGAAATTAATTATGACATAAAAGCTATATTTATGAGATGAAAATTAGAAAATATTACCGTACATAAAAAGTCAAAATTAAGGACAAAACTCATATGTATGACATACGGCATAAAAAGTAGAAATCATTACATAGTAATTCATAATTATGACATGAAAGTCGTATTTATAACATTAAAAGTCTCATATCATAATTTCGACTTTTTATGTCATAATTATTATTTACCTAAATATAATTTAGCCTACATAATTTTTGCTCTGAAGATCATGACAATTGTTCCAATATAGCCAAAACTCAAAGTGCTTGCTATTTCTTTGACTCTATCATTAGCAACATCTGTCGTGCTGTTGAATATCAGTAAGGCTATAATGTACGTCCCCTTATAAACTACAGTACCCACAAGTCTGTGCGGCGTGCGTGCGTTGGCTCCCAGCGGTACGTCACATCATGAGCGTGTTGGGATAAAGAGGCTTCAACAGGGGATTTAAACTGCTGTCTACTGTCTAGACGACTACACAGGAAGCGAGGAATTACATGCATAGTTATATATTCGACCTCTATTCTTGGGCTCCGTACTGCGGCAGCCTATTACTGGGCTGTGTTTTAACATCTGCTGTTCATAGACAACCATGGGAAGAGAGGAAGCTAGCGTAGACTGTTAGCTGCGAGAATCCAGAAAGCAAATCCTTCAAGAGTCACACCCTAATATTCACTATCCTCGCAGCGGCCACGCGACTGCGGGTGACTTACAGATGCCCGGCCCTGCTTTTCTGTCTGGATCTCAGTCTCTGTGCAGAAACAACTAAGAAGCATCAAGAAAGTCATGTGTGTCCGGTTTCGGTCTACTTTGTTGGGAGACAGATAACGTTAGTCGGCTAGCTAGTGTGGGATCATCATCACTCCTCTGCGCTTTTAGCAGGAGACTGAGGAATATGAGTTCACCGATGTACACGTTTGTTTTGAGAGATGATAACAGTACTGTGTATGCCGAGGTCGCCAAGATCCTCATCTCTACTGGAAAATGGAAACGACTGAAGAAGGACAATCCTCGGTTTAATTTAATGTTGGGAGAGAGAAATCGGCTGCCTTTTGGACGGCTGGGTAAATTATTTCAAGAGCTGCATATTAAACATGCATTGCCATCTCGTGATATGATATGCTTTGTAATCCTATGCTGTATCCATGTTTTAGTGTACATTGAAAGTTATGAGTTTCAGCAAGTTGTTATAATACTTCTAACTATGCTTATTTTCAGAACCAGTGCTTCACTGGAGACTGGACTGAGCATGCTGTTAAATTTATGATAATGAATGATGAAACGACTATTAATAATTGAACACTGGACACAGCAATGCTGATCACAAAGATTCAACTCTATAATGCATTCCTGTGGAGCTGTAACTGTGTAGTAACATGTAATTACGTTGACATCAACATGAAAATATGTTTTTATATCAGTATTTTATTAATATCTATGTATGTGACCCTGGAGCACAAAACCAGTCTTAAGTGTCAATTTTTCGAAATTGAGATTTATACATCATCTGAAAGCTGAATGAATAAGCTTTCCATTGATGTATGGTTTGTTAGGACAATATTTGGCTGAGATACAACTATTTGAAAATGTCCAAATGAAGTTCTTAGCAATGCATATTACTAATCAAAAACGACGTTTTGATATATTTAAGGTAGGAAATTTACTAAATATCTTCATGGAACATGATCTTTACTTAATATCCTAATGATTTTTGGCATAAAAGAAAAATTGACAATCTTGACCCATACAATGTATTTTTGGCTATTGCTACAAATATACCCCAGCGACTTAAGACTGGTTTTGTGGTCCAGGGTCACATATAAGCTTAAAAGAATGTCTACAAGTAGTACATACACATATATATTGTCCGAATTTTGAAAAGATTTAAGTTTTTTTTTAATGTTTTTGTATAGTCTCTTATGCCCACCAAGGTTGCATTTATTTGATCAAAAATGCATTAAATCAGTAATATTGTGAAAAGTGATTGCAATTTAATTTTCAGAATCATTACTCCAGTCTTCCATGTCACATGATCCTTCAGAAATCGTTGTAATATGCTGATTTGCTGCTCAAGAAACATTTGTTGTTGTTATTTTATTATAATTGTTGTTGAGTTACAAAATTGTATTTTTAGCTGCAGGACACTGCCGTCACTGCTCAACATTTCGATATTTCAATGTCAAATAGCCTGCTGTGTCCTCTACAGGTCATGAACCAGGACTGATGCAGCTGGTGAATTATTACAGAGGAGCCGATAAACTGTGCCGCAAAGCTTCACTGGTCAAGTATGCTGCTTATTTAAACATATCAGATGAATGAAATTCATTCAGATTTACTGTATAACCTCAGTGATAATGTTTGCATAAGTGAGTAATGTCTTCAAATCACACTTGTTTCCTTGAGTTAGAAACTCTGCAGATCATAAGTTGTGAATTATATTTAAATAAGCATGTTTGACGTTTAGGATTATCAAGACCAGTCCAGAGTTAAAGGACTCTTGTAACTGGTTCCCTGAGTCTTACATCATATACCCAACCAACCTCAACACCCCAGTGGCCCCGGCCACCAATGGCATCAGCCACATGAAGAGCAACCCAAAGACAGATGAGCGGGAGGTCTTCTTGGCTTCATATAACTCCAGAAAGGAAAGCGGAGAGGGAACGGTGTGGATCGCCAAATCATCAGCAGGTGCTAAAGGTATGAATCTCCATCGGTCCAAAATGGCAAGTTAAAAGAAGTGTAGTTTTGCTACACGAATTCATAGTATGCGATTATTGCTCACTTTGTTCAGGTGCAGGAATATTCATATCTCACGATGCAAACCAGCTGCTTGAGTTCATCGATAATCAAGGCCAAGTGCATGTCATTCAGAAGTATCTGGAAAGACCTCTGCTGTTGGAGCCGGGACATCGCAAATTTGATATAAGGTAAGATGAGACGAATAATCCTTTGTGCAGAATGTTTTTGATGTGATTACAGAAAAGCATAGAATTGCAATGCCCCATCCTAATGAAGTCAAAGTACTTATCAGTGGATATTCTCTCTGGCTGTCTTGTCTGTAGGAGTTGGGTGCTTGTAGACCATCAGTATAATATCTACTTGTACCGTGAGGGAGTGTTGAGGACGTCTTCTGAGCCCTACAACAGCTCGGATCTGCAGGACATGACCAGTCACCTGACCAATCACTGCATCCAGAAGGAGCATTCGCAGAACTACGGCCGCTATGAGGAGGGCAACGAGATGTTCTTTGATGAGTTCAGACAGTACCTGTTGACCACACACAGCGTTGCCATGGAAACATCTATTTTACCTCAAATCAAGCATATCATCAGGTGCTCCTTCTGTTTTCAAATCTGATTGCATGTGTGGCTGCAAATGAGTTGTATAGGTAGAAAAAAAAAGATTTTTGTGTTAGAGATGTACAGTGGGGGCCAAAAGTTTGAGAGTTTACTTTTTCACATATTATTCAAATGTAAAAGTTTTCCCCCCCTTGCAAATCAGTGTCATTATAGTATTACATTGCATACTACATTAAAATTTGTGTAAATTTATGTTTTATTATTATTTTATAATTCTATTTAGGTTTAATTTAGATTTCAGTTTTAGTACTTTGACTTAAACTTATTTTATTTTAGTTAGTTGATGTATATTTTGTTTCAGCTGTATTTCAATGAACAAAAGCGATCTTTAATAGTTTTAGTTGGCAACACTGTTGCAAATTAAATGACAGCTTGCAAATGTCAGTGAAAATTTTTGAGAAATAAGAAGACATGAATTTCACAAGAAGAATTGGTGCAGAATCTTGAATATTTCCTACTAATTTTACGTCACTTTTCTGTTTTAAATGTTTACATTTATGCATTTGACAGAGGCTTTTATTCAAAGAGACTGGCATTGCATTCAAGGTACACAATTGTTTTTAAATCCGTTTTTGCTTTCCTTGGAAATCAAACCTATTACCTTGGCATTTCTAGCACCACACTCTACTATTTGAACTAAAACTAATGCAAAATAAATAAATAAAACAGATTTTCACTCCGATATTTGCACCGCACTATATACTGGCAATGTGACCTTCAGTAACCAGATGAACATAACATTTAGATCAGAGATCAATTAAGACTGAGCTCACTGATCCATTACAAAAATGCTTCATTTGAGGATGTCTAACTACCTGTGCTGTTCGTCTAAAATCCTGCGCCTCGTCTCAACAGGAGCTGTCTCACATGCATCGAGCCAGCCATTAGCACGAAGCACCTGTCCTACCAGAGCTTCCAGCTCTTCGGCTTTGACTTCATGCTGGACGAGAGCTTTAAAGTTTGGCTAATTGAGATCAACGGGGCACCGGCCTGTGCACAGTAAGTACACACTTCTCATTTGTTATGTCTAGAGCGCTTTTACTCTGTACAGCTGTCCAGTGAAAATCATCATGATTCTGTCCCTTATTTTCATATCTAGTGGCTTGATGCTTTACGTATTCCACATACTGCATGTGTCGTCACAAGGAGTTTTGGGAGAAAAAAATTGTAATGTATAATTTGCAGCGCGTTTCAGATAAAAAATTCTATTGTTGCAGTTGCTAAAGTTGTTTTTTTTTTTTTTTTTCTACAATTGCTTCTTAAGTTTAATATTGATATGAAGGTTTTCTCTGTTGTAGGAAACTCTACCCTGAGCTGTGTCAAGGCATCGTGGATGTGGCCATCTCCACAGTGTTCTCTCTGAGTGCAGATACCCTCTCGTCCTCGCCTCCGTTCTCCACTTCTCCATCTCTATCCACCAACTCCTGCTCCTCACCCAAGATCAGAGCGCCCCATCACTTCGGCCCATTCATCAAACTATAAATTGCTGTTGTTGCAGGATGCTGCTGTTGCCATGTAACCCCCTTCCCATAGTCCTGCCCGAAAACATCAACCAATCTAGGAAGCATAAGGGTCAACACCTGATCTTGGGGCTGAGCATACAGGGGATTCATCACTGTCTGAAGAGGACAGAAGGGAAATGAGGTCACCTCTGTAAACTCCTCTTCCTGTTTCCATCTATCATCTCTAAACCCAGAAGAGTCCACAGAAAGAGCACGATTTTCCAAAAGAACGACTGGAAGGTGAGGAAAATCCTGCACACATTTGTTTTTAGACCACAGTTGTTTGGGGCTTTAACACTCATAAAAGTGATTTAAAGACATGAATTTGCAAGCACACATTTGAATGAGGAAGGTGTTGCCACTGAAGAGGAGGGTTTACAGTAGCTACTTTACCCATAGATCTGTTGCGTCAACAAGACTCCTCAGGACTTTTCCAGGCACCTTGATGAAACTGAGAATAGATTTGAGACTTTAGTGCCTTACATATTCACTTTCTCACTAACACTAACTCCCAACAAGCTAATCTGGCTTTTTGTATGTCTGTATGTATCCCATCAACTCTATTATCTATCAGATTGATCTGTGTTTTGTGCTGTTAGCTTCAGTGTGTTCTAAACAATTTTAAACCACAAATGAATCTTTCTCAGAAGAAGCACATATGTATGATTTGCAGTGTAGTAGTGTACATGGTTGTGATGTCTACAAAACAGTATTTGGTAGAAGTAGCAGAAGATAACATATTTATTTAAAAAAAAAAATTGTTGCTATTCTGTCCAGTGAGACCATATTTAGTCTTCCCAATGATTCTTTTGCTGTTAATACAAACACATTTTAGGTCTGGTTCATAATTACTGTGACAAGCAATCAAGAACATCTGGGAATTGGGGACGCACTTCCTTCTGCTTGTTCTGTCAGGAGACAAACACATGAGCATTCACAACTCATCGCTTACTATCCAGTAGACAAATGATACGGCAAAATATCCATAATTGTCTATCAGTTTAGTTCACAATAGTTATTTCATTCATTCCCAGCTGTGTCGAGAGTTTAATTATTTCTGAAACGAGTAAACCTTTGGTGGACTGAAATGTTGCATGTCAAAGCATGATAAAAGCAAGGCTCTTTATACAGACTTGGAGAAAGGTAGAGTTTTTATGTTAAGATGAATGCATCACTTCAACTCGTTTTATATTGTTAAATTTGTTTATGCATAACAGAGTTGCAAAGATTTGTCTTGATTTCTTTTTAGCACCTAATATGGGAATGGCTTTGCGAGTCACTGAATATTTGAATATCCTTTGGTTCATTGACAGCAAGCTCTGAACGGTTGACCTGTACACTGTTATGATGAGGCAAGTGGATGTAGAAGAAGAAGAAAGCAGCATTTAGGTGATATTAACCATGTGGTAATCAGATATCAGTATTGTTGTTTGGGGGAAAATGAAGGACTTCAGTTTAAAATGGGTTTAAGCAGTATTACAGCTCTTTGACTCTAAAAGAAAAAGTATTGAAGGAAAGGTCTGTCTATATGAAACAATGAGAGGAGATCGGTTATCTAGTTTTATTATGTATCTTTGCATTACTTTCATATGGTTTGTCATATTTTTACATAGACTTTGCTGTACAGTCTTTGCATTGGCTTTTTTGTAAAAAGAGAAAACTCAAGACAGTTGTATGTAGCCTGAATAAGGGATAACATGTCCATTTAGCCAAAGATGAGTGTGATTAAATATCCTCACTGCTGTCTAAGGAACATCATTGGTTTGATTTAAGTTGTGAAATGTGGGAATGCTGTTTCAATCATGTTTTTCTCTGTATCTGTTTGAAGGAAGATCAATGCAATGTATGTTATTAGTAGTCTAGATTGCTGTATTTGTTACTGTTGTTTTGACCATTTGAAAATAACAAAATACACTTTTACTATGTTGAATTGTAAAAGTCTAAAAGTATTTAAGTTATTCAAATAAAAGCATCCATCATGTGCAATAAATTTGTTTCCTAAATGCTCAGCACTGTCATTTTGGTTTTGAAAAGCAAGTACAAGTTTTGAACTTTTTGACTTAAGCAATATTTATCCATTACATTTACATAAAGCCTGTGTTTATACCTCCTTATATCTCTTAAAGAAATAGTTCACCCAAAAAATAAATGCAATTTGCTGAAAATGTATCCTCGGAGCATCCAGGATGTAGACAAGCTTGTTTGTTCATTGGATCAGTTTTGGAGAAATTTAGCTTTACATCACTTGCTCAGCAATGGATCCTCTGCAGTGAATGGGTGCCGTCAGAATGAGTCTAAACCGCTGATAGAAACATCACAATAATCCACAAGTAAACCACACAACTCCAGTCCATCAATTAATGTCTTGTGAAGTAGAAACCTGCTTGTTTGTTGAAAAAAAAAAAAAAAAAATCCATTAAGGCATTTTAACTTTAAACCTTTAAAATATCTGTCCATAATAATGCTTCCTCCAGTTGTCCTTTTCTGTTGGATTTTAATGACATTTGTTTAGAACTGTTTTGGCGTGTAAATGGTGCTGGATCTGTGCAGATTTCTTTCCTGATCCAGGAAACAACTTTTTCACTGGAAAAGCCATATTATGGGGACTTGTATTTTAGCCAGTAGCAATAGTTTACAAAGTTAAGTGTCATAATGATCGGTTTGCTTCTTTCACACATGCAGCTTCTCACTTCACAAGGCATTAATCAATGTACTGGAGTCATGTGGATTACTTGTGTAGTTTTAATTAGCTGTTTGGACTCTCATTCTGACGGCACCCATTCACTGAAGAGGATCTATTGGTCAGCAAGTGATGTAATGCTAAATTTCTCCAAATCTGTCCTGATGAAGAAACTCACCCACATTTTGGACAGCCAGCCTTAGAGCGAGTAAATAATTTTCATTTTTGGGTGAACTAGTCCTTCAAGTCGTTTCTCTTCCAAGTATCCGTAGCTGTCTGCCATGTGCTAGAAATGATTTTCTCCTCCCCATTGTATTCAAGGTAAGATTGTAAAGATGAATCAATACATTTCATCACACACCCCATAAAAAAAAGCAAGCATATAAAATACTAAGAATGACCGGTAAAAAGTTACAATACAATTCGACTTGCCAACAGGGGGAACCAGAACCCAGAAAATCTTACAGTAGTAGAGTACTTCTGTTGTCTTTATTCAAGTATGTACACTTTACCATACGATATTCAGAGCAACACACATCACAAACATGGCAGTAAATGAAGTTGTAGCCAGCACAGCGGCAGCCTGAGAAAGTGGAAGATACATGAGTCCAGTGTGAAGTTCAGAATACACACAAACGTACAACAACATAATACAAAACATTATGAACACAAATGGTAGAAGACAGAGACAGACAGTAGAAATGCAACATCAACCACAAAAATAAATATGTCAGGGTTATATCATACAGGTCACAACAGTCCCTGCTGTTACATACTACATACAGGTTTTGTCCTTAATTTTTAATGCTTTATTGCCTCTTGGAAAGTTTAACTGGAACCTTTGAGTGTATATTTAGCAATTTAGGGTTACAAAATGTGAAGAAAATAAACAAAACAATGCAGTTGCATATGGATTGCGCATTAAAGACCTCTGGGAGAGAGTGCCTCATCAGTAACCCCGTTTTAAAAAAAAACAACAATGATGACTAAATAACACAAACTGATCAACAGTCAAAAATGCAAAACATAAGCCATCCGAAAATCAAATTCGAACATGTGAAGGGCACATTTAGTCCCACAAGTGTGTAACAAAGCTCAAATTAGTGACATAAAACAACTGAATACTCTTATGTATAAAAATGTAAGTGATATATTTATTCGTTTAGAGTACAAAGATAACCAAAACACACAAGCCAAGCAGATATTCCAGCTTTTGTCAGTAAAACATAGCATGTGAGATCAAAACCAACCAACACAGCAGCTACCCTATTGCACATCATTAATATGCGTTTCACAGAGAAAACACACTTATACACACACACACACACAAGATGAACGAATTACTGCATGAGACAGTAATATATTACACCCATAGAAAGAGTTACATGGATAAAGAGAACAAAGAAAGTAGAAACAAAGTCAAGAAGGCCAGTTGAGCAGTGCACTATATTAGCATAAATCCATGACATGATACACTGATATATAATGAGCTTTTATTTGACCACAACATTAAAAATTTATATTTACTTCGTAAAATCGTGACCAAAATTTGACCTTACAGAGCTCAAACTGTTCTGCTGTCACACTCAAAATCAATAACTTCCACATTCATTAGTAAGAACCTGCCTTGAGGCATTCGCAAGGCACACCGCTTTCATCTGGGGACAGAAATCATATTCCAGTGCATTTTTATCTGGAGTAGCAGTACTTACACCTCCATGTTAGATAACAGCGTTGCTTTACCTCACAAATAACAGAAAGACTTCCTGTTGTTACGGTTCATGAAAACTTGTAATATTCAGTTTACAGATCAACCAAAAACATCTATAAACCAAATGTAGCCAAGGGTTGATAGTGTAACATTATCCTTTGAGATCGTTCAAAGTGCAGTGTTACTTTGCATAATGAATCTGTTCTTTCAGTCCTGAGATTTAATCCACATTCTAAACGTATAGATTTCCACGGCAGTGTAAACCACTTTAAATTATTTTCTTTTTACTATTTTCCTATTTCTTTCATTATAAACCAGATCCCTTCCCACTTCTCAAAAGCAATAAGAAAATGTGCATCATTAAACCATCACTCATGTAAACATAGACCTTCATAAACAAGATGCAGTTATCTCTTTATCAAGGGAATAAGTTTGATTGAATCCATACTTTAGCATCATGGTCCTCTAGTGTAACTCAAGGTATAAACAACATTAAAGTTGTCAATAGCAGAATATTAAGTCACAAAGAGGGACAGTGGTACAAAAAAAAAAAAAAATAGCAATTTTAGGTCTATAAACACAAATATGCACACCTCTGTCACTATAATCCTTCATTAATAAAAACAGTCCTATAGTTGTTGGTTTCAAAAAAGCGTCAAAGTACATCTCAAAATAAAGCAAAATAAACCACTTGAAAGCAGCAAAAATGCCATTAGAGTGTCAAGTCTCCACCTGAGCCTGAATAGCATTATCTATTTTCTGGTTTTCGACACGTTTATCTCTGCAGAACATAATAATCTCAAATTTGTTGTGCACTTTGGTTCTGGTCGAGTTTTTACATCAGTTGTCATTTCTACAGCTAATTTACCAGAAATTAAATATATATACAGAGACACGACAGCAAAAGTAACCTCTGGAGAAGGTAGTCCTGTCAAAAACACAGTTCACTTCAGCCCGATGATGAGACCTCTTAGTACCCCTCTTCATCAGGACGTCCAACAGCAGACCTTCAATGCGCCAGGTCAGTGTGACTGGAACTCAGATCTCGCGACTTCCTTAGACTATTATTTCGTTCCTGATGGAAATGAAGAGAAAGAGACAATAAATGGACCCGGATAGATCCTGAAGTAAGTTCAGGGTAAAGTCACTGAAAATCCATCATACCTTCTTGTAAACTGAATCACTACAAGAAAATTGTATAATGTAGCTTTGTTTTGCAGTCTTTTTTACATTTTATACCATTTAATACCATTATCAATCAACACGATGAAAATTGCACGAGTTGACATTTTGCCAGGACACAGAGTTGTGGGTATCAGGGCAAAAAAGCCCAAAAATCTATACTATACAGTAGGGAAGTAGCCATATTTGGGTGAAGGGTGTGACCTGAAAGAAGTCCGCAAAGAGAAACAAGAACAGGCCAAGCAGTACTTACAGAGCCCATGAAATCAGAAGAGTTTTCTTTACAGTATTTCGTATTCAAACAGGAAGTTGGGGTGGGACATAAAGGGCTTGTCCCTATACTGTATAACAGGGTTCCTCAAATCTTTCCCTGGAGGGCCAATCTGCTGCAGTTTAGCTCCAACCCTGATCAAACTCACCTACCTGTGATTTTCTAATGATCTTGAAGACTCTGATTAGCATGCTCAGGTGTGTTTGATTAGGGTTAGAGCTAAACTCTGCAGGAGTGGGCCAGATTTGAGGATGCCTGCTATATAATAATGTGAAAACTATATAGTATACAACCTGAGATTCTGAAGTGCACATATAATTGACACTTAACTATCCTACCTAACGGATGCCATAAGTCACATGACAATGACTACATACAGAATGTAGAACGTCCGGATTTCATTCATACTATATAGATTTTTATCAGTCACACAGTTTGTTCTAGATTTCAGACCTTATGTTTAGTTTACGAAATAGCTGCGAACCTTGATTTGCTACTTGCTAATGCTAGCTGGCAACAGGTTTTAGAGGGAAAAGCATTAAGATTCTAGAAAGCATTTGATTGGACAAAAAAAATTAAAATAAACAAAGGCCGTATGTTTTAACAACTAAAATGATATCAAACTTTTAGGAGTGAGTATGTTAGCATTTAGATAGCTGCAAGGCTAACAGACGTGGACTCTCAAATACATAGTATTGTTTAAAGAAATATTTAGACCAAAGAACTGAACAAACAATTGGAAAAAGATCACGTAAAATACTATTGTTGAGGTGCCGATACACTTCTCTTTAGACATTATAAATGCACTAGACAATGCATCAACTTGAGGATTGTTTACAAAAAAAAAAAATAGCAATTTTAGGTCTATAAACACAAATATGCACACCTCTGTCACTATAATCCTTCATTAATAAAAACAGTCCTATAGTTGTTGGTTTCAAAAAGCGTCAAAGTACATCTCAAAATAAAGCAAAATAAACCACTTGAAAGCAGCAAAAATGCCATTAGAGTGTCAAGTCTCCACCTGAGCCTGAATAGCATTATCTATTTTCTGGTTTTCGACACGTTTATCTCTGCAGAACATAATAATCTCAAATTTGTTGTGCACTTTGGTTCTGGTCGAGTTTTTACATCAGTTGTCATTTCTACAGCTAATTTACCAGAAATTAAATATATATACAGAGACACGACAGCAAAAGTAACCTCTGGAGAAGGTAGTCCTGTCAAAAACACAGTTCACTTCAGCCCGATGATGAGACCTCTTAGTACCCCTCTTCATCAGGACGTCCAACAGCAGACCTTCAATGCGCCAGGTCAGTGTGACTGGAACTCAGATCTCGCGACTTCCTTAGACTATTATTTCGTTCCTGATGGAAATGAAGAGAAAGAGACAATAAATGGACCCGGATAGATCCTGAAGTAAGTTCAGGGTAAAGTCACTGAAAATCCATCATACCTTCTTGTAAACTGAATCACTACAAGAAAATTGTATAATGTAGCTTTGTTTTGCAGTCTTTTTTACATTTTATACCATTTAATACCATTATCAATCAACACGATGAAAATTGCACGAGTTGACATTTTGCCAGGACACAGAGTTGTGGGTATCAGGGCAAAAAGCCCAAAAATCTATACTATACAGTAGGGAAGTAGCCATATTTGGGTGAAGGGTGTGACCTGAAAGAAGTCCGCAAAGAGAAACAAGAACAGGCCAAGCAGTACTTACAGAGCCCATGAAATCAGAAGAGTTTTCTTTACAGTATTTCGTATTCAAACAGGAAGTTGGGGTGGGACATAAAGGGCTTGTCCCTATACTGTATAACAGGGTTCCTCAAATCTTTCCCTGGAGGCCAATCTGCTGCAGTTTAGCTCCAACCCTGATCAAACTCACCTACCTGTGATTTTCTAATGATCTTGAAGACTCTGATTAGCATGCTCAGGTGTGTTTGATTAGGGTTAGAGCTAAACTCTGCAGGAGTGGGCCAGATTTGAGGATGCCTGCTATATAATAATGTGAAAACTATATAGTATACAACCTGAGATTCTGAAGTGCACATATAATTGACACTTAACTATCCTACCTAACGGATGCCATAAGTCACATGACAATGACTACATACAGAATGTAGAACGTCCGGATTTCATTCATACTATATAGATTTTTATCAGTCACACAGTTTGTTCTAGATTTCAGACCTTATGTTTAGTTTACGAAATAGCTGCGAACCTTGATTTGCTACTTGCTAATGCTAGCTGGCAACAGGTTTTAGAGGAAAAGCATTAAGATTCTAGAAAGCATTTGATTGGACAAAAAAAATTAAAATAAACAAAGGCCGTATGTTTTAACAACTAAAATGATATCAAACTTTTAGGAGTGAGTATGTTAGCATTTAGATAGCTGCAAGGCTAACAGACGTGGACTCTCAAATACATAGTATTGTTTAAAGAAATATTTAGACCAAAGAACTGAACAAACAATTGGAAAAAGATCACGTAAAATACTATTGTTGAGGTGCCGATACACTTCTCTTTAGACATTATAAATGCACTAGACAATGCATCAACTTGAGGATTGTTTACAAAAAAAAAAAAAAAATGTTTGTAACCCCAGACCATCAGTGGTTATGAAGGATTTTAGAAAACAATTAAATGTGTTAGTCTGTGACTTCTGTGAGATCTCACACACTCATTTCATTAATGTGTGTTAATATGGTAATAATTAAGCTGTGCATGTGTTGATAATAGATGCCCCCAAAAACAAAGAGTATGAGACTGATAGACTGTAAAGTGCCAGACAGATGGGCCAGAAAAACAAAACAAAGAGAGCAGGAGGCACTGTGTGAGACCGAAAGGAACACATATATTCAATATGGAGACGAGAGCAGATTGAATGAAAAACTGAAGAGAAAGCTGTCAAGAGAGAGCAGTGAAGGAAGTTGTCTTACTTTGAGATCACCCACAGGTTTATCCGGCTCGTTGAGAACTCCAAGAGAGCTGGCCCTCTTCATGCTGCATCCGAGAGAGCCACATGCAAGCACGTCAGTTAGGTCAAAGGCCAGGGGTGAGGGGTCACAGTGGGGGTAAGGTGGGGTTTGTGGGATGGGAATGTGTGGGTTAAAATATGTTAATGCAACTTTCACTCAATGATGTTACCTTACAATGTGAACTGAGATAAAAACAGCACAGTGGAAACACATGCAATGACATACTGTGTGTTATATTAATCATTCGCCATTTAGATTCTGACAAATCTCCCATTACTCACAAATAAATATTTTTATAGAGAACACATTTTTTTTTAAATGTACAGTGCTAAAATTACAGCGGAGATATTACAATTCAGTCCGAAGGAAAGATGCAAAAATATATAGTAGTCAACATTTTAAGTGGATCAAAAAAAGTTTATCAAAGTTGTCCTAAGACAAGAACACATTTTGGTGTTAGGTGGTGTATATATATATATATATATATATATATATCACATAATATTATATATATATAGTAAACTATTCCTTTAGGACTGAAAAGACTGGTTTTTATAACACCGCACAAAATTATACACTAAACAGACACCAAACAGGATCTGCAATGGACCGTTTTCACATTTTCAGGATTCTCAGATGCAGTTGTCATAATTGGCTAAATTGCTATACGTACGGACTAAAATAAAAACAAAAATTTGCCTTTCCATTTGCTCAAATAGCAAAATAAATAAACAAAATAAAATACATGTAAATTTTCTACATTTACTATATTAACAACAGTGGAAACGCGTCACGGTCTGTGAAAAGGGTCACTTATAAAGGGAATTTCAAACAATAAAAAGACCACCTTTGCCAGGGTGTTGGTAGACAGAAGGTATAAGAAGATGAGAAGAAAGGTTAAAAAAAATTTGGGTAACACAGCAAATGAGACCACAAGACAGAAAATGGAGGAAACAGGCATGCAGCAGACAGCAAATTTGCATGGAAATGTTTATTCAAAATGAAACAAATGTACAACACAGCACAGAGAAATAAAAGTCCTCAAATAAAAAACAGATCCAAGCAGACATAAAAAGGCATCGAGAAAAGTCACCAAGCAAAAAGGCATAAAAGATGAACAAAGTAATCATCATAACACTGGACAGAAAATAAAGTTAAAATGCAAGGAATAAATAAAAACATAAATTCCATTTTACAGGGTAAGGAGAGAAAGTTAGTCACATCTGGCAAATCAGATGCTACAGGAACCCCAGTAACAGACACAAGTGAGTTGACCTCAACACACTGCATCAAAATGTCACCCGTCACGTTAGATGTCAATTCAGGGTTAAGAAGGTTTGTGCATGTGCAAAAAATACAGTCCAGTTAATAAAGCAAGCAAATCCCTTCATCCACTTAAAACTGGGTGAGGGAGAAAGAGACTTTGCATATACCGGCAGAGGACTTTCCTTCAATATAACGTCATCACAATGTGCAAAAACCCATCTCCACGTAGTAAACCTCCCCACACATTTAAGAGACAATTCTATAAATCCCTTTTAAAAACCTTGAGATGGGGAAATTTTTTTTTTTTTTTTGGTGTCATCCAGTGTTAAAGAATAATTCAGATTGGGACATTCACCTTAATTCACTTCAGCCTTTCCATATTTATAGTACAGTACCCTTTAAATTATTTTTAGAAAGTCTAATGACATAATTCCAGAACAGATAATTCTGTTCCTCTAGGATCCTAAACTCAGGTGCTCAGTCCTGCTCTTTGAGATCTACTTCAGAGTTTAGTTAAAACTCTAATAAAAATGCAACACTGTCTTCCCAAAAGTCTGACTGAGCATTTCCCTTCCCCAGTTTTTAAACCACAAGTTAGTCTGCTATTCCAGTGGATGTTGTGTTTGAGGTTTAATGGTCACAGTGTCTCGCACGCCTACCAGCCATTGTTTAGTCCGTAGTGGGAAGGTTTTGGGATATTGGAAAGGGGAGGTTTGGTCTGAGAATAGGGAGGGAAGTGGTGATAGTTACCCAGGATTTTTGGGTTCGTTTTCTCGTAAGCCGCCTCCTTTGAGCTTGCGGACCAGTTTCTCACTGCTGCGCCGGATAGAGGCCCGCAGTTTACTAAAGGAACCGCTGCGCTTCAGCGAGCCCGAGCCGTCCTGCGAACAGAAAAGCTACAGCATCAAATCATGTATGCTCATTTACATACTGCACATTAGTGAAAGAGGGCATCGTCCACTGACACATGCTCATTATTAAGCACACTCAGGCTCAGTCACCACTTACCTGGTTTTGTAAATATGGTCCTTGGGGTGTTAGATTTAAAGGGACAGTTCACCCAAAAATTAAAATTCTCCAAGTTTTTTGTTTCCAAACCATAACCCATAAGTCATATAGTTATATGATGAACGTATGAAGCAAATTCAGAAGACTTGGATTATTCCACTTGAGTCGTATGGGATACTTCACAATCTTTTTAAAGCTTGAAAATGTTGGTTGCATGGACTTTCAATGGATAGGCAAAAATAGTAAGAGAATATAAAAAAAAACTATCTTCATTTGTGTCCTTAAGATGAATTAAAGTCTTATAAGTTTGGAACAATATGAGGGTGAGTAAATGATGACCATTTATTTTTTGGGTGAACTATCCCTTTAAGGTTATTTCCACAATAATATTATGAACCATTTAACCTTTCACCACAAATAGCTAACTTCCAAAGCCTAAAAACTAAATAATTAACCTAATTAATTTACCTAAAATGCTGAATCTCTTTAAATATGGCTTACACATGACCACAGCTACATTTTTGCTATTTTCATCTTTCTAGAAAGAATAAATCCGAGTCCTTATTTATCTTCATTCACAACTTTATGAATTTTTCTTTTAACAAATTTAAATGTAGAACAAAAATTAGATTTAGTTTGAATTTAAAGCTAGTTCAAAAATGATTACAAGCATATTTAAATAAATATCAATACATATACAAACATATTTACAAACTTATTGGAATGGATATAAATAAATATTTTATTAAATATAATAAACGCAGTCATTCCTGATTACTGCATAAGAATGATTACAAATTATTAAATAAATATTTATAAAAAAAATAAATAAATTAAAACTGTATAGAGACTGCACTCACAAATTATTAAATAATTATTTATAATAAAAAAATATTAAAAATGTATAGAGACTGCCCTTACAAAACAGCAATTTCTGGCTAATGAAACATTTGATGAGCTGAGCATAACTAGAAAGATTTATATTCACTACAGAAATACAAAATCCCAATTTTAAAAATCCTTGAAATCCCAAGATTTGAAAATTTTCCATGATCGTATGAACCCTGAAATATCTTTACCACAGACTGCTCTGCTGCAGTCTCTTCTGCTGTGACCTCTCACCTTTGACCCCTGAGCCTGATTATTCATCCAGGAAAACGAGGAGGGGTTGATGGAAGGGGAAGGAGGGAGAGGGCTGAAGAAGATGCAACACTGACCCAGAAAAATCATGACCAACACCTCCATTAAAAAGACAAGCTGTTACAGCAGTCAGCCACAACACATCCAACATCAGGCTTCAATTTTTCCACCAGAAAAACACACACATATGCATTCAAAAACAGATGAAGAGAAAGAGCACACAGGCAGAGGCTGTGGTGAGCAAAGTCAGTTTTATTAGAAGTTATGAAAGACAAGATGCAGCAACACACCAGAGAACATGTTAGTAGGAGAAAGAAAACAAGAGCATCAGATTCTACAGACATGCTTCTATTCATCCCATCTCGTCCCTCTCTTTCCTCTCACCTACCCATCTTCCTCTCTAGTGTTCTACTATATACAGTGGTCTCAATAATGGTCAATATGAAATGTTTGAAAAAGTGTGTGGAAAGCAAGACTTGGTCTATACAGAAGCTGAACAACACAACCATGCCACATTAATGCACTGTACAGGAAGAGTGTGAGAGACATAGCATTACAGGGTTCACTTTCAGACAGAGCAGGTCAGAGTTCAAATGGCTCCCAGCACTACAAGATACTGAGGGGAACCAATGAGAACTAAGTATCACAGGCCCTGCAGCGTAAACCAATGCTAACTTCAATACAAGAGAAGCTCTGTTCACAGCATTAATGGTGATTTGCACCGTATATATAATTTAAGTCTCATTCCTCAATTTATTTTGTGTTCTATGTAGTACAGCGAATATGTTATTTCACATAACACATTTTTACATATAGTCCACAAGACAAAATAGTCATTTTCATAAATTCAGCTATATTCTGCTATTATTCTATTGTTTTGTCTTCAGACTTGTGGCAATACTATTGAAACCTTATTCATATTCATATATATATATAAAGAAGTTTTAAAAAGTATTTAAGAAGTTTTAATAAGTTATATTGAACATGTTTTTAAACTGTCAGGAAGCTTGACAATTTACTGCATTATTGTAACCATGATTTTTACTTTTTGAAAAATTTAAATGAGGAAAGAGATGAAATAATTTCATCATAATTGGCATTATGCCAAAAATGCTGTTGAGTTTCATTTGTATTGAACCCATAACATTGCTTTTATGGAGGATGTACAGTATGTTAAGCACAGACATTAGAGTAGGCTTTGTTTTAATTATCTCTAATATCTGCTCTGGCTATTCTGAAGTTCTGTCTTCAATTAAAGATTCATCTCATGTCGTTCCAAATGTGCGTGTATTTTCTTGTTACACAGCTCTTTTATACAGACTTGGACTATAATGCAAGACATGGACTATTTTTCATGGTAGCTTGACAGATATGGTCAATATCAAGAAAAAATCCATTTGTGTTCAGTGGAGAAAACAACAGCAAATAGGTTTGGAACAACATGAGGGTGAGCAAATAATGACAATTTTCATTCTTGGATGAACTATTGCTCAAACACCAAAGCAGCTGTATTAAGACAATATAGCTGAGATGAAAATTCCAGTCAGTGTTAGAGATGGGAAGGAAAATGGAGGATAGTCCCTCTGGAGTAACTGAGCAGGAAAACAGAGAGTGTTTACTAGGAGAGAGAGCCGTATACAGCACGAGCTCTACGCGAAGTTAATTAGAGACACAAAGACATAGTGGCAGCTTACATCCCAGATGAACAGACAAACAGTTAAAGAGACTGACAGACAAGAAGAGATCTCTCTACTGACATATTACAGAGTGACAGATTATTATAGCGCTGCGAGATAGAAGAGAGAATTAGTTAAGCTTTGACAAGAAGGAAAGGCCATGGATCTTGGCCTGTTGGGCCTGCTTTAGCCCACTTATGCCCACAGGAGGAGGAGGAGGAGGAGGAGGAGGAGAAGGAAAGGTGCCGTTCGGAGAGAGGAGACGAAAAACAGCAAAGCTGGAGAGGGGGGTGAGGAGGGCGTCCATCATGCAGAAGGTAAGTTCAACAACCACAACAAGGCATCTGGAGTTACACCTGCCAACCACACGAGAAAGAGAGAGAGAGAGCAATGCAAGAGGAGGCAGAGTAAGTACACAAGGAGGAGAGAGAGTTTATAGAGAAAGAGGAACAGAGACAAAATGTTATATTATTAGGGAGGCTGAAATTGATAGTACAGACAATGAAAGAGTCAGAAAAAAAAGAAAGGGATATAGGAAGCGAAACAAAAGATGGGATGGCAACTAAAACATACTGTACGCAAGCAAATGAACACAAATGCTCAAATTCATTGGGTTCTAAAATGAGCCAGTACACTTGTCTTATATCTGCATTCTCCACAATTTGCCACAAGGGGCGCTGTAGCAGTAGAGCAAGTTGTCTTCTATAGTAGGGGTCACCAAACTTGATCCTGGAGGGCCGGTGTCCTGCAGAGTTTAGCTACAACTTGTCTCAACACACTTACCTGGAAGTTTCAAGTACACCTAGTAAGACCTTGATTAGCTGGTTCAGGTGTGTTTAATTAGGGTTGGAGCTAAACTCTGCAGGACACCGGCCCTCCAGGACCGAGTCTGATGATCCCTGTTCTATAGTCTGTTTACTCTTCTAGGTCAACTACTGTGATGGTAAAGTAACAGTTCTTGCTGAGGAAGTTTGATGTTTAATATGAGTGAATGCCTCCCACAAAAAGCAGCAGTTCGAACAGAGTTTTGCAGGAACAAGCCTTAAACCCAGAAACAAGTTGGTGTTTTTGCTCTTAAGATCATTGCACACGAAGTCTAAAATTTTGGCAAGTTGAAAAACAAATACGACCTGACGTTATGTCAATCACGTTTACACACTGCCTCCGAAATTCCCGCTGCTCCTTATCTCAGGATTGGATGGACCCAATATTTCCTTTCTTTTTCTTTTTTTTTTAAGAAGCGAGAGGACAACAAAATCATCCTCAATGCTTGAAGACTCCATTTAGTATGCTACTGTTTTGCAAATTTTCACACAACGGATTAATTAATACGCATCGGACTCAGTGTGCAAGGTTTCTGTGCGTGATGAATTTTTAGGATAATGAATATGATAAAATGCATTCAAAAATTTCAAACTCGGTGTGCAATGACCTTTACAGTTCCATTTTCCTGAAAGTGTTAGTTCACCCAAAAATGAAAATTGTGTCATTAATTACTCACCCTCATGTCGTTCCAAACCCTTAAGACCTTTTTCAGCTTCGGAACACAAATTAAGATAGTTTTGATGAAATCCGAGAGCTTTCTGACCCTACATAGAGAGCAACGCAACTGACACGTTCGAGGCCCAGAAAGATAGTAAGGACATCGTTAAAATAGTCCATGTGACATCAGTGGTTAAACCTTAATTTTATGAAGCTTTGCAAATACTTTTTGTGCGCAAAGAAAACAAAAATAATGACTTTATTCAATAATTTCTTCTCTTCCATGTCTTTGTCTTCAACAAGCGTTCACGATATACCAGGACGCATGCGTGTGGTGCTGCTGACGAAGGAGCCGGCATTCTGATGTATAAAATTACAGTTGAACTACTGATGTCACATGGACTATTTTAACGATGTCCTAACTATGTTTCTGGGCCTTGAATGTGTCAGTTACATTACTGTCTATGCAGGCTTTCAGATTTCATCAAAAATATCTTCATTTGTGTTTGGAAGATGAACGAAGGTCTTACAGGTTTGGAATGACATGAGGGTGAGTAATTAATGACAGTTTTTATTTTGGGGGAACTAACCTTTGAAGTCAATGGGTATTTTGAATGATTTTTGGTAAAATGCCTGAAACAAGGTCTGTGGTCAACACAAGCTCAATAGGCTATATTTTCACATTTTACTGCATGACATTAAATACACCAATAAAATGCCATTCGTGCTGTTTTTGGGTGTCTTGAAAAAAATGGTTGGTAACAAGTGGCGAAATAAGACTAGAGAGATTTTCTGGAAAATTAAACGTCATGATGCTAAAAAAGTAAATTCATCTACTCGACAGTCTGCTTTTACAGCCTCTTTGTGTTTACACTTGCACCTTTGCAAGCTATTCAAATTGTAGATTTTAAATAAAGATATAAAGTTGTCAGAAGCTTGGTGACGGTGATGTTAGAATTGTATGACCATGGTCTAGTTCATTTATAACCTAACTGTAGCTTTTCACTTCTGGCAATTAAATTTCAGCTTCAAAGTCGTGTTTATTTGTGAAGATTATCTTTAAAAAAAACAACAACAACAACAACAACATGTAAGAATCGTAAACTTTTGTTGGTCACAGATATTTTTTTTATGCAATAATTCAAAAGCAAATGGAAAAAAAATATTATCAGCTTTTTGTCGAGGGAACCAGAGAGATGCTAACTTACGATTCCAACAAAGTTGTCTTTACAAGTTACCGGCTGATAAATGTGCCTTTGAGGATGATACTAAACTGTATTTGCCAGGTTTTTGGCATTGCTCTTTATTCAAAGGTTGTTACTGCCAAAAACGGTACCATGCATTTGCAATTTGCTGCATTCGTGTTTGCATTTGGATTTGCATATAGTAAACATGTAAATGGTTAATAAAATGAGCTCATCCTGAATATACTCCTCAAAAGAACCAATGCTAGACAATAAACAAGGCATAAACAAAGCAACTAAAAGCTGGAACAAAACAATGATCCAAAAGAGAAAGCAATTCTTGTGCCGTTATGATCACACATGGGATCATGTGCTTGTTTTGAGGAAAATGGCCGACCGAAATAAATTCAGCATAGTAGATTTATTTAGAAGCCAAAGCCACAGGCTGTTTTCCATGAGCCCATTCCATCAACCTTGGGCACGGTCTAAAAATGGCACACTATCAACCCTGAGGACCGATTGATTTGTGCGAGCTGATACACTATGGACCTCAGATTTGATTGGGAGAGGCATATATGAATAGATGAGGACAATTGCATGAAAACAGGCAGGCAAGAGGTAGAAAGCAAGAGGAGATTTTACAAACACGCACTCACAAATAGGATTAGAGCAAGCATTCAATGAGACAAATCAGAAAAACATACACCAGGAGTACAGAACACACAGCCCACGCCAACATGTACGTCAATGTGAGATTTTGCTGATTATATGCTGTGTGTGTGTATGTGAGTACCTGTATATGTAAGAAAAATAAATGCACGTTTGCGAAGAGATTTAGACAGTCTAATAGTACAGTATATAGTGAAGTCCTGAGCCATATGTGTGTGAGAGAAAGAAACAAAGACATGTAAGCAAGAAAGACAGAAAAGGGAAATTCGGGTGAATGAGGTCACAGCCAAACCAGCTCGATGGGAGCTGCCCACAATCTGAATTGGGTGAGTTCTCGCCAGGGGGGATGCTGATTGGTTGTCTTGGCACTATGGTTACTGTTGCTACAGCAGCATAAAAGTTGTGACTCAGAATTGCAGAGAGACTACAGCAGAGGTGTGATGGTCAAAACAGCAGCTACAAAACATCTGCCTTAGAGGAGAAGAGTTCATATTCATCTAATGAACTGTTACAAAGAAAAAGTTAATGAATAAATTCTGTTTAGGTTTATGACGTGTCACATCATTTAGTGTTCATTAAACTTGTGGAATATTTTTAAACAATTCATTGTATGTGGCACAAAACTAATTGTTAATAAAAGGGTGTTTAAAAAAAGACAGCAACTGCATGCATTTCAATTTTTTCATAAAATGCAGGTATATCAATAATTAATTTTTACTCTACATGTTTTTCATATACACACACACACATATTTCATATAAATTCAATTACTTAACTTATGTAAATGAAACATTATCAAACATATATATTCTTGAATATATAAAGTGTGTTTATGTATAAACTACCACTTAAAAGCTTGGACACATCTCTTACAAAAATAATAATAATAATAATAATAATAATAATAATACAAAATTATAACAAAGTATTAAATGTAATGATATACAAATAATGTATTATTATTGCTACTATTATATATATTAACATTATAATAAACAAAATCGGTTTACAAAATTAACTTCAAGCATTTCTGCATAAGACTTTAAATCAAAGAGTTTGAATATCATAAATTCAGGTAAGTGTCTCCAAATGTTTAACTGGTAGTGTATTATATATAAAGGAATATGTATAAAAAGCATGTACTATGTTAATTCAGGGTTGAAAGGGTTAATAGGGTTTCAAGTCAGGCTACTATAAAGCACTAGAGCCAAACAGATCAGACACTCAGCATGAGGACTATGACTGCAACAATGTACAGAGTCAGAAAGTATAAAGAGTAACTCTAATCCAGCACTATTTGAACCTCAGAAACACAGGCCTGGAAATGCCCTCTTGAGGGTCTTTCCACATGCCATTCTTAGGTTTGTGAGAGCAACAGTGCTGAACTGACTTTGGTTACTTTTATACTTTTGAAACTAAACCCCATACAAGCCACTGCTACCAATCAATAGTCCTCTAATCATATGAGACAATATAATTAGCTGCATCTAATTTCAAGTTTGATCTGCTTCCAGTGATTCATGTTCCTGTTTCAAATTAAGCATTTGATCAATGCACTGGCACAAATGCAAATGCATTATTTTTCATGTAATCTAATTCTGGATGTGAGGTGGGGTGGATATATTCAGAGGCCTGTGAGGAGCTTCATTGTGTCCTGTCTGGTCAGAATTACAAGCCACTATACTTTCACTGTATACTTCTGCCTACCAGGACTCTGAGACTCTGAGACCCACGGGGCATTGTAGTGTGTGTGTGGGGCTGGGCGGTGTGTACTGTACTTACCCCGTTCCACTCCACGCTCATACTCACTTCCTCTCCTCCGTCAGGGCCGCTTTCGTACTTCACCGTGTCAGAGGTCAGGCTCTCACGGCTCCGCTGCTTCTCTCGTACTTCAGGGTCTCCCAGCACCTCCGCTACACGCTGCTTATGTGCCGTGTCCAGACCCTGCAGGAAAAGAGACAAGACAAGCTGAAAATCAACAAATATAATCTAAAATCTTTTTCCAACATCCAACAACCTACACACACACACACACACATACACACACACATTTGTTGTATAGAAAAGGCATTTTAAACATTTAGAATAAAGTGATATTTCTCACACATTTTATTTTATAATAAATAAATAAAGAATAACAAATTAAATAGTGACAATAAAATATTCCACTGCTGAAAAAAAGTTTGGAATAATTAAGATTTTTTAAGAAAGAAATTTTTTGAAAAGTCTTTTTCCCAGCAAATTTATTTATATATAAAATTTTTAAAAAGACTGTAAATTACAAATATTCTAACATTGTGAATTATATATAATCTCAAGTCAAGTTTTCTATTTACATTTTAAGATGTAATTTATTCATGTCAAAGCTGAATTTTCCCATAATCCTTCAGAAATCAATGAAATATGCTGATTTGATGCTCAACAAACATTTGTTATTATTATCAATGTTGAAAACAGTTGTGCTCCTTCATATTTTTATGGAAACACTGACATACGACCATTCAAAAGTCTGGGGTAAGTACGATTAAAATAAGTTAATACTTTTATTTAGCAAGGATGCATTATATTGATCAAAAGTGGCAGTAAAGAGCTTTATAATGTTACAAAAAATTATATATATAAAAAAAATGCTGTTCATTGAACTTTCTATTCATCAAAGAATACTGACACAGTAATAGGAACCATTATTAATAATTGAGCACCAATAATAATTAATAACTATTGTTGCCATTATAGGAATAAATTACATTTTTTAATTAATTCAAATAAAAACAAATTATTTAAGTTATTTTAAAATGTGATGTCACAATATTACAGTTTTTTTTATTTTTATTAAAAGCCTTGGTGATCATACATACATACATATTTTGGCATTGACAAAACCCATTTCTATCATGAACCCCCCCTAGAAGACTCTCGTTAAGGAAAATACTGATTAACATAATTGCAAACAAATGAGCTTTGTAACTGTAATAGCATTACAGAAAGCTTTAAACACCTGGCTGCATGCCTAGCTAAACCTTTATGAGGCCTTAATAAAGATCTATTGAATCCTGAGGAACATGTTTCAATTCACAGTTCACCGGTTTATATCTGACCAACAGACCCCCCCCACACACCTGCTTTCTGGAGCGCAGAGCCGCCTCCTCCAGAGTCTCCGCAGCCTCAAACTTGCCCTGTCTCCTGTAGAGAGCTCCGAGATTCTTCAGCGTGGTCGTGACAGTCGGGCTGCAGGCGGTAAAAGTCAGACAGGAAAACACTTCATTGTGATGCTGCAGCAGTAACACTGCACAAACAAATGTGTATATTTGTATCAATGTATGCAGCAAATGAGGAAATATCTGACCTGTCGACTTTACAGGCCTTGTACCAGCCACCATACTCTCCAAACGGAGAACCATCCTTCTGCTTGCCCTGAAACAAAGAAAGCACAAAACTCTCAATAATCACAATTATTTGACATTTATCTGACACAATTGTCTGACATTAACAGATTACCAGCAAATTACTAAATTATTCTTCTATTGTGACGCTTGACCTGTCCTCACCTTGCTTTGTTCTTCTCTCTCCTCTGCATGCATCCAGATGGGTTTATTTTCGTCTGCAGGGAGAAACCAAGGACATAAAAACAGCATCAGTTCAAGCCCAAGCCCAAACACAGACACACACACACACACCAAACCATTAGGTTCAATATAATGAGTGATGGTGTTCTAGTGCCTGAGGTGATCAGTGAGTTCACTGACAGAAACAGTGGGAGCTTTTAGCTTACAACTGAGTTCTCTGTTAGAGCTTCACAACTGATCAACATCTTTACCCATCAATGAGTGTGTTAATGAGCAAGTAAGAGAAAGAAAGAGCCAAAAAGGAGTTTAAAAGATTGTGCATAAGCGACTTAAAGTGTGCAAGCATTAGGAATGGGTGATATAAATATTTTCTTGATATTTTTAGTCTTCTGGCATGAATACATTTCAATATTTATATTGTATTTGAACTGAAATTGCTTAAGAGAGACATTTTCCTATACAAACATACAGCTAATTAGATTTAATCAATCAATTTAAATATTATATATAATGTTCACATTGTTTACTTTAAGTTTATAATTTAGTTATTGGCACTAATATAACAATGTACAGTAATACACAGCGATATTTACATATAGTTCTTACTAAAACATTTTAATACAAGAAAAATGCCACATAGTTAGCAAATGATTGAATCTGTGTTTTAAATTGATTCACTAAACCCATGGACAATAGCTTGAAATGATTAATGGAAATAAATCACATTTTCCAACAGATACCGACAGAGGCAATATTAAAACATTATATTAAACCATTTCTGGCTGAGTTCTCTCAAGTGATCTCATGATTACAAAATTAATCTAATGAGCAAATCTTTAGGAAACATAATGGCCAGATATTGCCATTTTTTACAATGATGATTACCTTTATACTACCAGCAACATCATTACGCATATATGATAAATAAAAACATATTTCCCAGCTCTATAGAGCATGTGAAGCTTCACTATGAATTATGTGTGAATTCCAGTGTGCTTAGCCGAGCTGCTGCTGAGGGCATAAACCCTGCTTAAAAAGTCTGTGAGTTTTAGTTTTGAGTAGAATATTATAGAGCAAATTGAAATACCCTATAGAGAACATAAAAAGATATTCTGAAAATGCTTGGGTCAGGAAAAAAACACACGTACCATCTACAGAGCCAAACTCTCTCTCATGGGCTCTGGTGAGGATCTCTTTATACAGAGTCTCTGCCTGCTTAAACTTCCCCTGCTTCAGATAGCATGAAGCCTGAGAAAGAGAACAAATGGGACATTAATAAGTGTGTGTGTTACTTGAATATTTTTACTAGGTAACAACAATCACGTTTTCCAGATTTCACTTGATTTATTGATTATGTTATGTGCAGAAAAAAGTTGATAGACACTACCAATACACTATAATAAATGCACCTAATTAATTAGAAATAAACCAGTGCTTGTGCTTGTTTGCAGTTGGTGTTAAAGGGGTCATGAGATGCGATTTCAAGTTTTCCTTTCTCTTTGGAGTGTTACAAGCTGTTTGTGCATTGATAAGATCCCTGAAGTTGCAAAGACTAAAGTCTCAGAGCCAAAGAGATATTCTTTACAAAAGTTAAGACTTGACCATGCCCCCCTAAAACGGCCCATTTAAACACACCCCCACATGTCTACGTCACGGTGTGGGGAGATTCGCATAACACCACCCAAACGTATACGCAAAGAAAGAGGGCGGGACTTTTATTCTCGCTGTAGTATTGTTGCTGCCGCCGGCATCAAGCCCTGGAGACGCTGCGTTTTGTTGTGAAAGCGAAACTACTTTGTTTGGGCTCCCAAAAGAGGACACAGGAGGTATTTACAACACTGTTCCAGAACAGTTCAACCCAAATATTCGAGTGTGTACAGCGCATTTTACGGAGGACTATTTCCTGAACCTGGAAGAGTAGCCTACAATGTCAGCTGTGCACAAAGACTGTTTCTATAAAGTGGGGCAATTCCAACTTTACAAAGACAGTCTGGCGTTTCTGACTCACAGCCTGTAAGTATGTTTTCATAGAATTTACCACTGACTATTCAAACACAAGTTTTGAGCTGTGTAGAGTAGTGCATGCTGTTTGTCGTTTCTCCGATCACAAATGTAGACATGGTAATGTTTACGCGGCGCGATAATTTGTAATAATTATTACACGATAATTACGCAGCGTTTGTAATGGGTTTTATAGTTTTTTTATGTCGTCGTGCCAGGACACGGCATCACAATACGGTAAGTGGCGTAACATTTCCGTCTCACGCTTGAGGTATTCGGCCAATCACAACGCACTGGATAGCTGGCGAATCAGAGCACACCTCGCTTTGTAAAAATCAGCACATTTCAGAAAGGCGGAGCATAGAGGAGCAACAATAATGTACAGTATGTGGAAAATAATGTGGTTTTTTTAACCTTAAACCGCATAAACACATTGCATTACACCAAATAATGTTCTTTTTAGCAACGTCATATGACCCCTTTAATTTGATCAGTAATTGTCTGATGGCTATCAGTGGCTGATACATTGGCACATCTAATCATAACCGGCAGAAAACTGAAACCTCAGTCTGCTGAAAGATGTCTGAATCTGAGCAGGCGTATTTACTCTAAAAGCTTCTTTCATTACACTAAAAGCTGAATGATCCATATCTGATGTGTACAATCTGCTGAGATGACAGAAATCCTGCAGCAAATAACACCGCAGACACCACACCATATAGTTGTAAGTTAAACAAAAGCTGACCAGTTAGAAGATAATTTTAAAATGAACCTGTTGTATTGTAATGGGATATTTGATTGCTAAGTTAGACAATCTGTAGAAGGTTTTGTTTTCTCTAAACATACTCATATAATACATATATCCACAAATGGATGTCTGTTTATTAATGAATGCAGAGTGTGAAGTGTGAGTTTTTGTACCAGGTTGTTTTTGGTCTTGGCCACATTGGGGTCGTCAGGGCCCAGTTTGGTCTGGTAGATCTCCAGAGCCCTCTGGTAGTAGTACTCCACCTCTTCATACTTGCCTTGGTTCTGACACAGCAAGGCCAGATTATTCAGCTGCTTGGCAACATCAGGGTGGTCCTTCCCCAGCACCTGACACACCAAAACAAACACACCCCAAGTTATTCAGCTGCTTTAGATATTATCAGTCTTACACTAATTGAAGCAGTTTACACCCACCCACAGACAGGGGATTACAAGGTTATTCAGTTGGTTAGATCTATTAGATGAAATAGCCACTCTGAAGGGCCATTCAACTGCGCTGCTTTTCCATTGTTTTTCTATGCAAACATGCACTAGATGGATGTGTTTGACCACATCTTTTGCAATGTCTTGCACATGACACAGCATTATAAAAAGTACCATGTTTTTAGAACGCTGTGCAAGATACAGCAAGTAAAAAGATTTTCAACCTTTTTTCATCTCATGCGTTTGCATTTCACTGTACTATTTTTGCATTGTTATTCTATGTAAATGTGCAATAGATTTGACTGCTGCACTTGCGTCTCGCGTCTTTTGCTGCACCTTGTGCATGACACAGCGTTTCAAACATGCTCAAGTTAAAGCAAGTTTTTGCATTCCTCTGTGCTGCTTTTCTATAGTTTTTCTATGTAAAAATGAGATAGATGGATGTGTTCGGTCATTGCATTTGCATCTCATGTCTTTCATAATGTCTTGTGCATTACATTGTTCTAAAATAATGGTGTTCAAGTTGAAATTCGTTCAAACAACATCTATAGACATCTATTTTTTTTTTCATTCCACTACATTGCACATCTTTTTTTTTTTTTTTTTACGCAAAATGCATTCTGTATAAATGGCCCCTGACTCTAGAAAATACATGCAAATTAACTGATTTTTTTTTAGCAAAAGGCAGCATTTATGACACTAGTGTTGTTAGATTTTAATAGTGATTTGAAATATATTTGAAATGAAATGATTCGTGAAGACAGGCCTTGAGGGTGCTTTTACTGATCATTTGCAGTGAGCATCTCTTTATGTGTCTCCCTCTCTGTGGGTGTCCAGGCGCATGTTGAGAGAAATTGACTGTTCACAGGCAGGGGCTCTGTGAACGTCTGCTTACTAGGGTTGTGACTGAATGTTTTGTTGAAAGACAACTACTTCAACCAACACAATCACTATTCTATATCTAAATCATCATCATCAGTTTCAGAAAGAATACACAAGTGCTGGACAGTATTACAGTGATTCTACCATGGTGCCTAAAATACTTTTAAAACAATGTGGCATCAGCAATATTATAAAAGACAAATGTTCAATATATAACATCTTATAAAACAAACTGTTCTGACTCTCAACTCTATTTGAAAGTATTGTTCAAGTAGCTGCTCATGTGACTGTACATTTCAATGCAGAGTTGCTTGTGAAGAATTATATATATATATATATATATATATATATATATATATATATATATATATACATATATACATACATATATACATACATATACACACACTATAATATGTACACTACCATCCACAAGTTTGGGATCAGTAAGATATTTAAATGTTTTTGAAAGAAGATGCATTTTCAACACTGTTTGTTTTTATAGAAATTAATACTTTAATTTTTCATTTTAATTTTTAATCAAATAAATGCAGTGTTGAAAATGAAGAAAGGACAATGTGAAATGTCTGCAGAAGTTAAGCGATGAGAGTTTGTATTCAGCAGGTTGTCTAAGCTCTTTCTCTCAGCTCTGCATGTGTGAGACGCAGCACTCAGAGTAAGACTCTCAAGACTTCCAGTAAGAGCTTTATCACACAGGCTTAGAAGAAAACTCTCCATAAAGAGATCAAAATAAATCTGTGACACAGCGGGAGAGAGCAGGAATAGTGTCTAAGCACACCATCCTCATCTGCACCGAGAGTGTGCGGCTACTGCAGGTGTGCTATTCCACATTGTGTTATTTTTGGATAAGAGAAAAAAAGAGAAAAAAGTTGGACAGAACTATGGAAGGAGAAGACCACAGTAAAACTCCAAGTAGCAGAAAAACGGTAAACTGAAATATTAAGTCCTTATCAACAGGTCCAAGGGAAAAATACGAGTGTCCTATTTTGAAAAGATAGTTGTCAGTCTTCCTGAGCTCTACAAACACAACTTTTAAGTTCACAAAGTTTTAGCATTTTAAAAGTCACTGCAGAATAGTAATAACCCCTAAGAAAAGAAATAGGGTTTCTACAGCTTCACTGCTTAGATAAACATGTTTCAAGACTCTTTTCACATCTCTCCTAAGACTAAAATAAGTCAGAGCTTCAGAAGATGGATGCTTTATTCTTCAGGTCTTTGAATGAAAGGCATGAAAGGTACAGAGAGAGAGAAAGGCAATGTACAGAACTCAGAATGCGAGTTCGCAAAACCCATTGGGAATAAAGACGAAAGTTATTAGAAAGTCATACGCATGATTCATCAGGTTGACCTCTGACCCACCTTCTCTCTGATCTCCAGTGCCCTTTTACACAGAGGCTCTGCTTCCTTGTACTTCCCTCGTTTGCCATAAAGAACGGCCAGGTTGTTCAATGTGGCAGCCACCTGCATACACATGAAAACATAAATATATATTTATATACATAGAGATATTTCAGTCACACAGCTAAAAAATAAATAAAGTGTCAAATTTAAATAAAACAATTAAAAGAACAACAAATCAAAGATTCTGAATTGGTGCAATCATTTCAATTGAATCAGTCATTTGATCTTACGGAAAATGATTACTTGCTGGAAATCTGATTAAGGTGAAATTTTCCCAGTGTGGGCTGTCTAACACGCATAAACACCCTGTGCTGTGCTACAGATGTGTTCTGATCAACCTTTGATTGAGATACCTCAGTGCATGTGAGACACATATGTGTGTGACAGACGGCAAGAGTGAGAAAAAGGAAACGGGAAACAGCAGGGCTGAGTGATATAGCTAAAACAAATATATATATATTTTTTTTTAATTTATTTATTTTGGCCTTTTGATGATATAGCATATTTGTATTATATTTATAAGACTATATTTATGCATTTATTCTGAAATGGGAAAAAAGGTGGTTTCTTCAATCAACAACTTAATCAAATAGCCATTTTAGACAAATACTAGATTCCGAATGTTTCATATAAGCTCTAAAAAGTAAATGTAAAGTAAATAATCAAGGCATGTTTTCCCCCTACTGTTTTTTACTAAATAAATGCAATGAATAATGATATTTAATCATTTTCATTTGCATTCACCAATGTAACTGTACACAGTAATAAACTGCAAACTTTACCAACTTGTATTTTAATTCAAATATATTAAAACATTGAGTAATGATGCAAACAAATAATAAAATCAAGTTTTAATAGTTCATTGATACAAAAAAAAAAACTAAACTGAATGCACAGAAATGTATTAAACTGACCAATTCTAACACTAAGTTTTAATCAGAGATAGTAAATATTAAAAGCAATAAAATATTGCACTTAATATACATTTTCAATTTGTGAGAAAAGGAAGGATTGTGACACCTGTCTGAAAAGTGCATTAAAATCATTATGAAATTCACTGTCGCTCAATTTCATATCACACAGAAAATAATCATAAATAAATTTTGTGAATAATCAATGTGTCATCCAGGAAATAGAGAATGAAACAGAGGACAGATCTGTAAGAGGTGTTAAAGTATCTAACCTCTGCAGAGAATTGTGGGACGCTGGTCCTGATGAGAGGGCAAGACATAAGCTTTACATGATAAACTCAAATGTCAGCAGCCTGTGCTGCTTAATTCAGTATACATACAATATGTGCACACACAGCAGAGACAAGCTGTTTATAGGGTTTTCCTGTAATGTGGAGAGCATTAGTGCCAGACACACTGATGAGGGCAGGACGGGTTCTTACCGCAGGGTGGTCTCTGCCCAGGGTCTTCTCTCTGATGGCCAGTGCATCGTTAAGGAGGTTTGCTGCCTCTTTGTATTTATTCTGGTCCCTGAAGAGCAGAAAACACTTTCAATCAATCTACTGCTACTCGTTGTGCAACAAAGGGCTGTTGCTACGGTCTTCCTGAGAAAAAGCTGTTTCCATGACAACTGGGTGATGGCACAATAAGCCTAATGTCCCAAATGGCTTGCAAAACCGGATATTACCATAGTTTAACAAAAGCTATGGAGGATAAGGTTCTCAGGCCATTTGTTTGAAAAACTTGTAGATAACATAATGTGGTTTAAGGTATTAGAGGTGAACCAAGTGATTTTCCACAAAAAATATTGACTCTGCATATTAAGTTGTTATAGAAGGAAGTATTATAACTTGAAACAAACTACACCACTTTTAAATGACACTTGCACTGCTGCTCAGAAGTTTGGGGTTAGTATGATTTTTTTTAAAATGTTTTTGAAAGAAGTTTCTTATGCTCACAGAGGTCAAAAATACAACAATATTGTTTTCAACAGCCGTTTTATATTTTTTTTTTATGTCAAAATTTCATATATTTTAAAGTGTAATTTATTTCTGTGATGCAACGCTGAATTTTCAGCATCATTACTCCAGTCTTCAGTGTCACATGATCCTTTAGAAATCATTCTAATATGCTGATTTGATGTGCAAGAAACAATGTCTTCTTATTTTCAGTGCTGAAAACAGTTGTGCTGCTTAATATTTTTGTGAAAACCGTTATACCTTTTTTTCAGGATTATCTGATGAATAGAATGTTCAAAAGAACTATTTATTTGAAATATAAATCTTTTTTTAGCATTTCAAATGTCTTTCCTGTCACTTTTGATCAATTTAAATGTGTCTTTGCTGAACAAAAGTATTAATTTTAAACTAAGAAAATTTTATCTTACTGACCCCAAACTTTTGAATGGTAGTCCACATAAGTGAACAGTACTTGAGACTAACACACTTAAAACTATATAGTAAAGTCAGCTGAGGTGGACAGTAAACAAATATATATTAGAAAGCTGATGTGTTTTGCAGACCTGTAGACGAGGGCGAGAATGTTGAGCATGGTGGCTACATCAGGATGATCGTGTCCAGATGTTTTCTCCAGATCTTCCAGAGCCTGTTTGCAGAGAGGAACGGCCACCTCATACCGGCCCTGAGAGGCATACTGGATCACCAGGTTGTGGAGGGTTCTGAGACGAGCGGGGATCTCGTAACCTCCCTGCTGCGCTGCTGCCGCTGCGCTGCTGTGAGGAGGCTGGACTGGAGGGACAAGAGAGAATGAGATATGGTAAAACAAAATGTATAATACAGGGTAAAAATCTTAAAACTAAATAGACCAGAAGAATAAATAACAGACCAAAAACAAATGTTGTTCCACACAGTAGGCAGCAAGCAATATTATAAATATTAGGAAATACCAGAATGAACTGTGAAAAGCTCAGTGAAAAATGCTGAAAGATAATACATTTAATTCAACATTACAAACTATTAATAGTTCTAATTCAAATATCTCATTGCAAATACAACCTATATATTTTGTGCTTCTTATAAAATTGTGTTGTTATCTTAGCAACGTATAGGTTTGGATATTTCTGGTGTTTCTGCTGTAATTATGACAAAGCTTGTTTTCCACATTTTTCTATTAACTGAAACTTCGAGTGTTGATATTACATTAATTAACCATGATTCAGTTTCAAGAGGTGGATGCTGTTTCATAAAAACAATAATTAATAAAAGGGAGAAAAATATTATTTCAGTCTACATCTTAATTTCATGCATATTTCCATATGTATTTTTTACTAGTGTTAGATTATTGTAATATATTAATATTTTTTAAATTTTTTCAAATAAATATTAAAAATGTACAACAATTTAAATACAATAAAATTTAAAATATTTAATTTAAATAATTTAAAGTCATCTTGTGGCCCAGCAGAAGTTTACTGGGGTCCTCAAATTGGGCCCCCTGCCCCCTGGTTTGGAACAGCTATTGGATTTTAATAATTTGAAACGGAGTGATCGCTAAAAAAGATGCTGCTAATGCAGGGCGTTTAAAAATCTGTCATTTCAGGTTTTATTTGAGATGCTGCCAATGTGGACAGCAGAAGACATTTCACTTGGTTTTTCTGGAATAAATTCTGTGTGTCTGAGTTAAGATATTTTATAGGCACAAGACATAAAAGCATGCATTTCCCGATTTGAACTTAAAAAGATCAAAACAAACTTCAAATTAGCCAGCTCAAATAAACTAAGAATGATCAAAAACATGGCAAAATGACAGTGAAAGGATTACAGTGCCAGCACTTCAGGAATGAGAGGAAGAAGAGATTAATGTGATCTTTCTTAGAGCAGATTAATGTCGGCCTCTTTGGAAACCCCTGCTGGAGATCAATTGCTGCAGGGATGCCTCACTGAGAGAGAAACAGCCGTCTGGCATTCATGTGTCAAAATGATGGCTAATCTGGGCACGCTCAGGACTCGGGAGTGTCAGCCTGCGACACATGATGCTGCAAACTCCCGTGCACTGGAGCGACCCACGCTGCCCTTTGATCCTGCTCCACAGTTAATGAGCCAATTATCAGGCAGGAGAACAGAGAAAGTGGAGGACAGGAAAGGAAACAAGACAAGAACCCCTGTCTAGCACAAAATAAGGAAGAGAACTGTTGTTTGTTTCCCTTCCCCCATCAACCCACTGCACATTTTAAGTTTTCCACAATATACACTTTTTATTTTATTAAAATACAATTGTGGTCAAATATATTGATTCGAAAAGAGTGAGAGGAGCATGAATGTCATATTTTTTCCACTCTCAAGCAAATTATATTTTTCGTATTTAAAAAAAGTGCAGTGATTGTACTGCGGTATGGTGATGGAATCGGATGGTGATTTCACACTACAGTGAATTACAGCAAAGTACAAAAGTCCGAGACCACATTGAAAATCTGTGATTGTTTAATTTATCCCAGAAATAAATAGAATATTTGTTTATATGTACAGTATACAGAAATATAAAAATAGAGATTTATTTTATATACACTACTGTTCAAAAGTGTGGGGTCATTAAGAGTAAAGGCTGTTGAATTCACAGGAATAAATTACATTTTAAAATATATTAAAATAGAAAACAGTTATTTTTTAAAAATAAATGCAGCCTTAGTGAGCATAAGAGACTTCTTGAAAACACCTGAAAAAACCTTACTGACTCCAAAGTTCTGAATAGTAGTGTACATATTTAATTCACATATACATTTTTTTTTCTAATTTATTATAAATAGAAATGGACATTTATTTTTTGATTACATTAAATTAAATGTACACAAATTTGTGACAAATTTGAAAAGAAAAAAACATTTACTAATGGTCTCTGACTTTGCTGAGACTTGTACACCATGAGCCTGAATGGTTACCACTTTTTTTATATCATGGTATATCAATGGTACTTCATACCATAGTTTTTTTTTTTTTTTAAACGGAGGCTGATCTAGATTTTTAATTTGACTAATTTACTAGACTTAATAGATCTACTGGGATACTTACTGCCAGGGCCCGGCTCATCCTGCTCATCTGGGAAAAGATCATCCAGTGTCTCCCTACTGGAATCAGAGTCCTTATCATCCTGATGAGAGTGAGGTGGAGAGAAGCACAGAGTGAGACTTAAGAAAAAATGACAGAGATAAAGGCTCTATGATAAACGTCAGGAGGAATATAAGATTGAGTCTCACTGATGGGCTGAGGTCCTGGTCATATTTCTTGAGCTGGTTCATGAACTCCAGATGTTTCTTCTCCTCCTCCAGCTGGGCCACACTCTGCTCACTCTTCTGCAGCCGCTGTTGGGTTCCTGCCAGCTCGTCTCTTAGCCACTGGTTCTCCTGACACAGCCTCCGCACCTGGAGAACAGGAAAAGCAGCCTTAGGGCATTTTCACATCAGAGCTTTTAGACTAATTTGTGGGAGCGAAGAGCAACAGTGACAGCCCACTTTTTCAGCAGCCCTGCTTCAGAAAGTATTTTCCCCATAGTCATTAAAAGAAAAATCCTCAATAAATCCTTAAACCAAATCAATCAGCAAAGAGGTGAAAAACAACATTATAACTTGTGATTATAACCTAAAAACAACAAAAAAATGTTTTATCTTTAATGAGGAAATTAGCATGAAACATGAACTGAATGGCATAATTGAGAGCAACAATAAAATACACAATTATTAACTACAACCCGAATTCCAGAAATGTTGGGGCGTTTTTAAAATTTGAATAAAATGAAAACTAAAAGACTTTCAAATCACATGAGCCAATATTTTATTCACAATAGAACAAACATTTAAACTGAGAAATTTTACACTTTATGAGCTCATTTCAAATTTGATTCCTGCTACAGGTCTCTAAAGTTGGCACGGGGGCAACAAAGGGCCAAAAAAGCAAAACATTTTGAAAAGATTCAGCTGGGAGAACATGTAGCAACTAATTGAGTTAACTGACATCAGGTCTGTAACATGATTAGCTATAAAAGGGATGTCTTAGAAAGGCAGAGTCTCTCAGAAGTAAAGATGGGCAGAGGCTCTCCAATCTGTGAAAGAGTGCATAAAAAGATTGTGGAATACTTTAAAAACAACGTTCCTCAACGTCAAATTGCAAAGGCTTTGCAAATCTCATCATCTACAGTGCATAACATCATCAAAGATTCAGAGAAACTGGAGAAATCTCTGCGTAAGGGACAAGGCCGAAGACCTTTGTTGGATGATTTTTTGTTGGAAACCACGGTCAGTAAACACAATCCGCCGTACCATCTGCAGATGCCAACTAAAGCTCTATCATGCAAAAAAGAAGCCATTGTGAACATGGTCCAGAAGCAGCGTAGTGTCCTGGGCCAAGGCTCATTTAAAATGGACTGTTTCAAAGTGGAAAGGTTGTGTTCTATGGTCAGGCGAGTCCAAATTTGACATTCTTGTTGGAAATAACAGACGCCGTGTCCTCCGGGATAGAGGAGGGAGACCTTCCAGCGTGTCATCAGAGCAACATATGCTCCCCTCCAGACGATGTTGTATTTCAGCAGGACAATGCAAAACCACATACTGCAGCTATTACAACAGCATGGCTTCGTAGTAGAAGAGTCCAGGTGCTGAATTGTCCTGCCTGCAGTCCAGATCTTTCATCTATAGAGAACATTTGGCGCATCATTAAACGAAAAACATGTCAAAGAAGACCACGAACTCTTCAGCAGCTGGAAACCTATATCAGGCAAGAATGGGACCAAATTCCAACACCAAAACTCCAGAAACTCATAACCTCGATGCCCAGATATCTTCAAACTGGTTTGAAAAGAAGAGGAGATGCTACACCATGGTGAACATGCCCCCGTCCCAACTATTTTGAGACCTGTAGCAGGCATAAAATTTGAAATAAGCTCATTTTGTGCATAAAATTTTAATTCTCATTTTAAACATTTGTTATGTTATCTATGTTCTACTGTGAATAAAATATTTGCTCGTGTGATTTGAAATTCTTTTAGTTTTCATTTTATTCAAATTTAAAAAACGTCCCAACATTTCCGGAATTCGGGTTGTATTAGTCTCTTTTTACATATTTTTAAAAATATGTAAAACATGATATACTATTGTACAATGTAAAAAAAAAAAGAAAAAAAGAAAAAAAATTGTAAAAGTGCTTTAGTAAAACCTGTCAATTGGTCAACTGCAAGTTACCTTACCATATGCAGTGAAAACTTTCATTATATGTAATTTTATTGTAAAATTAGTCAACTGTATGATTTTGGAAGTAAAAACTATGAATTATCATATCTTTTACAGTGAAAAAATGAAACATTCCCTGCATGACATCACATATGACATTTTCAGGGTGTCTACAGATATGAACAAGTTAGATTTAAGACTTTTTAAGACCTTTTTAATACCACCATATGTAAAATTTAAGACCAAACCTGTGAAGGAAATACACATTATATTACATACGTAAATGTAATATTTAATGTGCTTTTAAATTTAAAAAGAAAACAAAATATCATCGCTGTCAAAAATGCTATTTATTATTACGATATACAGAGAACTTTTCATATCTGAAGACAATATCCCATATAAAATATCCCTCAAAAGCTCCAAATCAGCAATATTTTTGGTGGTGTAAATGAAGCAATATTTTCATCAGTTTTCTATTCAGCTTTTACATATTTAAATCTGCATGTTTTTAATATTTACCCCAGGTTGTTATTTACCTCCATAAAGTCCAATATTTTTTAACCTTATTAAATGTATGCGTCATCTTTCATGTCAAATTCTTACAACTGATGAGGAAATTTAATATACACAACAGGGCTGTTAGCAATCAAATTAAATAATTTGCACTACAAATTTACAACCGCAATAAATAATGTTATGAGATTAATGTTTTAATTTTTTTTTTTTTGGAATATACAAATAAGAAATGTTGGTGGAAAAATGCATACTTTTAAACTAACTAAACCACCAGTAGGTGGCGGTAAGTCACTTATTCATTCAACCGATTCATTCAAAACACTGAATCATTCAGGAACAAACATGCGAGTGCTGCTTGGAGAATGTGCAATACTTCTGATCTTTGTTTGGAACTATTTTCGTTGGTGAAATAGAACAAAACAGTCAATATTCTGTCTAAAATGTAAGTAACTACTTAACTGCTTGTTTCTTGAGCCAAAATCAATGTAACATATTTAGCAAAATAGTCCCCTTGTCATGGTATGTTATCATCATCATCATGTTATAAATAAACTAAACATTTTGAATTTTTACCTCAGTATGTTTGTTCTGTGAGTTTCTTTATGTTTGCCGTTATGCTCATTTGATTTGATTTCTCCATATAAGTCTCTCACAGAGACAGGCAGCGTGAGCCTCAACAGCGCAACATTGATACCAGAAATGCACTATCCATTATCAATCGCTGTTTACGCTGAATGTAATAAAATGTCACTTAAGTTTTAATCAAGCTATTTGTCCCGTCGGGCAAGTAAAATTCGAGAAATTTTTCAGACTGGTGAAACTTTTGCGGTAATGAGACGGAAGATATTTAAGACCCACTGAATCTGAATTTAAGACATTTTAATACTTTTTAAGGCCTTTTTTAAGCAAAACTTTATTTAATACATTTTAAGACTTTTTAAGGACACCCTGATTTTATTCAAACAATTTTATTTCTTACTTTTTAGTATTAATGTACAATAAGATGTGTTTGTGTTACATTTATGTTATTTAAGTGTTTCAAGGAATAATTCACCCCCCAAAAAAATACACCACGATTACTAGGTGTATATGACTTTCTTCTTTCAAAAGTAGTTAAAAAAACGTCCTGGCTCTTCCATGCTTTATAATGGCAGTGAATGGGTGTTGAGATTTTGATGCCCAAAAAAAATGCAGAAATCCATCATAAAAAGGTCTCCACATGGCACTGGGGGGTTAATAAAAGCCTTCTGAAATGAAACGATGCATTTGTGTAAGAAAAATATCCATATTTAAAACTTTATAAACCATAATCTCTAGCTTCTGCTAACTGTCGTACACGCGTATTAACACCTGGGGCCGTGTGGAAAACTTTTTATGATAGATGGATGCACTTTTTGGGCTTCAAAATCTTGCCCCCATTCACCACCATTATAAAGCTTGGAAGAGCCAGAACATTTTTTAATATAACTCCGATTGTATTCGTCTGATAGAAGAAAGTCCTATACACCTGGCTTGAAGGTGAGTAAATCGTGGGGTAATTTTCATTTTTGGGTGAACTATCCCTATAATGCATTATCTTAGTGTCGTTATTTAAATGTGTTCCCCAGATGATGTTTTGTCTTTTTATGTATGATTTTTTTTTGTAATTAATTCATCTTTCTGTTTCACCGCCTGTATTATTATGGTGAACTGTCTCCATAGTTCAGTTTCCATAATTGATTTGTCCATTTTCCTGTTTAGCACTGTGAAGCTGCTTTAACAATCTGTATTGTATATAAATGCACTACAGAAACAAAGGTGACTCGACTAGTAATTCATTTTAAATTTAAATTTAATTTCTGAAACGATTGACTTGTTGATGCTTACTTCCTGAGCCTGACAGTTTGTGCTCTACTGATTCATTCTTCTGATAGACACAAGTGCCATTATGTGTATTGGGCAAAGCCAATGAGTCAAAATGAGAAGCAGACAACACTATTTTTGGCACCTTCTCTTCCTGAGTGGTAACTGAAGTAATAGACTGCTGTTAGAACTCATGGCAGCATTCATGCTGATGAAATAAACGCACCACAACATGGAGTCAAATAATACAATGTGAAAGACCATGTGAAAATATCTCAAATTGGAGTGGATGATGGAGTGAAACCAAATCTGTGTGTACCTGTACGCCAATAAACCTGAGAGCATGGTTTAATTTTTGATGTGCCACAGTGTGTGTGTTTTTTTTACCTGTGCTCGAAGCTTCTGTTTCTCTGCCTCCACTGCACTCAGGTGCCCTGACAGAGCCATCATCACCTGCGCCGATTGATAAAAGAAAGAGAGAGAAAGTAGCCATGGTGTTACTATGGTTACAAGCAAATTTATTAAAAAACAAAACAATAACCATTCCATCCCACTTTGGAAGCATTTCCACACTGCACCTGTGCTTCGCTGAGGCCCAGCTCCAGCATCTCCATAGAGCGCTGGATCATGGCTGTCTTCTCCTCAACAGCACGACCCTCCTGGCTCTGTTTAAGGCAGCGCAAGGTGCCCATCAGCCCCTCCAGGATGACCTGATGTTCTGCACGGAGCGCTTCCAGCCCCTGCATGACCTCCCGTGTCCGACATAGCAGCTCGTCCTGGGACAGCTTCTCTCCGGGGTCCCCCTGCTCATCCGTCTCCTTCACACACACCACGCTCGACATGTCCTCACGCATCCTACAGAGAGATATGCACAATACAAGAATGAGAACAGAAGTCTAGGAACTGTTCCTGTTCAGATGAGTGTGTTTGTATAATTGATCAGACATGAAAAGACACTGAAGGCAATTAAATGAATCGTCTCTTCCTTGCTCTTGTGCCTTGAAACCCTTAAGGATAACTCAAGTCACTGTAAATGTGAAGTGGCAAAGAAAACTCCGCAAACATCTCTTGGCAAAAGAATGAATTCCCTATCAACTTCCATAAAACACCATGGGAACTGGACCCAGAATGCACTGTAGAAGTTACATGACCAACTGAACCAAACATCTCCTCAAACAGAGTTTTATTTGCTTTTAAGCCAGATTTAGCTTCTGTCACAGCGACAAACATCTACATTGCCTTAAATAACTTATATAACAGGACTAGGAACCTATAGAATGGCTTGCATGTAGTACATATGCTCAGCTCACTTCCAAAGCTTTAAACAATGACAGTTTCACTTAACAGTATTCAAGTTGAGGCAACAGACATCAGCGAGAGCAAGATGTTAGCTCAGATTTAGCCAAATTAGTTGATGGACTACATAGATAATCAAATTTTCCAGAGAGAGGGGCTTGCATTGGTAAAACACATTGATGCAATGCTATGGTGCTCTAGGTGGCTGCCAGGGCATTACTATGCAGTTGCTAAGACATTTTTAACATGTGCTATGTGGCTATTAAGGTGTTTTTTAGATGGTTGCTTACTGGTCCAACATTAGTCTCTATGATATTCTGGTCTCTTGCTAGGCTCAGATCTATTCTGCTTATTTTAAAGCCTCAAGTTTACTTCAGGTTTGATGCGAATGTTTAGCATATGCCTACAGCCAATAGAGTGGAATGTGGAATATAAGTGTGTTTTGCACTGTTGGCACTAGATGGACCCCTGTTGATAGCTTTTCGACTGAACGAGCGTGTTGAATTGGCAGCACAGCCCTGCTACAGATTCGGGTGTGCAAGGTAAGGTACTATATATTTTTTTTAATTAGATCTAAAAAAATTGGCATTTTTGACACATTGACTTATGTTTACTTCCTGTACCTGACTGTTCATGCTCTACTGATTCACTCTTCTGAGAGCCATAAATGCGTATGGGGAAAAACCATGAGTCAAAATATGAAGTGTACAATGCTTCCCATTTTTGGCACACATTCTCTTCCTAAATGGTTCAAAATCAAGTAGTAAACTGTTGTTAATACTCATGTTGATAAAATAAAATTTTTAAAAAGCCAAATACTACAATGCTAAAATACATCAAATGGGAGCCAAGGAGATAGGATCTAATTAAAATTTTGGAATATCACACCAATATTGGAATATCTTGATTTGTCTATGGGATTTTTTGCTTGTTTGAAAGTATACACCACTTGAGTATACTTTAGTTTTGATGTGAACACTTAGTTTTGAGAGTTACACATCCACTAGTGTGCTCTGCACCAGTGGCACTAGATGGACCTCCCTCGGTAGCTTCTCAACTGGTTAAGCATGTGGAATTGGTGGCATAGATCATCGGAGAGAGAGAGAGAGAGAGAGAGAGAGATCACAAATTGGCAGTTCAGCCAAGCGAATCGGTGTATGAGAAGAAAAACGGAAATTACCAAAATAAGAAAACACCCTCCAAGTCAAGAGGGTACTCACAGTTGTTTGGATTTGGGTCCACCTTTCAGTTTTCCTTTTTGAATGACAAATTTCAGACTACTGCCACCTTCTGGTATGGAGAGATATTTCTACTCACAGGTGCAGAACACACATTGGCCGTGTCTTTGCGGTGTGTTCAAGCGCAACATTTCAGCTTAGACGCATGCGATTTGAGGCAGCACCACAGTAGGCATCCATTGTCACTTGTTCTTTAATATCGGTTTGGTTTATCTGGGCCTTTATTATCCACCAGTTGAAATCATAAGGGTTATCTCTAAGGAAAGTAACAGCGGACAACATAACTTGAGGGATCATTCAAAATCGTAGCACAAACAGTGCATGTTGAGTTACACATTAACGTTTAATACTTTCTGTCATAAGTATAAGTAATAGTATTGATGCTTGCTTTCGCAAACACAACGAACATTAAATTCTAAACTAAAAATAAAAGACAAAAAGTAACTTCACTCTGAGGTGCAAAAACAACGCAAGAATTTTAAAAGGCTCCTCGCTCTTCCCAGCCTGACACAAGGACACAAAGCAGCAGTCTTTGTTGTTGCCAAGACACTACTCACCTGGTAAGGCAGATCAGGGTTGCTAAGGCAGTGGGTGAGGCACGTTAGAGTAAGCGCACAGGGAGTTGCAAAAACCCAAAGAGCAAGAAAAGAGAACTTGAGATTGTTGCCCTTTCAAACGCAATACCTCCAGACTACAGCGAAGATGCTGGGAAAACCCATTCATTGGAAATAAACACGTCTCCACAGCTTTCTTTTCTCTTGTGAAAACAAGCGTACAATCTCCTCCCTGCAATGCTGATGTAAAGAAGAGGTGGGTCTACGTGCTGCTCCTGAGCTTCAGGCCTGTGCTGTATTCCTGTGGTAGGGGAAATGGGAAGTGAGATGGCAGAGATTCATGTGACCCATAAAAGCAACTCGTCATCTGGCATGTGACAACCACTAGGCAGGAAACACCAGTGCATGACGGGAATCAAAGTACTGATGAATCTGCTGCACAGATTGTTCAGAACAGATCAATTTTCATAGCTCTTTTCCAACAAGGACCACCCACTCAGATTTTCTTGGTAACAATATAGATTAATTTTCATTTCTAATAATAACAAACATATTACATTTCGCTATTGTGAACAGAATTCTTTTTTTTTTTGTAGAAAAAGGAATGCACTGATATTAGTATTTCAGCTGATCATTTTTTTTTTTCCATGTCTTGATTGGTGACCAATAAACTATAGGCATTAAAATTGTAAACTATTTTGTTAAGAATATAGATTAAGAATAAAACACGAAACTAAAATCTATTACAAGTGAATTTACATCTATAGCATGAAAATTGATATTTTCAAGCTAAATATGTTTAAGTTTGTTAATTAAATTATTAGTGTTTTTAGAGATTGTGACTAGGGCTGTAAAATCAATATTTATATACGATTTATATATTATATAAAAATGTCACATATTTCTTAAATATACACACACACACGTTTGTGTGTATTTATATATACACACAATACTCAATATTTATTTATGGGGAAGGGGAAGTCGTGGCCTAATGGTTAGAGAGTCTCAGGTCTGGCAGGAATTGTAGGTGGGGGGAGTGAATGTGCAGCGCTCTCTCCACCCTCAATACCACGACTGATACCCCTTTTCCACCAAGGCGGTTCCAGTGCTGGTTCGGAGCCAGAGCCTTGTTTCAAACCAGTTCTATGTCTTTCGACACCCAAAGCACCAGCTCCGAACCAGACAAAGCGGTTCGTAAGTAGCACCAAAACATTGCTGGTCTAGAAGGAAGAACCGCTTGCGTCAGGGGCTGAGGGCAGGGTTACCGTGACCAACAAGACTACCGAAACTTTGGACCGCCATATTTGAAATAGCAGCTAAACACAAACACGTTGGATTCACCATGTTTGGATGCCGGATAGGTTCACAAAGCCATGAACATCAATAACAACGCAACGTCTGCCATTGTTGATAGTTTGTTTAGGCTTGTTCGAGATGGATCGGCACTGCGCAGACCGGTTGGTGCATGGCATCGGGGTTCTGCGGGAGCGACTGGAAAGCAGACGGCTCTTTATGCTTTTGGATCGCTCTCGCGGTGCTTTAGTGTGATGTGCGCCGATCGATCAGTCTGCGTGGCGCCGATGCACCTCGAAGAAGTCTATTGTGTCTGCCGCGGCCGCGCTAGTGAAACAAAACATGAAACGTATTCAGTGACGCAAGACCTGGCTCTGTATTGGCTCTCTAGCCTGTGGAAAAGCAACCGGTTCTTAAAGGACTCGCCAGTCGAACCAACTAAGAACCGGCAATAGCACTGGCTCTGAACTAGCACCTGGTTCCTGCTGGTGGAAAGGGGGTATGAGGTACCCCCAACTGCTCCCTGGGCGCCGCAGCATAAATGGTGTGTTCACTGCTGTGGGTGTGCACTTAGGATGGGTTAAATGCAGAGCACAAATTCAGAGTATGGGTCACCATACTTAGCCACATGATACTTTCACTTCACCTTCACAATACACACACAAGCTTTTATTTTGGATGCAATAAATCACGATTAATCTATTTTACATCCCTAATTGTGACTGTTAGTGTAAGATGATGGCAAATGTAATCTAAATGTAAAAAACTAAGAGTGCACAATTAAATATGCAATTATGCAATATATTAACTGATGCTGATTTTAAAAAATAAATAAATAAAAAATCCATCTCATCCAACGCCTCCTTGCTAATTCCAAAACGTCATTTTAAACCTATAACGGAGGCTTGAGCCGTTGATAACAGATTAATGTAGTTAATACAGTTAATAACTAAGTTATGAGAGAGAGAGAGAGAGAGAGATTAACGTTACCTCTGTGAGTCTGTGCGTCTCTCAATAGTGTTCAGCAGCAATGTCTCTAGTTATTGTGAGATTTTAAGTTCATTTTCTTCACGAACAGCGCTGTTGTTGTTACCTCGCTTGTGAGAAGTCATGTAGTTTTTAAGTTGTTAAACTACGTAACTGATAAAATCGTCAGAGTAGCGCTAACAACATTAGTGCTTATGTTAACGTGTGTGCAAACTGTTTGTGAGGAAGAGAGAGCGGGAGAGATGTTAGTGTCAGTGTGTGTGCAAACTGTAACTGTTATGTATGTGTGGTCTGTGAGGGAGAGAGCGGGAGAGATAGAGTATGTGCTTTCCGTACATAATAAAGCGTAATTTTGTGGCAAAAACATGGACATGATCTGTCGTTTTTATCCTTTTATTTACTATATTTATTTGTTTGGCCAGTGTCATTGTGGGTTTCGGTTATTTTGCCGTTGTAAGACCTTTGAAATAACAGAAATCATTTGGCGAAGTGATATGGTCATGTAATGCGGTCAAGAGCTGCCTGGAACTACGTTCGCCGTGCGTTTCCCTGAAAATAATTGCACACCTTATAACGTTCGTCAGCCAATCAGATTCTGACCTGGAACTACCTGTGCAGTTAAACGAATTTAATCAATACCTGCCAGCCAATCAAAATCGAGTATTCAGACAGACCATGGCATAAACTTATTTAACCAACTTTTAGCCCATTTACTAACGTTGTGATGAGGTTATGTAACCTAACATGAAAACTGACTCATATTACAGTTTACATGCAAAAATTGACAAATAAACCTAACAATCTCCTTGTCTTGATTCTGCATAACGATGTGTTTTCAGATGAATTAAAGAACAAAGGCAGCAGGACAGAGAAAGGGCACAGGAAAGATGAGCAAACGCACGGCAGGGACGGAGATGCAGATTTCATGCCGTTGTTTGAAGTGTAAATGTGTTTCAGTGCTTTGTGCTGGGGTTATGCAATCCTTGTTCTTCAAAGCGCACAGAATACGCTAAATGTAACTATATATAATAAGGTAAATGATCATCTCATCAGCATTAAATAATACTAATGGCCACATAGAGGACAGACAAAGTTCAAAATAGAAAATAAAAAGGAGGTAGAGATTTTAGAAGTCCCACTTGCTTCCATATCCAAAAACAGAGTAAGTAAAAACACACTTATCATCAACACCTTAACAGAAATGTGTTCCTTTTAAATCATATTATACTGGATGCCAATTATCAGTTTTACAATGATTCATTTTTAAATTAAACCACTGATATTGTGTGTAAAAGACTTCCCTTTAATGAGGCACAGTTTGTGTTTCACAAGTTTTGACAGTTCAGAGCTCAACAGCTGTCATTAGTTGCATTGTTGTGAATAAAAGAGAAGTGCGACAGTCAAGATGCGGCAGAAATCAACATCTGTCCTGTGTCTTCATTTATGTGTCAAAATAGACATTTTAAACTCTTACACAATTTCTTTCTCTAAAAAGAAGCTGTATGTGTTAACGTTCATATTAACTAAAGGTAAGACAGTACTTGTGATTATTTTAATCTTTTGATAGCCCTGATAAGTCATTTTTGGTTTTATTGAATTAAAAATACAAAATATGAATGTTTCCATGTACCCCTGGTTTGGAATTAGAAGTTAGAATACTTATGAAGCAGGACAGACCTTGAAGCATAGAGAAATTAAAGTTTTCTTCAGACAGGCAGCAGAAATCTGGCAGCAAGAGTGTGAAAATCTGACTCAAATCCATTTAGTAGTTTGTAATCTGAGTGTTCAGCAAAAGCAAAAAAAGCAAAAAATTAAATCCATCTGTACATGGTTTAAAATTAAAATCGTATTTCAGACTGTCAGATGGGACTTCAAGTAAAAAGTTTATTTTTTCCACCAATAGGCAAGTAACATCACACACATTTCACAGCTGTGAATTACACAGTATTCACTATAAAGTGAACAGTGATCCAGTGAAATATTTTGAACATGCATAAACACATCAAATTCAGCAATGCCACCTGTGTTTATGTTGTTTTGTGTGCATCAGTTGTGCAGCAACATGGCAAGATTTCATGACAGACACGAGCAGAAGGAAAACCGACACTTTTCCAAAGACAAAAGTGCAGTGTCTGTGAACAAATCCTAACATTATGAGATCATGTGAGGACAGATAAATGAAAAACAGGCCTGAACACCTCCTACTCAATTACAAACGATAACGATCAGTCCTTTATTACTCAATCTGGAGAGGTTGAGACAGAGAAGGCTTGAGAGGCAGTAATAAACAGAGGAAGTTACGGTTTGAAAGCAGAGGGCTGAAGAGATTGAGCAGGTTGGGTGAAAGGCTCATTACTCAGAGCTGTTAAGCCGATAGAAGTACTCTAGCATGACTCACAACCCTGTCCATCGGGAAATACTCTCCTGTGACCTCAGGAGGAAGGGAGATGGGGTCGAACCTAAGGCCTGTAACTATGACAACATCCACGCTGTCGAGTCACAGGAAGAGATATTGCTGACATTACAGGAAGGCCACACACCAAGGGAAAAAACAAGAGAGATTAAAAGGAATAGTTCACCCTAACTCTGCCATTTACTCATTTAAAATAGCCTTTTCTGTGAAAAGTTAAATGAGAATTTTTAAAGACTATCCTGGTCATTATTTCAGTAACCTATAATTTAACTGAATGAGGACTGGGTCTGTCAAGATTCAAAATTATAGTATCATAATAATAATCCATCCATATTGTATGCTATATTCCAAGCTTTCTAATGTCATGTAACAGCTTTGCATGAGAAACAGAGCCAATTTTAAAGTGTTATTCAGTTAAAATTGAGACAGCCACCCTGCATCATGATCTTCATAACATGTCAATTTAACTCTGTTTCATTCATGGTTTCACTTCAGACTAACTAAAGCGGTTTTTAGCTTCAGCATTATTACTCCAATGTTCAGTGTCCTTTCAGAAATCATTCTAATATGCTGATTTGATGCTCAAGAAACATTTCTTATCATTATCAATGTTGAAAACAGTTGTGCTTAATACTTTTGTGGAAACTGTGATACTAAGGATTCTTTGATGAATACAGTTCAAAAGAACAGCATTTATTTGAAATAAATATTTTTTTTGTAACATCATAGATGTCTTTTCTGTCACTTTTGATTAATTTAATGCATACTTGCTGAATGAAAGCATTCATTTAATTGAAAAAAAATAAAACTCTTCCTACCAAACTTTTGATCGGTAGTGTATATACTGTGAATGTGAAATCTCAATCTAAAGGATAACGTTGTTGGCAAGAGGTAACATTAACACTGAGTATCTAAGGCTGGCATCTGTGTCCTCGATGGCCTCGTTTCGCCTTGAGCTAGAGACTACCATGAGAAACTGCAGTTTGGTGCTTCATTTAAATGAACTCTGCATCACAGTGTGATTGCCCTGACACTTCAGTCCAACCCACTCAGCTTCACAGACGCCAGCAACTCTGATTTCTCAAACACTATTGTAAATGTTAGAGCAGAGTCACACTCAAACTTCACCTTCTTTCTGTTATTTTTCAGGAAGCATCTTGATGTCTGCATTTTTAAGTATTAGTGCATGTACAAAGAGGAAGAGAAACCGTGTTAGCAGAAAAAAAAATGAATCAAGAAACTCTCTTTGTAATGTTAGTTTAACTGGAGAACCTACAAAATCAGGTTTGTGTCCAAATCCTTCCTAGTGTGAAGACTAAGAATAAATCAAACAAAAATAGCAGTGTGTTTTTGTACATTTATCAGAATAATATAATTTATTCTTTGACTTGCATGCAAATACCATGGTATATGAATATGGGAATTATATATATATATATATATATATAAAAGGATTCCCAAACATTTTTATCAACCAAACCTCTTTGACCTAAAATAATTATTTAAAGTGTGAGATTTTTAGTTAATGATTCGGTGATTAAACAACACATTTGCATGGTTCTCAGATGCTGATTAATGCAGGCAAGTAAATCAAATATTAAATATTTTATTATTATTATTATTATTTAATATTCAGTGTTTTATTTTGATTGCTTTTATTTTAATATTTTTTATTGCACATTTTTATGCTTTGTCATTAAATGTAATTATTTATTAAATATTTTTATGAATAATTAAATGAAATAATTTAATTACATAACTGAATTCATAAATCAATTAGTGGTGGGCCGTTATCGGCGTTAACGTGCTGCGTTAACGTGAGACTCTTATCGGGCGATAAAAAAAAATATCGCCGTTAATCTATTCTCAAAGTTGGGCTGGGAGCTGATGTGATGACTTTCACCTTGATATTTTAGCGCGGATGTATACCTAGCCGAATTGCACTGTAGGGGGCGAGAACGAGTCTTGAACCTGTGTGTATGCGTGCTAACATGGATGCAGCTATGAAGCCGCCGGGTTTGCTTCAGGAAAATTTATTTTATGAAGCTTCCCAATGGAAATCGGCAAGTCATTTCTGTCTCTACGTTACATGGTCGCGCTCTCTGTATCGCGCACAGCAGAGTTCCGCCCTGTTCGCACACACACACACACACACAAAGAAACAAACGTGGCGCACACAAGTGAGCACACTCCCACTCCTATTTGTAAATATTAAGCCGCAAAACGTCTATCTAAATATGACTTCTGTGTGTCTCTGTGTTAATGTATGGCGCAGGCAGCGTGGGTTTGTTTACTACTCATACAGAAGACCGCGACGCTTGCGGCGATATTAACGTCTGTCGTCTCACTAAATGAGGACATAAATACATGAACAACATCTCCAGAACTGCTCTGAGAGTCACTTCATGAGCATTCGGCGTTTCATTTGAGAAAAACTATCCTCACGGCAACCCGTCAAAATAAAAGTTCGGTTTCACTTGAAGACATTGGGCAGAACGTAATAGGCTACTACTACTAAAACTATTAAAACCTTATCTTTAAGGAATAATCATACAATGTCTTCAATGTTATTATCAATATTAAATTCTTGATGACTGCTAGTTGTTTACTTATCTACTTGGCAGAATTCAAATGAGCCATTTTAATCTAGATTAATTCCAAGATTACAGTGGGATTAATCTAGATTAAAAAAATTAATCTATGCCCACCACTAAAATCAATATAATTATTAGCATTTCGGTTCGCTTATAACCCCAGTCTTGTGTCAATTTCAAAATCAGTCAATGTATAATAAACGTTTTTAGTTTATGTGTGTGTAAACTAATTTTCATTTCATAAATGTGTAAATCTCACCTGTTGTCAGAAACAAAATGCACTTTGCAGGACTATATATTGGCTTTATATTGGAAAATTGCTGCCTGCCTTCTTGATATGAATATCAGCTATAAAACCCCTAGCACCCCAACAGTAAAGCAACCTACATAGCCCATAAAACAAAAAAAACTGTCACTTTCCATCACACAGAAGTCACATCCCACAGATGAACACGTTCAGTATAATCAGGCACTTTGCAGCAGCACGAGAGTATGAGTGGCTATAAATTGTACTTGTGTTCCTGTGTGAAGCCAAATTTATAACTGTCCCATTGATTCCCCAGAGGAGAACCAGCCACCTTCTCATTGAGAAGCCACTGCAGCGGAGCCCGAGCTCGCAGCTGGCCACACATTCACACCGCTCAGAGACTGCATCTCCTTCACCAAAACACAAATGCTTTTTCACAGAGCAAAGACGGACTGTATATCAACTGAGCAGAGCAAGCCATCTGCATACTAACTACAAAAGATCCACGTCATGCAGCAAGATCAAGCACCTTGTGCTCAGAAGATTCCAAGCTCTTCATGAAATCAGTTCTTTTTTTATTAAATATTTGGGTTACAGCGGGTTCAATATTGGCGAGACAAAGATTATGTGTTTTATTCAAAACAATTCAAACTAATTCCTTGAAGCACACACTTTCATTTGATTCTTTTCATCACTCAGTCAACTGGTCCAACAAGCTCCTATTTAAAGGTGTCATCTGAGACTAGCAGAACCAGTTCATTAAGACATTTATTAGAGAATTAGGCAGCTCATAATAGAGAAAAAGTTAATGGTCGGCACAATTATTTAAAACGGTTACGAATAAGTTTGAATGCATTTCAGACATAGCTGAGATTGTTCAAAAACATTTTTGAATGAAGTCTCTTATGCTCACAACTGCATTTATTTGATCAAAAATACTGTAAAACATTAATATTGTGAAATATTATTACAAATTTATTTCTATTTTAATATATTTTCAGATGTAATATATTCCTGTGATGCAAAGCAGACTTTTCAGCAGCCATTATTCCAGTTTTCACTGTCACGTGATCCTTCAGAAATTATTTTAATATGCTAATTTGGTGATCGTTTTTTTAATATCGGTTCTTACTATGATCAGTGCTGAAAAGATTTTGATGCTTAATATTTCTGTGGAAACATGATACATTTTTCAGGATTCTTTGATGAATAGAAATTTCAAAAGAACAGCATTTGTATGAAATCTTTTGTAACAAATGTCAGTTTTGATCAATTTAATGTGTCCTTGCTGAATAAAAGTATTAATTTTATTTCGATCAAATAAATACAGCCTTGGTGAGCAGTCTTCTTTAAAACAATAAAGCTGTGTGTATATATGTATATGTAAATGTGTGTGCGCGCGTGTGTGTGTGTGTATGCATGCATGCATGTATATATATATATATATATATTAACATGCAGATGTTTGCTATAAGCACAACAAATACCAGGTGAAGTGAGTCATACTGTTTTTATCCACATTTAACTTTAATATTTGGTATGTCCACCTTTTGCAGAAATTACAGCCGCACATATTTCTGGCATAGTGTCAATATATTTCCTGAGAACTTTAACACTCATGTCATCTCATGCCTTCTGCAACTCAAGCCAAAGGCTTTCCTTTGAATTTACAACAGATCGGTCCATTTATTTTCCAACTCGCCCCAAATTTGCTCGATGGGGTTGAAGTCCGGACTTTGAGGGGGCCAGTCCATCATTTTCAATGTTCCAGCAGATTCCTTCCATCACAGGTAGTTCAGGCAATAGCTCTTTTTATGGGTATTGTAATAGCCATTTCAACAAAAATAACTGAAACCTCTTAAATATGCCAAGTGTTCAAATAATTTTGGCCACCACTGTGAGTACATAAAATAACAATTACTATTATTATGGCAGAAATGCTTTATCACAGGTTGTGAAATGGTTCATAATCTGCATCAAGATTTTCATCTTATTTAACACTGATATTCTGGTTAAGGGCAGTGGTCCTCAATCCTGGAAGACCCCAGCACTGCAACTAATGATATAAATAGAGTATATTCAATAAAGGCTCAAAAAATGTCCAGGACCAGGATTGAGCACCAATGTTTTAGGGCTGTATGAACACAGTGACTAACAATGAATTAACACAGATCAATTACTGGTTTAACACTGATTTTCTGGATGGTTTAGGGCTGTATCTGGTGCAGTGACTAACACTCATCTGCTGTGTGTCATGGCCTGACTGGGCTTTTGCCTTCCCTTACTCCCTCTCTGACTTAATATCACACGTCTGACTCTCAATATTAAACCCCTGAGCATCCATCCAAACGATTTGCCAGGCCTAATAAAGAGAAAGCGACCTCTGAGTCGTTTAAAAGCGATGTAAACAGTCATTTGACAGGTATTCCGACACTCCCAGCGAGCCTCGGGCAGGAGCTGAGCGCGTGAGTTAACTGTTAGCTCGTTAGCATGATCAACATCTTACCGTTCTGCGGAGCATCCAGATCACACACAACCGTAACAGGGTTTGTTCCTCCACGTCCCTCCAGTCAATATAACGCTCCGCAGGCTGATTGTGAGGGTTTGGGGCAGTTGTGTGTGTGTGTCTCCAGTCTTCCGGCGCTCGACGGGAGAAGTTCCTGCCACTGACAGTCCTATTCCTCCAGCGCGAGCTCAGATCACAGAGTGGCGCAGAGACAATAGTCTCATAATCACACAGTCATAATGTGCGACGGCGGAGCTCGAGCAAACACTGGGGTCTCGGCTCAGACGCATCTGTCTGGAGCTGCACTGACTGAAAATGGCGTTGTTTCTCCAAGCAGGTTCCCTCCTCCTCATTATGATGTCATCCCAGGATTAAAGGAGAGCGACTCTCTGAGATTTTGAGGAGAAATGTGACTATTAACTACTAACTATTAGCTGCATTAATTGTTTCTGTTCATTTTACTTTTCATTTTGTACATTTCATTAATAGCATTTGCCAGATCCAATCCATGTTGCTGTATTTTTAAGTTCTTTTCGTTTATGTATGCAATATTAGTAATTATCAGATTACTCAAGCTTTTGATATTAGCTGAAATTATCATTTTTGTAAATTTTATTTTGAACCTTGTAGCTTTATTTAGTAAATTTCATAAACATAAAGCATTTGCCAAATTGCTATTTTGTTTATGATGGTAATATTCAGCATCATACTATTCTGAGAAAAATCGGCCCGTAGTTTATATATTTCCTCTCTGCCAACAAAAGGTGTCTTGGTTTTACATTTCCATACTCCAGACACACCCAAAAAAAACCTATTTTTGCTTTTATTCACAATTTTGTGAGTTATTAGCCTAATCTTAATTATCTTAAACTGGTTTTATGTACCTCGATATGGCAGTTCATGGATTGTATGGTGTTTGTTCTGTATTATCTGACTGATTCATAAAAAATAATATAATTAGTATAAATAATATAATTTAGCTTTAAATTAAACAATTTATTTTAACTATTATTTTTTTACTAAACATTTTTTTTCAAAATCATGTTTGATTCACAGAGACAAACTTTTACCCTATCACTGTTTTAGCTTTAAAATAATGTCAATGTAATGGTCAATTAAAAAAAAAAAGAAGAAAACTTTAAGATTAAGATTACGATTACGTAGTTAACTAAAAAATGAAAAACCAAAACCAAATGTCATAATTAAATCACCCACAAATCTGTATTTCTCAAAATGTGTTCCACAGAAGAAAGCCATGCAAAAAAGGCAGAGTTTTGTAATAGCACAAGTAATTACAAAACTCTGTAATAGTTTTGTAATAGTAAATGTTAATAAAACTTTCAGTTTTGGGTGATCTATCGCTTTAAGACGTGCCTGTAGCTTTCTAAAGGCTCCTATAGAACCGCGCAATATTTCCACTCCAAGTGTAGCTGCAGTAACTATCAGGTTTACTGCTTCTGCCTGTCGAAAACTGAGAATGCAAAATCTAGCCCGCTGAGCTGCATTACACTCTCATATCTATAAACACAGGCAGACAAGCATCTTCAGTATTTCACAACAGTTCCAGATATTGCTGCAATCTTTGCTCTAAACTTAAGTGATTTCACTTTCACATTGAGACAATACCAAATCAGCATTGATTGATTTACAGTCTTTATTTGCATTTCATGTAGTTTTGCCTTTCGCTCGTCCAGTTCCCCTCGTCTGTCCAGTCAGTATCCTCCATGTGTTGTGTAGAGCTACTTTCGCCATCAGAAGTGTAATGGTGAAGTTCCGTCTATACCATTCCCTGATTAACAAGACCATATGGAAAAAAATAAATAACATGGTATTTATATTTACAGGTAACCCTGTAAAGCCTAGCATATTTAAAATATCTTCTTCTCTTTTTTTAAATGGAAGAGTACATTAAGCCTCACACAGAAGTTTGCAAGTGTTTTTTGTTGAGTATCATATTTGATACATTAAGCTTTTATGGCTCATTTAATATGATATAGATTAATATGGAGCTCAAGGAGGGGAAACACACCTTAGTTTTATTCAGTGGCCCAAACTCAACAAAAATATGCAATTTGCTGCAGTTGCTGTTTTTTATATGGCTAAAAAGTAAGATGCAATTCTGACAGCTTGTAGTGTAAATCAGTGAGATCTTTATAACAGTATAGCAGACTAATTACATAACATGCATATAAATATCAGTCATCACTCATGTCTCAAAATAATGTTTTGGCAAGATGATATTTAAAAGCTTGTTAAAAGTTCTGTAGTTTTTATTGTGGGGGTAAAACGGATAATGTAATGTAATACAGTGATGATTGAACAAATAAACAGCCTTTTACTTGTTAAAGAAGCATGAATTATCAATCAGAGAGCAGAAGGCATGTAGAAGATTGTATACAACATAATTATAATAAGTATTTGAGTATTTATCTCACCTGTTATAACTGGAATGTCTTGTAATGTTTTTGTCTAAAAAGTGTTTGTAAAATACTGCCATTTCCTCACTGCTTAAAGTCCTTTTCCTTCCTGGAACCATAATAAATGGCACATTATACAGAAGGCATGTCCCAAACAAATTTAAGATTCGATTATCAGGTCGATCAATATGAGTTCTTCAACGATCATCGATTCTTACACTTGTACATTTGGTTATGTGTGATAAATATACACTAGGTAGTGTTCATATTTAGACAGCTCACCATCATCATCTCTCTCTGACAACCCTTTTGCTGACAGTTGCGATCTCACATATTCTTCCTTTTCCTGTTAGAAAAACCGTAAATAAATGGGTCAGTATGGACTTTATGAGGTGAGTGGTGCTTGCCTGTGCAAAATTCGCCAACATTGTTATGCGGTTGCTAAGAGTAAAAAATAAATAAATAAAATCCATTCTCAAAGTCTCTACTGCATATTAAACATTCTGCAAGCATTTACAGGAATAAACATTTACAACACAAAACTGCCCCCTAGTGGGGATATATTGGTAAAGGAAGAACTTCATGGAGGATTTCAATAGTTATTAATTAATCAACATGTTAAATGTGTTTCCTGCATCAAACCGTGTAGTTTTCAAGCTCGCAGCACAAAGCTGTGGTTCACACCTTGCTAAATTTGAAGTTCTGGTTGGTCCAGAACTCGTGGTTCCAGTCTTCAGTCTCCTGTCTCAGACGCCTCAACTTCCTTTCCAGCGGTGTCTCGTTCTCTGGGATGTGATATATGATCGGCCTCAGGTTTGACAGTCTGTCTGGTGGACCGATCCAGTCATATTTTGATGTTTCTGCTGGACTGAATCCAGCCCTCTATAATAAACAGATTAAAACAAGGTAGAATAAGGAACCTAAAAGGTAGAGAAATGTGCGCAATTGCAATTAATAAAGCAGTAAGAATAATTATATTTAATTGGCGCATTTATTTATTTTTTTGTTACATAGTGCATATAAGTATCAGATGTGTAGAAGAACAGCTACATTGCTGTTAATTCTGAAAAAGGTGAACGACAAACCTCTGCTCGTTTGGCATGTTTTGGAGGTTGGCTCGCGCTTTGTCGATGACCTCGACAGAAACTCCTTAATGACAGAGGAGCGTGTATGTAACACGGACGCAGAGACCTAAATATTAAATTACTGCCTGTTTTTACATTCATCGTTGATAAGTCATCGACCTTGATCACAATTAATAAGTACAATTTCTCCACTGGCCTCAGTGACAGCACTAATCCTCAGTACATTTTTAACATGGTGGATGATTTTAAAATAAAAGTCCTTTCCTTCACTCGTGCATCAGTACTTCCTACAAGAGAGAATATATATAATTGTTTTCTGAGAGAGAAAAAAAACCCGCAACATGTCGCGTTCTGTAAATAGTGCATTGTGTTTTACGTGAATTATATTTCCAACAAAAATACAGATTGTTGTAACTCTCTGGCGCATTGTACTTCCTGTACCTCTGATTTAATCAAACTGGACGACCAAAATATTCCATGAGTTACGAAACTATAACACCAACAAGTTTTCACGTAAAAGTTTATGTTTATATGGCAATATAATCTGCATTGTAGAACTTTTTTTTGACTATCCCTTTATGTATGTATGTATGTATGTATGCGTGATTGTTTGAAAAGTAACAAATGCTTTCAGTAAATATTTTTACATTGTTACATGAAAATTCCATTTTAAATAATGTTTTTGAATATTTGAATTTAAATTCTATTAAAGAATCCTGAAAATGTATCACTGTATATATATATATATATATATATATATATATATATATATATATATATATATATATATATCACAGCAAATCAGCATATTCGAAAGATTTCTGAAGGATCAAACTGGAGTAATGATGCTGAAAATACATCCTCACAGGAATAAATTAAACTTTGTAAAATTGCAATAATATTGCTGTTTTACTGTATTTGGGGTAAATATATGCAGCCAAAGCCTTGGTGAGCATAAGAGGCTTCTTTTTTGTTATATTCTTTGCGCTAATTTAAACACACGACACGTGTTATTGACGTTTAATGAATTCAAACTCTTCGTAACTGGTTCGTTCTCGCTTGGCCAGCTGGTTTATGTCATTAGACATGTATGCCCGGTGGTTGTAAACGAAAATTGCGTTGTGTTTAATCTGTAAACACAGGCGCACCAATGGCTGCCCGCTGGTTATGCAGGTAGGATGGACAGCCCGTTAAACATCATGTTTAATAAGACATGTATTTATATGACAATGTGTTTAATTTATACAACGCCTCACCTTGCACTGCTATGAGCTCTTAATGAGAGCTGATCAATGTCTTTGTGTGCTTTGAATGGACCTAATAGCAGCAAGCTAAACACGCGGATTATTCCGAGTCATTCGTGTCGTTTTAAATTGTTTTACGCAGCTCAGCTATTACGTTTACACCAGATTCGTTGACGTTGTTGTGCATAAAAGATGAAACCACTTTGTCTTGTGGAAGGGAGTTCACTTGTGACTTCATCGCCTAAATGTGTTTACCAAAAATTATGAAGTGGGGTGAGTCAGTAGATTTCGTGCTGTATCGATATGACATGCCTCAGTTTACGGAGAGATTGTTTTATTTATTGATCAGGCAAATGTGTTGCAAATGAAGATTTTACAGTATGAGGGATCCCTCCCGGTGTGAGGAATGGTCTCCCCAGTGTGGAGTTTCGTTTGTGAACGAATCGCTGTTTTTGAACGAGTCTTTTAAGTGAATCGTTCTCGTTAGCTACTATACACCATTGATATTTTTAGTTTACTGAAGTCTCTCTCTTTTGACTGCACACCTGTCTTTAGATATTGACTTTAGCACGAGCAAGTAGTGAGGACTGCAAAGGAATATTTAATTGGTTGGATTTACCAGTGCCAATATCTTGGCAGAATGGAAATGTCTTTATATATGTCATATATATATATATGAAGAATTCAGATGCAAAAGCTTCCAAGTGCCGTCTGAAATGTTCTTCTAAAATTTGATTTTTTTCCCCAGGCTCCTATGTTTATGTTCAGTTATTTTATTTTAATAGCAATGAAAACAACCTATTCATTGCAATTGAAATGAAATTACTGAACCTACACATAGGAACCTGATAAAAATGCTTATTTTAGAAGAGAATTTCGGTCTTTTTTGTTTGTATCTTTGTATGCCTATTTTCATATTCAACCTTTATATTCTTACAGTCAAGGAAGATATTGAGGTTTTGATATTCTGATTCTATGAGAATAGGGAAGTCCACATGTTATAAGGATGACAGAGGAAAGATATTGTTGGAATCACTTTTTTTTTTTTTTTTCAGCTGATGAATCAACACTTTAAAAAAAAAAACACTGACAGGCAGTCTGAATCTAAAGCTAAAATTTAAATTTAAAACTAAAATATTTACAATATAGTAGCTAATTATCGTTTTTGGTGTCAGGGATGATAAATATAACTTGACTATAAAGTTTTATTAATCTTTCTAATTCTATGAGAATACGGAATCCGTGGCACAGCTATAACGACAATGACGGAGGAACAATATTGTTGGAATCGCTTTCAGAACAATTTTTTGTTTTCCAGCTGATGAATGATAAAAACAAACATTCACAGCCAATCAGAAGCCAGAGTACAACATAACTGAAGCGTGCATTTAAGGCCCGTTCACACCAAGAATGATAATTATATTATCGTCCACGCCAATGGATGATGTTCTTTTTATTGTAACCATGTGCTGCATTTATGTCACCTGCATAACTAGCCTGATATGAGTAGTATGCTATTCTGAACTCAGTCAGTGTTTTAGTCTGAATGAGATTTGGAGTGACACTGATTGAGAGACAAACAAACCAGGCTGATCAGCAGCTGAATGAATCCAGAGAATGTTTGTTAATCTTGGCATGTGAATCGATATCCTTCTCAAAACAGAATTATGAATGTGTAAAAAATAACTAATAACTAGTGCTGTCAAACGATTAATCGTGATTAATCTCTTATTTACATAATATATGTGCGTGTACTGTGTATATTTATGATGTATATAAATACACACACAAAATATATATTTTGAAAATATTTACATGTTTATAATATATTCATATAATTTATTAGATATAAATATATTTAATATATAAACATAGCATTTTTCTTAAATATATACATGCATGTATGTGTATTTATATATTCATAATAAATATACACAGTACACACACATATATTACGTAAACAAAAACTTTTATTTTGAATGCAGTTATTCGCGATTAATCGTTTGACAGCACTACTAATAACTAGGGTTGGGTACCGAACTTGGTACTTTTAAGGGTACGGACCGAATTGCGTCGGTACTACCGAGTATCGATTCACATTAAATCATTCGGTACCAAATTTCGGTACCTGAGAATGCATTTGGGCGCATACGAGAGAGAAAGAGAGCGAGACCCTGTGACTTGTCACCCCTGCAACTCTTTAAAACACAACACACAGGGCAAACCGAAATGTTCTGAAGTGTGCTTACATTTCTAGGGTCATATGGTTTCCGCGAAAACGCGGACAGGATCGGCGGAGTCCATTCATAAAAACGGAATTTACTCGATAGCGCGGAATGCCACAGAATTCGTCAAGTTTTGGATGAATAAAAGAATGTCTGTCACTTAATTTGAATCGCCATATGAACTAGTGTATGTGAATATTAAAGACGGTTTAAATATGAATCCTGCATGTTCCGTTAGCCTCGGTATGTATGAATGGCGGAGACGAGGTTTTGTTTACTACACAAATACTGAAGCACACGTGAACTCGCGGTGATTTTCGGACTCTGCATCTCACTACATGACAACATGAACTTACAGGCTGTGAGAGTCACTTCATGAGAATTTTACCGTTTCATTTGAGAAAACTAGCATCCTATCATACTGTATACACACAGTATACAGTAATACTCTTGTATTACTTTTGTACAGTATAATGTACGTCTTTATATATTCCATTTAGTGACAAATTTAAATAAAACAATTAAATGATAAAAAATAATTATTACAACCACATTAACCACTTAATTGTAGAAAAAAATACAATTATTATTTTTGCTATATTTTTAAAGGTATATTCACACAATTTTTCTACCATGTATTAATTTTAACAGTAAACCTCTGTTAAACCGGTTCAAATGTGAACGGTACCCAACCCTACTAATAAACATACACGATAAAAATGAATGTAATTCCTAATTTGTTTAGGCTATTTCCATTGTTTTTCTATAGCTTAATTAAATGTCATGAAAGGGCAGTTGAGTAAATGGGGGAAAAATGTAAGATATGCTTTGTTGTAATTTTTGAGAAAAACACTTATAATGTTTTCTTAAAAGATTTGTTGGCAGGCAAAAAATTAAAAAGAATGATAAATCTTTTTACAGTCATCAATGACTCAAAGTGAAAGATTCATTACCACACAAAATGGCACTCACCTGGCGCCACCTACCGGCGTAACGGTGCAACTGCATAACGAGTCACTGAATGACTCATTTAGTGAACCGATTCAAACGAGTCACTGAGATGAATCACTAGCGCTTATAGTGCGAGGGAAGGGGAGGGGCAGGGGCAGGAATGCAGTCCATACCGATATGATGCTGCTGCTGCTCTAAATGCCAGTCTCTGCCAGTGTCGCTGCGAGTCCACGATCCAGAAATTACTGGAGTGTTGCACCGCGCAAAACATTTCAGCAGCGCAGCTGATGGAAACAGGGTCCGTTAGACATGTGCGCGAACGTTTTCGGCGCGTTGAAAAGGTGAGAAATATGCTGCGCATTTTAGGAGGAGGTGGTGAGATGTGCTCGGATTGTGTCGGATAGGGTTGGCTGGTGTTCAGAAGCAATATAAATGTCCTTCTGCGATGGTTTCATTCATGTAAATCCAAGCGCAGCGTTGTCAGATTACGGGACAAATCGTTTTGGTGTTGCATGTTCATATTCTAACTCAGCTTTATTGATTTTATAGTTCATGTCAAGGATGTAGCCATTCAGTAGACTACCGGGAGACGAACAAATGTAGTAATTTAAGAATCAGCCATCGTAAAAGCCATATTGGGGGGACATGTTACGTTCCTGGTTGATGTATCAGGGCACAGCTGTAAGACACTCTTCATGGTGGCACATACGATGATGATGATGATGATGATGAGAAGATGTGTTTTGCATCCAGCCTCCATGAACAGAAGGCAGTTTTAGTTGATCTCGCCGGTAACATCAGCATCAGAGCTGCTGTGGACAGTTCCAGAATCTGGACTCCCTCCCTGTAGTACTGATGCTGAAGTTTGAAGACCCCTGCTATTAGTCTCAGTAACTGAAATAGAAGTCTGGTCATTTTTAATTTAATAATTAAAGATAATGTTCTTGGTTCTGCCAGGACATTATCCATTAAGTTAACAGACATTTAATTTAACTTTAAAACACAACACAATGTTTAATTCAAAATATGGGTAAAACACCTGTGAAAAATCGATACAGAATCAATTCCTTCATATTACATTATGACGGTACACAGTAATAGTGCACAGTACATTAGGTCATATTTTTATGGATTTTCCATAGTGTAGTTTGTTTATTATTTATGTTATGTTAATGTTTATTGTATAATTTTAGTGTCACATGTGTTGCGCTGTTGATTATCACAGAATTTTTTGTACTGTGAATTTTTGGCACGCACAGCTGACAGTTTATAGCCTAAATTTAACAGGATGTTTTTTTACAGTATAAAAATTAAATGCATCATTATCACATTGCTTTCAGCCTCCATGAACAGAGAACTGTTTTAGTTAGTCTACTAGTCTAATTAGTTTAGACCTCCATCAGTTTCAGGTGATTTATTTTTCATTTTTTAATATTATTATTTTACAACAAAGCTGCGGGATAGAAGTGCAGTTTGTTCAATGGATTGTACCGTTGCTTAACATACAAACTGTTCAGCTGACGAAATGTGTTTCTGGAAAAAACCTTCAGCTTACAAATGCTCCATAAAACAGTTTTGAGAGTTGATGATATGGTCTAAACCTTTATACAGTTTGTGCTGTTGTAAAGATTGTAAGTCTATCCCTCGCAGCCCTGTTTTCATCTGTATTAAATTCAATAAGATGCATTGGTAAGATAATATGTGTGCTGGAATCAAGTCTGTATATCCACATTATTGGTTGTTTGTTGTGTAAAAGAGACTCTAGTTGTTTGTTTGAAGTCAGTGAAGTGGTTCTTGAGCATTATTGAGAAGGGCTATAAGGATAAAGGCAAAACAATGTAGGAAATACTTATGGCTTATTCACTGGGGACCATCCATAAAAATATTGTCCCATCCAGGCCATGTAAATTTGAGCTTTAGAAAATAATGGATTGACTCTGATGTGTCAGAATGCCATGAATGGTGAGAGAAGCAGTGATGTATTTAGCGGTGCCCACTGATAAGCTCTGGCATGGATGGCATGTTGGCTCTTTGGCTCTACCCAGATTTCATAGTCCAAAGTGTTTGTGCCCATATTTACTTGTGAGAAGTTGCAACCTATAATAAGAGGTCTCATGTTGCTTAAATTACTGGATAGCGGAGAACGATAAAGGAGGGGAGACAGGAAGCTGGGTAGCAGGTGGAGCATCTGGACAGATGATGTTCTGACTCATCCTTATCTGACCCTTCCCTCCCCTCCCCTCCTACAATCACAGCATGACGTTACACTACATAACGTCGTACTGTTTCTCAACGGTGGGAGCAGAAATCAACAAGCTAGGGGAACTGTTTATTAGTTCTCTTGAACCTTGATGTTTCCTGGCTGTATTTTTTCGAGATTTTTGAATGCAACAATAATATCTAAATGGCTTTGTTGTAGATCGGAGCCTTTTTTGGAGATTTTTACTTATATATGGCTGCTGTAATCATTTTATTTGACACTGCCATGAGTTTTCTTCTTGACAACGTTCTACTGGTTTTTTTTGGGGGGGGTTTTTTCTATATATATATATATATATAAGGATAAAGCACCCAAGGCATACTTTTAGAGGAAAAAAGCGATCAAGAACAAGCTTAACATCTTTGATCCTGAGGTATACAAGGACTGCATTCTCACTGCACGGCTGTACATATATTGTGCATTAAAGGAATATTCAGGATTAAATGAAGTTTAATATTTCACCAGCATCTGCGGAATACTCTCAATTACTACAGAAAATTATTTTGACTCATGCCTCAGTTTGTAATGTGTGTACAGCTGGAACATTGTCTAAATTATACTGCTGAGGTGAGAATAGTTTTGCATTTTTTTATAAAAATTGTGTATGTGTTTATGTATATATACAGTCATGGCCAAAAGTATTGGCACCCTTGATAAATATGATCAAAGAAGGCTGTGAAAATTAATCTGCATTGTTAATCCTTTTAATCTTTTATTTAAAACAATTCACAAAAATCTAACCTTTCATTGGATAATAAGAATTTAAAATGGGGGGAAATATCATTATGAAATAAATAATTACAATTAACGGCACCTTTTATTCAATACTTTTTGAAACCTCCATTTGCCAGTTTAACAGCTCTAAATGTTCTCCTATAATGCCTGATGAGGTTAGAGAACACCTGACAAGAGATCAGAGACCATTCCTTCATCCAGAATCACTCCAGACCCTTTAGATTCCCAGCTCCATGTTGCTGCTTCTACTCTTCAGTTCAGCCACTAATTTTCTACAGGGTTCAGGTCAGAGGACTGGAATGGCCAGCAGAAGCTTGGTTTTGTGCTCAGTGACCTATTTTTGTGTTGTTTTTGAGGTTTGTGTTTGGATTATTGTACGGTTGGAAGATCCAAACATGGCCCATTATAAGATTTCTAACAGAGTCAGTCACTTATTGATTTTTTTATCTGTTGGTATTTGATAGAATCCATGATGCCATGTGTCTAAACAAGATGCCCAGGACCTCCAGCAGAAATATAGGCCCACAACATCAAAAACACAGCAGTATATTTCATTGTACACATGGGGTCCTTTTTATCCCTGTGTTCACCAAACCCATCTTGAGTGTTTGCTGCTAAAAAGCAAATTTTTTAGTTTCATCTGACCATAGAAGCCAGTCCCATTTGAAGTTCCAGTCGTGTCTGATAACTGAATATACTGGAGTTTATTTTTGGATGAGCCTGGAGTTTTTTTCTTGAAACCCTCCCAAACAACAACATGCGGTGATGTTGGGGCTGTTTGACAATTTTTTTTAAGGTTTTCTGACCCCGAGACTCAACTATTTTCTGCAATTCTCCAGCTGTGGTCCTTGGAGAGTCTTTAGTAACTCAAACTCTTCTTCTCACGGAGCATTTGTACGATATAGACACACGTCCTCTTCCAGGCAGTTTCGTAACATTTTATGTTGATTGGAAATTCTTAATTATTGCCCTGATGGTGGAAATGGGAAATTTCACTGCTCTAGCTCTTTTCTTAAAGCAACTTCACTAATTTGTAGGGCTGGAGCAGAATATTTGATTATTCGAATATTCGTTCGGTGGGTTGGCATTCGATTTTCAATTTTGAGATTTGAATATTCCTTTTTTAAAATTAATTAATTAATTTTATTTTTTTCTCCAACCCCTGGCATGCCCCGCGAAACGGTTCTCATTCGCGCTTGAATATGAATCGCCCATGAGTGAACGTCATGAATGTCATGATTCAGTTCATCTGGAAGAGAAGACAAAAATGCCAAAGACCTCAGCTGTGTTGGAGCACTTTAAATTGAGTGAGGAGACAAAGGCAGTGTGCCAAATATGTGATTTGAAACTGGCCTACCACAGCAGTACATCAAGTTTGAAAAATCACCTGAGTTCTGTAAGTACTACGCATATTGTTGGTGTAAAAAAAAAAAAAACGAGCTGCTTTTATCCGCCATGTTAATCAGTAATTTTACACATGATAAAAATGTGCACTTGCGAATACTGCAGTCATTAAAATATATATATATATATTTAAACTGTTCCTTAATTAAAATGTGTGTTGCTGTTATTGAAAGTATGCTACAGTGTTCTTTATTTATTACAGTTAGTGAGGTGCGCCGCTTCCGGCTCGCGCTGTTCTGTAGTTTATTAAAAGTTTATTAATTCTGAACGTGTCGCGTGTCCATATTGCACCAAAATGCGACACTGCACTCCCTTGGGTCCGCAGCAACACACCCACCACGCGTGAAGTCGATTGGATGAACGGTTCTCGACATAATAAAAATGCACAATACAACGATATTTCTTCAAAAGCAGATCGTGGAGATATTTTTATTGTCCACGATCGAAAAAATTCATATCGCACACCCCTACCCTCGGCAAAAATCGCAGAGCAGGGGCACCGGACCGCAAGGGCACTTTAGTGTCGGAACTCAAAGGGGTCCCTCCCCGCCAAAAATGTTTTTTTTTTTTTTTTTTAATGTTTTTTTGTACTTGAGAAAAACATTAATTTCATAATGAGATTTTCCCCCCATTTTCAATTGTTTTAGTTCAGTGAAAGGTTAGGTTTTTGTGATGTTATTATTTTTATTTTTTAATAAAAGATCAGAAGGATTAATAATGCAGATTTATTTTCAGAGCCTTCTTTGATCATATTTACCAAGGGTGACAATACTTTTGGCCATGGCTGTGTGTGTGTGTATACGTGTGTGTGTGTGTGTGTGTGTGTATACGTGCGTGTGTATATATACGTGTATGTGTGTGTGTGTGTGTATACGTGCGTGTGTATATATACGTGTATGTATGTGTGTGTGTGTGTGTGTGTGTGTATACGTGCGTGTGTATATATATGTATGTATGTGTGTGTGTGTGTGTGCGTGTGTATATATATACGTGTATGTATGTGTGTGCGTGTGTATATATACGTGTATGTATGTATGTGTGTGTGTATACGTGCGTGTGTATATACGTGCGTGTGTATATATATGTGTATGTATGTGTGTGTGTGTGCGTGTGTATATATACGTGTGTGTGTGTGTGTATATACGCGTGTGTATATATATGTGTGTGTGTGTGTGTGTGTGTGTGTGTATATATATATATATATGTATGTGTGTGTGTGTGTGTGTGTATACGTGCGTGTGTATGTGTGTGTGTGTGTGTATATACGTGTATGTATGTGTGTGTGTGTGTGTGTGTGTATATACGTGTGTGTATGTGTGTATATGTGTGTGTGTGTGTGTGTGTGTATATATGTGTGTGTGTATATATGTGTATGTATGTATGTATGTATGTGTGTATATATGTGTGTGTGTGTGTATATACGTGTGTGTGTGTGTATTACAAGTAGGCCTATGTATGTATTTTACATATATAAAATACATATATATACAGGTGGTGCATCTCAAAAAATTTGAATATCGTGAAAAAGTTTTTTTTTGTAACTTATTTCAAAAAGTGAAACTTTCATATATTCTAGATTTATTACATGCAAAGTTTTTTGCTTTAATTTTGATGATTAGAGCTTACAGCTCATGAAAGTCAAAAATCCAGTATCTCAAAATATTAGAATATTTACATTTGAGTTTCATTAATTGACCATCCTTGCATTATAAATTCCGGGTATCTATTGTTCTTTGAAACCACAATAATGGGGTAGACTGCTGACTTGGCAGTGGTCCAGAAGACAATCAACGCCCTCCACAAAGAGGGTAAGTCACAGAGGATCATTACTGAAAGGGGTGGCTGTTCACAGAGTGCTGTATCAAAGCATATTAAATGCAAAATTGACTGGAAGGAAGAAATTGGATAGGAAAAGGTGCACAAGCAACAGGGATGACTGCAAGCTTGAGAATACTGTCAAGCAAAGCCGATTCAAACACTTGGGAGAGCTTCACAAGGAGTGAACTGAAGCTAGAGTCAGTGCATCAAGAGTCACCACGCTCAGACGTCTTCAGGAAAAGGGCTACCAAGCCACTTCTGAACCAGAGACAACGTCAGAAGCGTCTTACCTGGGCTGTGGAGAAAAAGAACTGGACTGTTGCTCAGTGGTCCAAAGTCCTCTTTTCAGATAAAAGTAAATTTTGCATTTCATTTGGAAATCAAGGTCTGACTGCAGAGGCACAGAATCCAAGCTGCTTGAAGTCCAGTGTGAAGTTTCCGAAGTCAGTGATGATTTGGGGTGCCGTGACGTCTGCTGGTGTTGGTCCATTGTGTCTTATCAAGTCCAAAGTCAGTGCAGCCATCTACCAGGAGATTTTGGAGCACTTTGTTTCCATCTGCTGACAAGCTTTATGGAGAAGCTGATTTCCTTTTCCAGCAGGACTTTAGCACCTCCCCACAGTGCCAAAACCACTTCCAAGTGGTTTCCTGACCATGATATTACTGTGCTTGATTGGCCAGCCAACATGCCTGACCTGAACCCCATATGGGATATTTTCAAGAGAAACATGAGAAACAGTCGATCCAACAATACAGACGAGCTGAAGGCTCAGTAGTGCCTCAGCAGTGCCACAGGCTGATCGCTTCCATGCCACACCTCACTGATGCTGGAGTTTGAGCTAAAGGAGCCCCGACCAAGTATTGAGTGCATAAATGATCATACTTTAAAGAACTTGAACTTTTCTGTTTTGCAAATCCTTTTTTTGATTGATCTTAGGAAATATTCTAATATTTTGAGATACTGGGTTTTTGACGTTTAGGGATGCTCCGATCGATCGGCCGGAGATCGGTATTGGCCATTAATCACATTTTATGACTCGATCGGTATTCACTACACTTGGCCAGTCTCACGAACCGATCACAATTTGATGACGTCAACACATGAGGACATACATGATGCGTGGGGACATAAATGATTTGGCACTGCAGTCATGTCATCGCCGGCGTGGAAATGCTATGATGTTTCGAGAAACAATGAAAAATTTGCTATTTATCGTGTATGTTTTGCATGATGATATGATGAATGGATGGTTCATTTTTAACAGCCGATTCAGTGATGTTAGAGCTGATCTGCGCATCACTGCACACGTGTTATTATTTTAGTGTGGGTTGCATCAGACTGCTCCATTTTGTTTGTATTTATTTTTGTCTTATATTAAGTATCCTGATATACATAATGTTATGCATAAACCCAATTTAAAGGCATTTTAAAATGTTCACTGTATAAGGAATAATTTTTGTGATTATTTATATAACATTATTACATATGTTATATAAAGCTTGCCTTGAAGCATCAGAATCGGCATCGGCTGATCACCATGACAAGAAATCGGTATCGGCTGCAAAAATCCTGATCGGAGCATCCCTCTGTAAGCTCTAATCATCAAAATTAAAACAAAAAAACTTGTGAAATGTTTTACTTTACATGTAATGAATCTAGAATATATGAAAGTTTAAATTTTGTGTGTGTGTGTGTGTGTGTGTGTGTATATAATGAATGAATGAAGAGTTCAGATGCAAAAGACTCTAAGTGCCGTCTGAAATTTTCTTCTAAAATGAGCATTTTTTTCAGGCTCCTATATTTACGTTCAGTTATTTCACTTTAATTGCATAGAAAAGCACCTATACATTGCCATTAGAGTAAAATTACTGAACCTTCACAAAGGAGCCTGATAAAAAAATGCTCATTTTAGATGAAAATTTCTCTTCATATATATATGTGTGTGTGTCTATGTGTGTTTGGGGTCAGTTATTATTTCTTTTTTTAAAGAAATTACTACTTCTCTTCAGCAAGGACACATTAAATCAAAATTGACCGTTATAATGTTACAAAACATTTATATTTCAAATGCTTTTCGTTAAAGAATCCTTAAACAATGCATCATCATAACATGACCTCGTATCATATTTTTGTTCTGCAAAAATATAAAGCAGCACATCTGTTTACACATTGATAATAATAAGAAATGTTTTCTGAGCAGCAAATCAGCATATTAGAATGATTTCTGAAGGATTATGTGACACTGAATACAGGAGTAATGATGCTGAAAATAAAATAGATAACAGTTCTTGTAATATTTCACAATATTACTGTTTTACTGTATTTCTGATCAAATAAATGCAGTATTGATGAGTGTAAGAGAAATTATTTGCTGTGGTAATCAAACTTCAACCCAATAAACAAAACATGTTATGTTGATAATTTCAGTCTTTTTTTATTTTTGTAAACTTGATACGTTTTGAAAAAAAATATATAAGCTTAAATCCCTCACTGATGTACATTGATAAAATGTTAAATGCATACAAACACAGCACGCAGCAAGCAAAGCAGCTCTGGTGCAGATTCAAAGCCTAAAATTTAAATTTACCCAAAACTTTAACCCAGTTCTTTTGCTGTCTTGCAAGCAGTGTTGTTTCCTAACAAGGAAATGCTAATCATGATGTTGATCAAAAGAACTGCATTTTTAAATAAAACAATAATAATAATAAATTACACGCTTGCGCTTTTATTGTATCCTTGACTTCCTGCTCTGAAAAAGGCCACATAGAAAATATGGTAACACTTTATTTTAAGGTGTTCTTGTTACACATGTTACATGTACTTACTATTATAAAATCAACTAATTATGCATAATTACATACAAGTAACCCTAAGCCAAACCCTAATCATAACCATATAAGTAGTACATGTATTAATATTACTCAGTCAGTACTTAAATGTATAACACTGTAACAAGAACACCTTAAAATAAAGGATAACCGAAAATACCATATTTGTGTACTTCTTGTTAGGTACATTGATGAGAAAGCATCTACCAAGAACTTAAATGTAATTGCTCAGTAGCTCTACATTATATTTAAAGCCTTCTATAATCTCTTCCATGTCTTGTTATTAAATGTATTTCATGAGCACTATGGTCTGGGTGCTAATGGACACTGTCTCTTTAAGGACCAAGAATATGATCTGTCCATGACATCACAGACAGTTCCTTAGGGAATAGCAGCGGCAGTCTGCTGCCAGTAAAGTATTGTCTAGGACTTTGAATCTGCAGAGGTAAGACAGCTCTGAATGGACTGTTCTTGAAGGGCATCTGCTCTTAGGGACACTTTATTTCTCTAAACATCTTCTGTAGGTGCTTTTGATTTGATACACTTATATAACATGTACTAGTAGCCAGATTTTGCCATCTTTTTGTGGAAATGAGTAGGTCCCCATGATTTCATGACACCGGCAGGTAGGGAGTACACTTTCCAAGACCTTCCAGTAAGTTGGGTTGACACAACCTGCCTGTTTTTGTCATAATCAGATGAATGGATTAGTTTCAGAAAGTCAGACTTGGTATGCATGAATGGTTGCATTTCAGATGGACAGATTAAGCAAGTTATACGAACCTTCTGGTTTTGGGAAACTGTTTGTTCATAAAGGTTGTCCACTTAACAAACGGAGGTTTGTGATGTCATGCAGTCATACAGCTCCTGCATTGGCAAGCCTATTTGGTTTGTGTTTTGTTTATGATGGGTGTAGTTGGAAACCTTTGGTTTAGTCAGCCTTAGTCATCACAGCTGTACAACACATACAACCTGTGCACAAAACCTCTCTCCTGTATTTTTCTTAATAAAAGTTTACCTGGGTTAGGATTAACCCTATTTTATCCCAACACACAATAATACAGTCTTGAGTTTTTGACAAGTGGGTCATATCTTCTTTTTTTTTAAACTTCTTATTATAGACATCCACTAAAAATTACCTGCTGGATAAAGTAATTTAGGAAGAAGAAACATTTGTTTGTCACCACGTGTTTGCCTGATGTTTTGTTATTTTGTTTTAATACAATAATATTCATTTTAAGTGTGTCTTTTAGCGATAATTCACCCAAAAATGAAAATTCTGTCATCATTTACTCAACCGCATGTCATTCCAATCCTGTGTGAATTTTTCTGTGGAACATGATATTTTGAAGAATGTGTGAAGAAAGGTTGGTACCTTTCAGTTTCTAGTTCCCATTGACTTCCATATGTTTTTTTCCATACTATGGAAGTCAACGGGGACCGGAAACTTCAAAATATCTTCTTTCTCTAAGTGCTTTTTGAGGCCACTGTATAAGTGTAGTTGAAGTACAGTATGTCTGTGAACTTTAATTTATTTATTTGGTGACAGATTTGAATGTACATTACTGTTCAAAAGTTTGGGGTCAGTAAGTTATTCTAAAAACTGACAGTAAAGACATTTATAATGATTAATTTTACTGTATTTTTGATTTAAATAAATACAGCCTTGGTCAGCATAAAAGTTTTCTTTCAAAAACAAAAGCAAACAATTTTGAATGCTAGTTTGTTTAAAAAAAGCACCTAAAATTATACAATCATTTCTTTAATCATCTTACTGCTTTCACTAGTTCATTTAAATGGTCATGCAGTGTAAAAACTTTTTTTTTCTCACAATATTTTATATAGTCTGCTATTATCAATTAGTATGAGCTTATAAATTCTACCTGTACAATAAAAGAATTAACAAAATGTTGTTTAAAGTAGTTTTCCTGCCAGCTACCCATAAAAATCTTCTATTTTACTTGTATTCCATTTCATCCTCTGTATTTATTGTCCCAACATCACACTGTGACTATTTCCATATCCTGACCAGCTCTCACCTCTCTCTTCTCCTTCAGCCTGTTTAGGAAACCCTTTGATGGTGGGAAGAGGACGATGGATCATGGCAGTCAGCAGCAACAGACGCAGCAAATGCCAGGACCCTTCGCAGGTTATGCGGGACCCCAGGGCCCGTACCCTGGGCAGCACCCAGCCCTGTTACGGCTGGACGAGGTGCAAAGGGAGATTGCCAGCCTGGGCCCACAGGTGTGCTCTTACAGCGGCCTGCAGAACGACAGAGAGTACAAACGACTGGAGCGAGAGCTGACCCGATTACTGCTGGAGGTCGATAAGGTCAGGACAGGCCATCAAACTTTTTAGTTCAATATGAAGTCACACTAGTTCATTCTTCTTAACCATGTTTTGTTTCCTGACCCAGGTGGAGACGGAGGGCCGGCCGGAGCTTCAGCAGGCTCGGAAGCGTGCGGCAGGAGAGGTCGAGGGTCTGCTTCGCTACCTGGAGGGCAATGCTACGCATCCGTCTCGGCTGGCCATTGAGGAGCTGACCCAGGAGGCGCAGAACTTGCTGAATGAAGGGGTTGTGGAGCCGTTCCGGCAGGGCCAGGCTCAGGATGCCTTTGAGATCAGTGAGGAGCTGGTGGAGGCTGTGCAGGACGTGGCCATGCGGCTGGCCCAGGTTAAGACGGGTGGAAGTGTCCCGCTCAGGAAGGCCCGTTACAAAGCGCTGACACGAGTCTGTGCCGTACAGGAAATACTGGAGGGTCGTGTCCGCACTCATACGTTGGCGCTGCCGTTGTCCGATGACACACATGAGGCTGTGCAGCGTATTAATCAAGTCATGGCGCAGGTGAGTGGTATTGCTAAAAAAAAAAAAGATTACGAGAAATCACAATCCTGCATCTTAACCAGCAAATAACTTATTTATTTTTACATGTGAAGATACAGCAGTTACAAAACAGACCTTTTTTATTTTAAAGGTCAGAGAGAGAGTGGAAAATAGCCATTCAAATGTTAATAGTGTTTTATTTACACCACCATTCAAAAGTTTGGGGAGCATAAGATCTTAAGGATCATGTGACACTGAAGACTGGAGTAATAATGCTGAAAATTCAGCTTTGCATCACAGCAATAAATTAAATGTTTAAATATATTCAAATAGAGAACAGTTATTTTAAATTGTAATAATATTTCACAAATTTACTGCTTTTACTGTATTTATGATTAAATAAGTGCAGCCTTACTGAGCATAGGAGACTTCTTTTAAAAAAAAAAAAAACTTTCTGAGCCCACTTTTGAATGGTATTGTATATAACATTTTAAATCATTTTTGAAAAAAAATAAATAAATTTAGCCATGAAACAACTTAAACAATGTTGACAGTAAAATAAAGAGAACCTGAAATTAACTCATCTTGTGTAGGTGAGTGGTGCCCGGTGCCAGGAAGTGGCTCTGCTGATGGGTCTGAGTGGGCGTGATAGCTGTGCCCACCTGGCAAGGATCCTTACAGAGCTGTTGGTTGAACTGGACGCCCTGGATGTGTCTAGTAATGCTGCGGTGAGGAACTACAGAAAACAAGTGGTGGAGGAAATCAATGGTCTGCTAAAACATCTTGACCTGGAGGGAGAAGGAGAGGACACACGCAGGTAACACTAAATACACACATCAACACACAAACCTGTATGAAATTCTGTATAATGTTTACTTATGTGACATTTAATTAGTCTTATTTAAGGATGAAATTTAAAAATATACACACGTGGTCAGAATTGTTGGTACCCTTGGTAAATATGATCAAAGAAGGCTGTGAAAATAAATGTGCATTGTTAATCCTTTTGATCTTTTATTTAAAAAAAATCACAAAAATCTAACCTTTCATTGGATAATAAGAATTTAAAATGGGGGGGAAATATCATTACAAAATAAATGTTTTTCTCAAATACATGTTGGACACAATTATTTGCACCCCTAGAAATTCTTATGAATATATATCTCTGAAGTATATTCCCATTCATATTCACAATTTTGAGCACACCAGCTGGATTATGAACATGAAATTATCCAGCCATGGCTTCCTGTTTCACAGAAATATAAATAGGAGGGAAAACAAAGCCCAAATTCCTTAATCATCCATCACCATGAGAAAAACCAAAGAATATATTTCTGAGATGCAGCAAAAGATAATTGAGCTTCACAAATTAGTGAAGTGGCTTTAAGAAAAGAGCTAGAGCAGTGAAAATTCCCATTTCCTCCATTAGGGCAATAATTAAAAATTTCCAATCAACATAAAATGTTACAAAACTGCCTGGAAGAGGACGTGTGTCTATATCGTCCTAATGCACGGTGAGAAGGAGAGTTTGAGTGGCTAAAGACTTTCCAAGGACCACAGCTGGAGAATTTCAGAAAATAGTTGAGTCTCAAGGTCAGAAAACCTTTTAAAAAAAAAAAAAAAAAAAGTCAAACAATGCAGATTTATTTCCACAGCCTTCTTTGATCATATTTACCAAGGGTGCCAACAATTCTGACCACGTGTGTAAATTAGAATTTTTTGTTGCGCACTAAGGCTGTATTTATTTGATTTAAAATAATGTAAAAACTGTAATATTGTGAAATATTGTTGCAGTTTAAGTTTTCTAATTTAATATATTTTAGCATCATAACAGCATCATAACTTCAGTCTTTATGATCCTTCAGAAATTATTCTAATATGCTGATTTGCTGCTTACAGCTGCAGTCCGTAACTTTTGGTGCTCTAGCGGTTAATAAACAGAGCTCTCTGACTAGGGGTCGACCGATTATCGGCGCCGATATTAAGCATTTTTAATGATTATCGGTATCGTCATTTTCAAAACCGATGTGCCGATAAAATTATTTAATTTTGAAACGCGCTATTTGGCTCTGATGCAGCCTGTCAGAACTCGCCACTCTGTGGCCTAGAGCAGTCTCCGCCCACCGCGCATCTGATTTGTTGGGAGTCACAAGTTCGACCAATCAATGTGGAAGACTAAAGGCACTCTAGTATATCCAGTCATATAAATGGAATTTACTGTATTTCGCAGAGTCACAGAGTTTGTCAAAGTTTGGATTAATTAATCAAAAGTAGGTCAGTACACTTAAATCGACTCGTTGCTATGGACTAGTATCTGTAAATATTAAGCTGGAAAAAGACTTTAAATATGAATTCTGCATGTCTCATATGTGAATGGCACAGACGCGCGGTTTTGATTAGTAAACACACACACTGAAGTGCGCGGCACTCGCGGTATTTTCAGCATATGCCGTCTCACTAAATGAGGACATAAATACATGAACAACATCCCCAGAACTGCTCTGAGAGTTGCTTCATGAGCATTTGACCGTTTCATTTGAGTAAAACGATCGTCATATCATATACATAGGCTATACAGAAACTTAAGAGGTCCTCATGGCAACCCGTCAAAATAAAAGGCCAAGATTAAGATACTGTCACATAGGCCAAGATTAGAATGACAGAAATTGTGACATTTCAATAGGCTATTGAACCAAGTGTGCCTATAACAGGCTATTAGTGTTATAGTTTAATTAAAATAGTTGCGGTCTTCTTCGCAACTTCTACAATGGAGCTATGAAGACAATTCAATTATTTACACTTATTATGTTATGATTATGAGAGGTTATGCTATTACACATACATTTCTAACATGTAAATTATTGAAGCCAAATACTTGCATTTCCCAAGCTGTTTAGCTGTAGTACAGTATTCATAGGCTTAATCATGAAGCATGCAGTGGCCCCACTTTTAACTCTCTCTTTATATTACCCTTATTATAGATGGATGCATGGAGGAAGACAAGGGTAAGAAGTGCAACCAACACCAGGGAAGGCAGTTTTTGTCAGAGACCTTGTTATTCTTAATTTTGACATTAATTTTCATTTTTACACCAGACATGTATGTATATATACCCTTATTGTAGATGGATGCATGGAGGAAGACAAGGGTAAGAAGTGCAACCAACACCAGGGAAGGCAGTTTTTGTCAGAGGCCTTGTTATTCTTAATTTTGACATTAATTTTCATTTTTACACCAGACATATATATCGGCTAAAAATATCGGTTATCGGTCTACTTGATCTGTAATAATCGGTATCGGCCCTGAAAAACACATATCGGTCGACCCCTAAACCGAACTGCGTGCGTCTTGCAGAAGAACATTGAAGCCGGAGCTACTTCTCTCTGTTTACTGGGCTACTCCGCAGCGGTACCTACCCGAACCAGTCTAAAATAGTCCGAATATAAACACTTATTACAGGTGTACCGTAGTGATTCAGGACAAGCCAAAAACACGGTTTGGAACATGGATTCATGGTGTACTCGCTTATTATATAAATTTTGTAAATTTTGAACACAAAAAAAATTACGGACTGAAGCTTTAAGAAACCTTTATTATTATTATCAATGTTTCTGCTTGATATTTTTGTGGAAGGTGTGATACTTTTTTTTATCAGGATTCTTTGATAAACGAAAAATTACTAGATAACAGCATTTTTTTTAAATAAAAATATTTTGTAACAATTTTATTTTTATAAAATATTGTATTTATATTTATAAAACATTACTATTGTTATTATTATTTATTTATTTTTTCAACAATTTAATGCATCCTTGCTGAATAAATGTATCACTTTCAAGTATTAAAAGTATAAAAAAATTTACATTACCATTCAAAAGTTTGGGTATCATTCCACAAAAATATTAAGCTGCAAGTTTTTTTCAACATTAATAATAACGAAAATGTTCCTTGAGCATCAGTGATTAAGAAACATTTCAAATATCAAGAAAACATTTTTATTCTTATGAATGCTAAAAACAGTTTCATACAGTATTTTCAGGATTCGTGTTATTATTTTTTATTTTTTTCATGTTATTTTTCAGGATTCTTAAATAAGTTTTTGTAACACTTTTTATTTATTTATTTATTTTTTACATTTTTAAATATATATATATATATATATATAAATGAGGATACACTGCATATAAATTATTATTATGTAATGTAAACAGTATATATAATTTAAATTATTATTATTTATATTCCAAATATAACTTGTATGTGATCAAGAGTTATTTTATTTTAATAAAAATTTTATGGATTATTAGTTACTTAACTTATATTAATGAAGTTAATTCACTGTATTTCCAGGTATGATCTAGCTCAGAATGACTCAATCCGTGAAATTGAGGTGATCAGGGGACGCGTCTCAGTGCTGCGGGAGGAGGTGCTCCGGCACGGTGCTGCAGGACACGGGACGGAGCTGCAAGGTCTCCTCACGCACCTGGACCAGGTGGACACGGGGCGAAATCCCTGCATCCGGGAGGCGCGGCGCAGGGCTGTGTTGGAAGTTCAGGCGCTCATCACCTTCCTAGACCTCTGGGAAGCCCTCGGACGGCGTAACCCTGGACCAGACGAGGCTCCGTCTCATGCGGCCGTGTGGCGTGTCTTAGCCAGCCTGTGTGACCTGCAAGCTCAGGTTTTGGGCTTTGACGGCAAGAGGGCTGACAAGAGCTACATGGTATTGGAAGAACTACTGACCAAACAACTTCTGGCTCTTGATGCTGTGGACCCTCAGGGTGACCAGGGGACCAAAACTGCCCGTAAGCAAGCTGTTAAACACGCCCAGAATATCCTTAGTTACCTGGATATGAAGACAGATGAGTGGGAGTACTGAGAGGCCGATAAAAGAGACTGAGAATAAGGAGCTGCAAGGAAAAAGGCAAAAGGTTTTTTGCCTCTTGTGCGACATATGAGGACACGGTCATGCTGAGGATACAGGCCATGGGCGGAATTTTTAATTTGTATATAAAAGACTTTGTGTATCGCCGTGGGCAGCGAGACTGTTACCCATGATGCACTGCACCTGCTGCTTTTATCGGTCCATTACTGGTCCCTGAAAGCTGCCTTTCTCCTGGCAGAAGGAACTGCGGTTTCTACTGCACATGAAGTGTTTGTTTTCATCACAATAACCCATGATCTTTTTAGTTGAATCTGTGCTGTTGATTGGTGTGGTGTGGTGCTAAACCCTGTTCTGCTGCCAAAATCTGCTTCCAGCTTTTTCCCACATGCCCGGGTGGAGCACACTTCAGTCTTTATCGTGGTGTGAGTACATCAGCTCTTCATTCCTATCCAGTTAGAGCCATAATGGAAAAGGCGGCCCAAGTTTAGTGTTCATAAGTTTAATCTCTTCTCTAGATTGCACTTTCAGAGCCTGAGCTCCTCTTGCTACAGTTATAAAAAAGCAACTGACCCAAAGGAAACAATATTTTAGCATTTCCTCGCATCTTCTACATATATGTCCCAGTTTATGTTAAAGGGATAGTTCACCCAAAAATTCTGTCATTAATTACTCATCCTCATGTCGTTCCAAACCTGTAAGACGTTCGTTCATCTTCGGAGCACAAATTAAGATATTTTTAATGAATTCTGAGAGCTCTCTGACCCTCCCATAGACAGCAAGGATCCTTACCCAATCAAGGTCCATGTGACATCAGTGGTTCAACCGTAATTTTTTTACGAAACTACGAGAATACTTTTTGTGCGCAAAGAAAACTAAAATAATGACTTTATTCAACAATTCATCTCCTTCAATTCATTTTGGAGAGTATCACATATGTAAACAACGTATGTACAACATACGTTCTGACACAGAACAGCATACGTTGTTTACGTATGTTGTTATTTTTGTTTTCTTTGCACACAAAACCTATTCTTGTAGCTTTGTAAAATTACGGTTGAACCACTGATGTCACTCAGATTATTTTAACGATGTCCTTACTACGTTTCTGGACCTGGATCGTGTAAGGACCCTTTCTGTCTATGGGAGTGTTAGAGAGCTCTCAGATTTCATCAAAAATATCTTAATTTGTGTTCCTAAGATAAACGAAGGTCTTACAGGTTTGGAACAACATGAGGGTGAGTAATTCATGACAGAATTTTCATTTTTGGGTGAACTATCCCTTTAAGAAAATTTTATTTTACAATAGATGACAGTGAATAAACATTGGTTTGTGACATCAGTTTAAAGGTGAAGTTTAATTTCTGTGCCAGTAGTGTCACCAAATGGACAGTGTTTACACTTTTTAGGGTATTTAACATGAAATGACACGCTTCACCTATAAAGAAGACTTAAGGACAGCTAAAAAAAAATCAATCAAATCAAGATTTCTAAACCTTCCTGCAGTTTTGTCAGATTTCATAGAGGACTGTGGCCAAAATGCAATGAGGTATTGTCTTTGGAGATGTTTCTTTTTACTATGGAGGACAAAGAATAGAAACTAGTTCACAGGGTTTCTTGTCTTCTCCATTGGTTTTTTGCTGTTAGGCAGAAAGTGCCTGTGCAAGCGACTAGGGAATCAAGCAGAGACTGAAAGTGTGTGTGTCTGTGATTGTTTAAAAAAAAAAGTGGTGCATGCTATTTTGGTGGTGAGACTGATCAAAGTGGACAGGGGCGTTCTAGGACATTTTCATCAGAGCGGCAGGGAAAGACAGCAAGATATCAAACAAACTCAAAAAGTGTGGCTACATTCACACAGATCAATGTGACCCAAATCTGATTTTTTTTCTGTTACACATGATAGATCTGGGGGTTTTGGGATGACAGTATTATGAACAAATATAGATTTGGTTCACTTTCATATGCGAGTATAAAATCAGATAAAGCGAGTCCCCCATGTGACTTTAGTGTGAATTTAGAGGGTTTTCATCTTATTTGCACATTGGATTTGCCCTTGGTTTGACTCAAACAAATGTATGAGTTACACTCCATAAAATTACTACACATAAAGGTGCAAAAGTTTTCTTTACTGTTTTCTCTGAAATATTGTGGAGCTTGGTTTGCCTTTGAACTCTAACTATTATTTGGCACCACTGTGGATTTTTCATTGGCCAACATGAATAGTTATCTAGAGAGCAGAATAGCCCATGGGAAATATATGATAATACAATAAGGCAACAGAGTGCAACAGTGGTGTTCCGGATGTAAAAACCATATTAATTTTCTCCATAGTGGAATTGATTTTAATGATAACTTGCTACTGTGAACTACATGGTGGTTAATCAATGGTGTGTGCTTTTCTTGAAGCATATTTCATTACTTCAACTTGTTTTTTTAAAAAATAGTCATGTTCAACAGCTGGTGAAAACTACATTACCCATGATTCTGCAAAGAAATCTCCACCAGCTAGAGAATTGCTCCCATGAAGCACAGCAAATGATGTGGGGTCAGTTTCCCTATGCTATCAAACGACTTAAACATGTGTATACATATTTAAATGAATAATTTCATATTTCTTCATCATTTGTGATTTGATTCTGTCATTCACACTGCTGCATGGGACTCTAGTTATTTCCACTCGTTAAAACTGATCATCTCTATGGGAAATATGAATGGAAAAAATACTTCTGGAACCAAGGCTGCTATAAAACTGTTGCACTTCATTAAGATCACACTGAAATTAAACAAACATTTATTTACACACTATATATAATTATTATTATTTTTTTTTTTTGATTCACTAAAATATATTTAAATAAAAAAAAAAAAAGATATGCATTATCCAGGTTGTTTGTTGATTTGTGGAAGAAACATAAGGGATGCCAAAAAGGCATATACAGTATACTAAAATAATAAAAATCTGACAATATAATTAAATGTTCTAATTTAATATAATAAAATATGTCATGTTAAACTTTAATATGTAAGTTGTTAAAAACATGTCAGGGTCAGCATGCATAACACAGCAGTGGCCTTTTGGAACAAATCGCTTGAGTGAATAATTCAATGACTCACTCCTAAATATAGTGACTTTGTTATTCTTGAATGAATCTGTTTTTTAATGAATCATTTGAGTATTGCCTGTTTAGAGCAGTGTTTGATATGGGTCGCATTTAAAAGGTCATGTGAACAACTTTTAAAAGAAAAAACATACTGCATTTGAAAAATTAATTGGGCACTTTGGCTTGCAGTGTGAAATGGTTTGTTAAAATCCCTTAGTGACTGTTGTAGAAAGATGTAGGAGTAACTTGTCTGTGGTTAAAACGCAGGAGTATCCAGTTCCACAGTTTTAAAAATGAATCCCAGAGGCCAGGTGATCGCCATACACCTCTGCCAGCACTAATGATGAGTCTAATTTTGGGAAATAATATATTGTGTCATCTGCATCATGCTGTACTTTTGAGTCTCTCACTGTTCATTTGAACTGTCAGTAGGTTACAATGGCTTGTTTTGAACTAGAACAGTAACAGTCCTCCATTAGCTGTTTATTTTGGTCGTGTCCCACTTGGTGTGTGGTCACTACCCTCTATCCTGCTCCAGATAAGGGCACGTCCAGATAAACTGACTGTCAGCAGTCATGAAGCAACACCACAGTTATCATCAAAGACATCAGGCTGTGCTTGTATAATCAAAGGGCAATCTTGTTGAAACAATATCACAATAAAGACGCAGGGCCTACAAGTCATAACTGGTGCTGGGAAAGAAAGGAGCTGCAGAAAAAAGGAAAAGCAATGGGTTGTGGTCAGAGCAGATTAATCCAGACTCTGTCATGAGACGGCCATTGTCTGGAAAAGTCCCTGCGGTGGGCAGAGCTGGCAGTTCAGCTGAGGAGGATCCCACATCAGTCAAGGTGAAATACACGCTCCAGCAGCACTTTAAAGCAACCTTGCACTAGGCGTTGGTGTTGTTTTGTGCACCTCTTCTAAACCCACATAGAGAAAGCAAAGATGTGAGCTAATATTAGCAATGTCGGTTCTGCACAACCAGACTTTTACTGTTTGTGAAGATTATGCTTTTTTTCAAGCACAACACTGCGGATAAATATGGTTGACGCTCCTCATTAAATCCTTGTGATGTAACTATTTGTTAATGCAGGGGAACTGCTAATTATACATGTAGATTGTGCTAGAAAATGGCAGGAATGCATCTCATTTGCAAATGTTGATACCTGTCTCTCCACTGCAGTTTTCTGTCTTGAGGTCACCAGAGATTTTGAGCAATGAGGGGCTTCCTCATTGTATCCTTGTTTTCAATGGGGCAAAATGCAGGGGTTTTCAAAGCTGAACTATGAACATATGAGCATCTTCAAAAATGCGAGGATGTAAAATGTATTGTTTTTCGCAAAGTCATGACGTTAGCGAAGTAGCGGCAAGTCTTCTGTTTGGTGATGTACATCTGAGTGAAACAGATTATTGAAGAAGGAAAAAGAGTAGAGGTTCAGTTGATTGGTTTTTGATTGGATGGAGGCAGATGTGCTGAAATGGAAAGGGATGTGGTTTAAGCACACAATAAATTATTTGAGAAGAGGTCAATACAAATTTCAAAATGAAATAACATGGATTAATTGTTCATAATTAGATCATAAAGATGCGTTTAGAAAATACAAAGGTTGAATGTATTCATTTCAGTTGGGCGGGTGGGTCACAGATCCAAAAAAGGTTGGAAACCTCTCCCAAAAATTTGCCACAAATCTGCATTTCTGTTGACGCCGGATAACTAAAATGTCCCAGATTTGAACATTTCTAGTCACTCTCCCAACAATAGCTAATAACAATAAACTGGTTTAAACGGTTGCCATTTGTATTTTATCTTCACAGCCACAAAATTCTGTTCACATTCAAAGTCATTTAGGAGATTCACTTATAATTTTAAAGGTGGTGTCTATTTACACTGAGTGTTTGCAAAGGTTATTACAAACTATAACTTACATTATAATTCCCAGAATTGCTTAGATATTTCATGTGTAGTTTGCATATTTACATATATATCGAATACAGTAACATCACTATTTGAACTTGTGTAAACAAGATGCTATTTGTAGCTATTTATACTTGGTGCAAACTGTATCTAACACTATTTTCACTCGGTGAAATTGGCATCTTCCTTTTCGTCTACCTTTTGTTTTGCACTCAATCTAGTCGCTGCCACATTTGAATGTAGTTTTCACTCCCAAAACTTTGCTGTCTTCATGGCCAAACTGAAAGTTTGTAAATATAAGCCATAACGTACTGTGTTATGAAGGAATTACACTCTTGAAAATAAAGGTGCTTCACGATGCCATAGAAGAACCTTTTTGTCTAAATGGTTCCATAAAGAAAAGGTTCCTTGTGGTGAAAGAACACTGTAAAAAGTGATAAGTTGACTTAACTTAAAAAAATTGAGTATATAAGTATATAATAATTTTTTTTTTTTTAAAGTTAAGTGAACTTGACAATTCACTTAAATTTTTTAAGTAATGATAATTAAAAAAATAAGTTAAGGCAACGGGTTTCCTCAATTTTTTTAAGTTAAGTCAATTTATCACTTTTTACAGTGAAGGTTCTTCAGATTATAAAAAGGTAAGCAAGAGATGGTTCTTTTAAAGAACTTTTGACTGAATGGTTCTTCTATGGCATCGCTGTGAAGAACCTTTTAAAGCACCTTTATTTTTAAGAGTGTATTTTACAGGGTATTACCTATATTTCGAATTACATATTACATTGTGTTCTGTTTTAGGGTTAAAGGAAATTTACAGAAAATCACCAGTACCTTTTCAGCTTTTTTCTACTCGCGCATATTGTGGCCACATCTTGAGCTTTAGATCAGTTCATAAAGTTTGATATGGTTATCCAACGCTATCTCACGACCAATTCGTACGAATTTTATGAGGTAGCTAATTTGTGCGACCTCGCTCGTATGATTTTGTACGATTTGTCTAGATCCCAGTGACGAGTAGGTTTAGGGACAGGGGTAGGGGTAGGGAACTCGTAAAATACGTACAATTTAGCAAAAAAATGTACGAATGAGGTCATACGAACTAGCCACCTCGTAAAAATATGTACAAATTGCCATGAGATCGGGTTGGGGCATCAGACATGGCACAGTCCAAGTTCTCTTTCTTAAAATGTTAGGATTTTACATTTGACATGCAGTGTAATGCATCCTACATCCAGATTCCATTAGCCGCCAGAGCCCCCGTCTCTCCACAGATCTCCAATCTGTCAGATGATTGGTCTGTCAGATCTGAGTCACACTGATATCTGCAAAACTATCTCCATGGTTACGATCACAAATCAAATCCATTCTGATTGTTGAATGACACTCAATAGCAGATTATGGCACTTCATAGGTCAACGAGTCCTCTTGGTATATTAGAGATTCTTTTGTACGTGCTGAATTAATATTACCTTGATTGTATTACAGGATGAGCTTTAAAAACAGAGATATTTGACATTGAGACCAAGTTCAGGCTCTATTCCTGCTTTAATGTAACTAGCGAGCATTGTACCTGTCTTTTTATACTTTGTTTACGGCAATTAGTCTTTATTAGTAGTGACATGACTGATATGAGATGAGAGGCAGCAGAATTGATGTTTGGAGTAAAACACCATGCAGTGTGATTTATTAGAGGACTTCTCATTTTATGGATGCCACCATATTAAAGTTCATTACACAAGCTTCAAACAACATGAACCCCATTACTCTGCTTGCAATTGAGAATTGAGAATGTAGTAAAGAATGTCCATCTTTTTTATACCAAAGTTGTTTTTAACTTTCATTATCTTTTTAATCACTGAAATTCAGTAAAAGCGAAAACCTCCCATTCTTGCTTTTTGTTTAGTTTTTTTCTTATCCGATCTGATCTGATCTGTCTGGAAGAATGTGTTTTTGTGGTGATCTGTGAGATTGTCTAAACGTGTCATGCTATTTATGATGTTCGACGCATTGTGTATATTGTCCGGTTTATGCTTGTTGAAAAAAAAAGAAAAAAAGAAGCACATTAAGTTCAAACTGCTGTGTGAATGCTTTGGTCAGCGGGGTTGTTTGATTTTTACATGTCTAGATTGCTAAATAAAAGATGGTGATCTGAAAATAACTTATGTTTGTGGCAAGGTATTAATTATGGCCTGGGATCTTTCAACCTGTTTCCATGGCAACCCCTCGCTGCGCTCACAAAATAGGTGTTCAAAAAAAGAATCGGATTTGCCTGAAATGCAGAGCGCAGAAAATACCCCGGCACACTTCGTTTGCTAAATATATCTGCCTAAACTGATGGAGTTATCTGTCAACAGATTTCAGCATCACAAGCCTGTAAATCTGTGACTAGATATATGGAGCTTTAGAATTGGCTTATTTTAAAATGTATTACTGCACAAATTAATATTAATTTTCTAATAAATGTAATTGGTAACCTAATACAAATATCACAACATAATGTTAATGCAGTAGCACTACTGCCTCTAATGCAAATTCTGAAGAAATATAATATATATATATATATATTCGGCCGAGATGCAACTATTTGAAAATCTGGAATCTGAGAGTGCAAAAAAAATCTAAATATTGACAAAATCACCTTTAAAGTTGTCCAAATGAATTCTTAGCAATGCATGTTACTAATCAAAAACAACGTTTTGATATATTTACAGTAGTAAATTTACAAAATATTTTCATGGAATATGATCTTTACTTAATATACTAATGATTTTTGGCATAAAAGAAAAATCTATCATTTTGACCTGTACAGTGTATTTTTGGCTGTTGCTAAAAATGTATCCCAGTGACTTAAGACTGGTTTTGTGGTCCAGGGTCACATATATCACATCTTTTTGTATGTGACTTTAATGTAAACTTTTTTCATATTAGGATTGCATAACATTGTTCCAAATATTCCCTTGTTCTGCTGAAATAAATATATACATGCATATAAAATAAAACAAAAAATCCAAATATTGCGCAGCTGTGATAAAAACTCCACCTCTGCAACACACTTTCTGCATTAGCGCTTTTACAGACAAAAGGAACCTCACTGTTTCTAGTCCCCGGGGCACTCTCACCCTCCAGCAGGGTATTGATCTGGCAGAAAATGCATCTGTCTGCTTCTGATTCCACCAACATCATTGCAGCATATGAGGGACGGAAGAGAACAGTCAACACAGGCCCATGACCCCATGACAGCAAGGACATCACGGCCCCTCAGGGAAGAGTGACAGATGGAGAAACACACACAAACACAACCACTGTGGGTCCAAAAGACTGATACTGCACTGGGAATCAAGAAATGAAGAAAAGCTAAGCAATGTAAGACGCTTCAATGCTGCTGTCATGAAAGCAAAAGAGAGGCAAACCAAATACTAAGACATTCTGAAATTCAAAAGTTTTGGTTGGTAAGATTTTTAAAAATGTCTCCAAGTCTTACCAAGACTGCACTGATTTGATCAAAAATACAGTAAAAACTGTAATACAGTGAAATGTTATTACAATTTCAAAATGTATTTATTTGAATATATTTTAAAATGTGATTTTATTCCTGTGATGCAAAGCTGCATTTTTAGCATCATTACTCCAGTCTTCAGTGCTACGAGTTTTATAACATTATAAATGTCTTTATTGTCACTTTTGATTAACTTAAAAGTATATATAAATTTGATTAATTTCAATTTATAAAGTAGAGGGCTCCTAAAAAATGTTGTAATAATGCACACAGGCTGCTTCTGCATGATATTACTGTCTCATATTATACCTCAGATTGTTATTACAGTCACCACCAGATGGCAGCGTGTGACTAATGTGAATGGTAATTCTGTCTCAAACACAGTCTCCATGTCAGTTTCTGGAGTCAAATACCCAAGGGTTAAATAGTTAGTTCACTGCATTCAATGAAAGGTGACAGTACAACAACAGCACTGGGGCTCTAAATCCACTGACCAACTGGCTAAGAAGAGTCTGAAAAATAAGATTAGACAGGTGCTTAACACCTTAATGATGTGCAGTACAGTATTATCACTGAAGGTAGATCATTTCTCTTGTCTATCATCTGTTATGGATCCGTTTTCACACATCAGTTGCACAAGTTGGATAGTCATGAACTTCATGGATATATAACAATCATGCCTTAAAACTTTGAGTTGTTCATCCCGTGTGTTGACTGGCCCGGTTTAACCCTTCAGGGTTACGTGTGCTCACACCCACCCCCACTCAGAAAACTAACAGCTCCAACACAATCCATGTGATCTGAATGTGCACACGTGAGCCATTGTAAACATGTTATGTAACTCTATTCCCACTTGATTCAGATCACACTTGCACATGCATGTGTGTTTGCAACAATGTCCTCTCTTATAAAGTCCTATATAGATCATTGTAGTCTATCCATCTATCTGAAATGGTTTCTTATTAGCCTGCTAAGGTCAAAGGTGGTCTCTTAAGGATGTTTTGAGGTCTAACACTGACAGTAAAACCTTCAAACTTTAGAACTTAACCCTACAAACAGGCATTAATGCTCAAGTAGGCAATTCAGAATAAAAGGATTTTCAACAGGATGATTTGTGTAAATTCATATATATATATATATATATATTTGTTATATAACTTCTGGGCAGTAGTAAAAAAGAAACAATTTTAATGAGCTCTACAGACTCTGCAGGGTATAGCAAAATGACAGGCGTAGATGAAAGTCGTTTCTACCCACATCAAATCACATTCTTAGCTGTTAGTGGAATTGGGATTTGTTAAGAGTTGCTCTAAAAATGCATGTTTTTAAAGGTTCCTTATTCTCTAAATATATCTTACATAAGTAAAATTTGCCTCTGGAAGCTAAAAATGCCTCTGAAATGCAGGTTATGACAACCTAAACAGCAGCTTTAGCCTGACAGTAACAGACAGCTGCAAAAGCCATTCCCATTTATCATGCTCTCTGTGAGAAATCCCTCCAACCACAGAAAGAGTCTGTCCCGAAATCCCAAAACATAGCAGTTTTGTTCCATATCTTATGATTTCAAAGCACAGCTATTAAAGGAAGTGTTGCAGTTCGATGAAACATTTATCTGCACATCTGTTTTATGTTATCTCAGTCAGCCATTGAATGGGACTATTAGGCCAGCGGCCACACAACAGCTGGATGTTATCCACAGGTCGTTGAGTGCATTCACACATTCGACACATGGCCTGCGACACTCAACAGACAAAACCCCATGATAAAACTACTGCTGGAACGCCTTGGGGTGTTTATCATGTGGAATAAATGTTCATTAAATATTGAGCATGGTGTACACATTATGTTTAAAAGTCAGTCATTTTTTAAAGAAATTAATACTTTTATTCAGCAAGGACAAGTTAAATTGATCAAAAGTGACAGCAAAAACATTTTTAATGTTACAAAATATTTATATTTGAATTAAATGCTATTATTTTGAACTTTCTATTTATCAAAGAATCCAAAAAAATAAGTATTTGTATTAGCATAAGTATTAAGCAGCACAACTGTTTTCAAAATTAATAATAAATGCGTCTTGAGCAGCAAGTCAGCATAGAATGATTTCTGAAGGATCGTGTGACACTCAAGACTGGAGAATTAATGCAGAAAATTTAGGAATAAATTACATTTCAAAATATTTAAATTGTAATAATATTTCACAATATTACTGTTTTTGATCAACTAATTTGCCTTGGTGAGTAGAAACTATATAAAATAAATATATTATAAATATATAATAAATAAATAAAAAGAAAAAGTCTTACTGACCCCAACTTTTGAATGCTAGCTAGTGTACATCTAGGCTGACTATTAAAAAAACAATGTTTTAAATTGAAAATGAAAAATTGAAAAACAGAAAACATTTCTGAAGATCCTAATAAATCTTTAATTTTGGTACCAAACATGCCAATTCTAGAAATCAATCTAATAGTCTTTACATTCATTTTCAGTTTCTCAAACATTGATTTCCCTGGTTTGTCCATTAGAGAGCAGCCTCATCTAACACACAAGCAAGCACGCACATCTTGAAAGCACAAGGACTTTTTCCAGTGTGTACGTGTGCGGTGAACGTTGAGCAGAGGGTTGGACAAGCTGAACTCTGAATGCAGAGCAGAATGTGGCACACCCTGAAGTTTAATTCAGCTCCGCATTGAAAACATGATTCAAGTAAACATCAGCACCCTACACAGTACACACAACATTGCAAACAGGTGCAGGCCATAGTGTGATCCAAGACAAACAAGCTCTACAATAGGAAGTCTGTCTCGCACTGTTGCTTATTAGTCATCATCAGCTCAAGAGCAGCAAACAACAAACCACAAGAATTAAAAAACATACTCAGAGCAACAGTAACGCATATCTTAAAACAAGTTTACTTAGCTAGCAAATGAAATCTATACTTCATTTGTCTATTCAGATATCTATATAATCTATAAAATTCAAAGTGAATTAAAAAAAAAAAAACTTTTCAGAAAATGACAAGGGTTAGGGGCTGATGTCCAGCTATTGCATGTTTACACTGAAAAATGAGGGAAAAGCAGCACAATGGAATGTTCTGTGTGAACGGCCCCTTGTTTTATCATTATAATTTTCTGTTCAGTGTCAGCACAGGATTATAAAATATTTCATTCAACCTTCTCATAAATAAAAGGTCTAAGTAAAGGCCTGGAGTCTGTTCTTTGTAACCTCGCTTAATACATCTGATGATCTGACAGATGCCAGATCTTTTAATCAAGATAATTGATCTCTAAAATATCTGGATTAAGTTGTCATGTTTATTGGAACAGGACAAAAATTAAACTGAATTTAGGTGAATTCAGGTAAAATATCAGAAAAAAAACGTCCTGATATTAACCCAATACATTTCCAAATTACATTTATATTTGGAGCGTAATATTAATATATTAATATCATTTACACTGCCATGGAAGAAGCAGTTTTGGTTCCCCAATTTGGTTCCCCATTTCTTAAAAGAACCATTTTTTCTTAGTGTGAAGAACATTTTTAATAATCTAAAGAACCTTTTGTGGAATGGATGGTAAAGGTTGTTTATGCCAATTTTAAAGAGTCCACTTTAATTTTTCTAAAGAGCTAATTTAACTTTACCTTTACTTAAGTATGACAATTGGATATTTTATACAAAACTGATTTGTATAGACAGGGTCAAAACACAGTCAGTCATTTCTGTCGACGGGAGAAAATGTGTTGTGAAATGGCACAGCAGCAGTAAACTGAGTGTATTTACCACTAACACATGAGTCACTGTGAAGTGACCCATGATTCAAAGCCCAGACCTACAGCCACCTCCCTATTCATGCCTGTGAACACTGCAACATTCATCCCAGTACTCGAGTCACCATAAGCTTTAGAAAGCTGCCATAAAACATTATTACTATACTGTTGTTAACATTAATAAAGTCACAAATAACACCTAACAGTATATGCCTATCCCCGCTAAAGTGAAGTAAACATACTGAAAACATAGTGATGAAACATTTTAACAGCTTTATGCTAGGAAGTTACACTATAGGTGTTTCAGTCTGCAGATGCAGTCACATTTAATGTTGCTCAGCCTGATTTTGTGGGCCAAATCCAGTCATTTTAGTAAGAATCTGCACTTTAAAAAAAAATCTGAACACAGATTTTGCTCATGTTCAAATTGGTTACACGAATTTGCTGCGCTGACCAACAGAAAGCTGCTTGGTTTAAATGGACAATGGACTTTTATCAAAGTCTCTAAAATATATCTATATATTATACACTTTCTATATGCAGAATAGTCATCTTATGCTCTGCTGCAGTGTCTTAATCCCATTACAACAAATCCCTTCAACAATTTGTTGGATAATTACATAATGTTCACTGTACTGTATACTGCATAAAGAGTGAGAGTAATAGCTATGCTATGCTGATTGTGACTGAAACAGGAACAGCAGGTTTTTCTGCTCTCATGTACTTTGGCCAGGAGGAACACGTATACGTGCACCTCTGCACACACCTCCTGTCATACACCATTCTGCTCTAGTAAAATAAAAGCATATGTTTATTGCATCTCTCCTTGTGCTTTTTACAGTGCAGCAGGCTTTTAAATGTATACATCCTTTATACGGCAGATAGCCTACTTTGGACGTTGTGTTTGCGGTTGTGCTTTTTGACTATGAGATCATATCATTAAATGGCCTAAGGTCAAAACTTCTTATTTGCTCATATTTAATATCTTATCTTGTTTGCTCAAATGCATGCGCACTGAATGACAATGAACACAGGTAGAGTGAAAGTACACTTATGATATGATATCTGTGCCGACTGTAATTTTTTACCAAATAGCCAGTAAAACACAGAAGCAGTCTAGTCACATGCCGCAGTCTGAAAAGAGTTACTTGGTTATCAGCATATGTTGAATGTGCCTTTGTTTAAAAACATATTATTTTAAGTCCATGTGGCTCATAGACTCATGAGCATGACTACTCACTTCAGACTAAAACTGAAGAGCTAAACTGGGAACTAAAACTGTTCCACTGTTCTAAAATGAACCCCCACAGACAGGAAGAGACCTTTATGATTCTGTAGTCTGAACTATATGTGAAACAACCACACATATGATAGGCAGGGGGATGTTTTGTGAACTTTTTTTTTTTTAACAGAAAAAAAAACCTGTTAGTTACACTGTTAAGAGTTTGTTTTAATATTTTGAATGAGCTTTTATTTACATTTTTATATTTTCATTTTGATTTTAGTTTCATTTTTAGTAATTGTATGTGTTTTCATCATTATTATTAGCTTTTTAAAAAAAATATTATTTGGGTTTATTTTTATTTCAACCAGCTTCAGCAGATTTTTGAGTTTTCTCAACTTGTCGTTTCAAGTTTACTTAAAATTTTAAGTTGGCTCAACTTTTTTTTTTTTTTACAGTGCAGTTTAATTTTTGTATTTATTTCCAGTCAGCCAACTTACACTTATCTTTGGTTAGGTGCACATTTCTAATTTTCAATTAAAGTTTTTCATCAAATATTTATTTAATTTCACCTTTATTTCAATTAACAATATATTTTTAATTTTAGTTAACAACACCTTTGCCTTGCATCAAACAGTTATTGTATCAACCCAGAATCCTATATGGGCTCCCAGTAATTGCATAAAACCAAATATCTGATTGCAATATCATCAGCTCTTGCCATTTCTCCAGGAAATATGATCAGACAATAGTGGGAGTGCAGAGACAAACTGTCATAATGAACATTCATCCTCCCTCTGAGAGCAGTACATCAAATATACTGGAATTTGCACGGATTTCTCAATGATCTCTGAATCAGAAGATGGAGAAATACAAATGAATTGTTGGATCTAAAATGCACCCAACTCTATTATGAGCAACAAAGAGCACTTGAGGAGCACCTGAGGCACAGATCTGGAGTGAATGGTTTAATAGTTTGGAGTGAATGTGACACTCTCAGAGCAGATAACAAATCTGAATTGTTCAACTTCTTATCTCTGTGTGTATCACTGTGGCCTTGTCTTTATGTTTATAATCAAAAATTCACATAAAACAATTGGAAATTTAAAAATGGCACTGAACTTTGAACAAACAATAAAATTGAATCAAAGACTTGAGACAGACAGAAAACCTCTAGCCTCGTAAACTGGTACAGGGAATATATAAAAATATAAAATATAGGCTAGGTTGGGCACTATATATTAAGGTAAAACACCAGAATAAATGAAGAGAATTATTTTGTGTCCCAGAGAAGCAAAACAAACTAGACTTCAGACCTGTGATTAAACTGAAATGGGGAACACTGGAAATCATTCTGTCCACTCAGTTTCTCGATCTGATTTCAGCTCTGTGCTCTCCATGGAAACCTGTGAATCAGACTCAACGTGCACATTTTTATTAACAATCAAATATCTGAACTGACTCGAGGCCTTTTAAACCAGAGAAACCAAGAGCAAGCTGAACAATAAGCTCCTCACGGATTTAAGATCAGGATTTCTAACCTGAAGACACGGCCTGGCTTATGCGCTTATGAGTTTATTATTAAACACGCAGAAAAAAAGGTTTATGCTCAGTTCATTTCATTATTTTCTAGCTCTTCGTTTTTAATCAAAGAAAGATACAAGCTGCAGGCATGTTATTGCACATTGCATTACTGTAGGTAACTTTAACCTGAAGCTTTGAGACATTTACTCACCAGCACATTTTCTATTAATAACCAGTCACAGAAAAACATCATCCTGCTTCCCTTTTACAGAACAATACACTCTGTGAGTTTATGATATCCATCAAGACACAAGGATCAAACACACACAAGTTGGAAACTTTCCATCGATTGCTATTGTTTTATAACGAGCTAATGACCTTTTGCATAACTTTGATGTTACTTAAATTTATAAGTTCAAAAACGTCAAACAAAAGTTCCTCTCTCTGATACTGTTAGAAGCCTGCTTGGGGTCACGTAATTATATGGCATGGAAGTCCTGGCTGCTAAACTGAGCTTGTGTAAGTGTTTTAACAGGCCAAAGTATCACCAGCACAAGCTGTTTTTGTGCTCGGCTTACAGTACTTTAGCTCATCAATGCTGCTTTTTCTGGATTAAAAGGGCTGAACTCTAGGATCGGAGAGTAAGGGGTGTGTATATGAATGAGAATGTGAGTATTTATAGCTCACAAGCACCTTTGTGTGTCAAGAATAGATGCCAGTCACTGTGCTTTACAGTAAAGGTGTTAACGGTAAGAAGGTAATGGAGCGATACTCATTTGCTACAAAGTTCTTTTTTTTTTGATAATGCACACTTCCATTCAAAGTTTGGATCATTTTTTAAAAAGGAATTTATACTTTTTTAATTCAAATAAGTGCTATTCTTTTGAATGTTCTGTTCATCAAATAATGTTTGAAGATTTGAAAATAGAATGATTTCTGAAGATCATGTGACACTGGCGTAATGATGCTGAAAATTCAGCTTTGCATCACAATAAATAACATTATAAATTAAAACAATATATATTAGTAAAAATAGAAAGTTATTTTAAATTGTAACAATATTTCACAATACTATTTTACTTCATTCAAAAACATCAAAACATCTTTACAAGTCCAAACTAACCGTTTCTATCCCCACAAAAAAATTTCCAAATAGAAATTGATCCATTGATGGTGTTATAAATTCTGTACATTCCTTGATTATTTGACTTTTTCTCTCTTTAACAGATATGGCACATTTTTGTTCCCTGCACATTATTACCTGGAGTCTGTTTCAAGAAGTGACGGTCGAGGTTTTGCTGACAAGCTGCTTAAGGGTTTTGTAGGGACTTATAAGAGCTGCTATTCCAGAGCCTGTGCTGTGGTCCAGACGTGAGGGGGACTCGCTCCACGCTCTGTTCCCATTCCTCACTCTATACTGTGCTAATAGAAAGCAGATGGATTAAACGTAACACACTGGTCCCACTGCTACAACATCAACTCTCCATCCACCACATATGGATGTAATATATAAACAGATACGGGAAGAGGGGCTTTTTCTTTGCATTTGAGTTCCAGCATAACCCATAATCCCTCACACAGTGCACATCTAAGAATCACACATCTGAGCATGACATGATAATGCAAAGGCATGAGAGTATGTGATTATACCAGTGTTCAGAATTGCATACTCCTCTTACTATTGCTGCAGTATATACTGTGACTTGCAAATATTTCAGTAAGCATACAACACTGATTTACACAGTGTTTAACATACAGAGCACACTACACACTTGACCACTGCCAGTGTGATGAATGAAGTGGAAGTTATATCAGTCATGATTAACATCTCTTTCTTGACTCGTTTTTAATTTGACTATCATACACCAAAAAACAAGAAACACTTTTCTCCCTGAAATTATTAGCAAATTTCACACAATATCACAAAGAAGTGGTAAATAATACTTTGAAGTGAACATGAAAATTTGAAGTGGAAAAAAACTTTACAGTCCAATAATCTATTTACTTGATGCAATATATTCACACCACATTGGTTATAAGTTATCAGTTTACATTATTTTATTTTTTTTGGTACCTTGTAAAATAGTATTTTTCAAAGTTGTGAATACAGATTATTGGAGAATATTTTACAAGAACATACTAATCTTTCTACTTCTGTTAGTTGATGTTTCTTTGTATCAAATTTATAAGTGAAAATGGTTTCAAAGTGAATCTTACACTTTTTTTAGTGTATACATCCATACTTGATTTTTTTTCTTCTTCACTTATTCTGTTTGTACATTTTGCAGGCATCTAATGCACATTTAATCTTTATAAACACTAATTATTCAATACCACTGTTGAATGTAATCTTTAGTAAATTAATAGCTATTTTCACACTGTACATAATGTTCTGATGCCCAAATTCACTTAATGATTTTAAAGTTTTATTTTTTCATATTTTAATACTATAACCATCACATAAAAATAATTATAGGCTTGTATGGCATTAACCAGAAATGTAATATTGCTGAATCCCTCATTTTTTGTACACAAAATATCATTTATGATTTCCAAGATGGTAACTGACCACTGAACTACATATGCAATGAGATGGTATAACAAATTTTTTTTTCCAAATAGCAACCAATATGAAGTATTTCATGTACTATACGCTAGTTAGTATACCATTCCAAAGACAGCTTATGACTGTATCTGACTGTATGATTCATACCCTCCGTGTTTACCAAAATAGAGCACAAAAGGTTTATAACACTCGGAATTGTTATTGTCGCGGTATACATCCCACCGTGCGCAAACGCAAAGGACGCGCTTCGCGAGCTGTACAGCGCCATCAGCGAACAACAAACAAATAACCCCGACGGCTTTTTCATCATAGCCGGTGACTTCAACCACGCAAACCTAAAGACAGTTTTGCCAAAGTTCTACCAACATGTGAACTTTGCAACAAGGGGAAATAACACACTGGACTTTGTTTACACAACAGTTAAGAGCGCATACAAAGCTGAACCCCGCCCGCACCTCGGGTACTCAGACCACATCTCTGTTATGCTAATCCCAGCATACAGACCACTTCTGAAACTGGCCAAACCGGTTCACAAACAGATCAAGGTATGGCCAGACAATGCCACCTCAGCACTGCAGGACTGCTTCCAGGACACAGACTGGAACATGTTTAAAGAGGCGGCCACCTACAACAACCACACAGACCTGCAGGAGTACACTGAAACTGTGACTGCTTACATCCAAAAGTGCACTGATGATGTGACAGTCACCAAGACCATCACCACACGCGCCAACCAGAAGCCATGGATGACAGCAGAGGTTCGTGGGCTGCTAAAGACCAGAGATGAAGCATTCAGATCAGGAGATAAAGCAGCCCTCAAAACAGCAAGAGCCAATCTGTCCCGCAGCATCAAAAATGCAAAACGGTCATATGCTCAAAAAATCAACAATCACTTCACAGACAGCAGTGACACACGGAGCCTGTGGCAAGCTATTCAGACCATCACAGACTACAAGCCCCCGCCACAGGCCTGTGATGACGACACATCCCTCCCAGATACACTCAACCACTTTTACTCACGGTTTGAAATGCAGAATGACACACCTGCACAAAAACTGCCCACACCTCCCAACGACCAGGCGCTCTGTCTGTCTCCAGCCGACGTAAGGAAGTCCCTATCTAGGATCAACCCATGCAAGGCTGCGGGTCCCGACAACATACCTGGCCGTGTACTGAAAGACTGCGCTGCACAGCTGACAGATGTCCTAACAGATATCTTCAACACCTCGCTGAGCCAGGCAGTCGTCCCCACATGTCTCAAATCCACAACAATCATACCGGTACCAAAGAAATCACCTGTGTCCTGTCTAAATGACTACTGTCCCATAGCACTGACTCCAATCATAATGAAGTGCTTTGAGAGGTTAGTCATGCACAACATCAAAACCAGCCTCCCCAACACACTCGATCCGCTCCAGTTTGCATACCGTCCGAACCGCTCTACGGACGATGCAATTTCCTCCACTCTCCACCTGGCTCTTACCCACCTAGAAAATAAAGACTCCTACGTTAGAATGCTGTTCATTGACTTCAGCTCAGCATTCAACACAATAATCCCACAACAGCTCATAAATAAACTCAACCTGCTGGGCCTTAACAATTCCCTCTGCAATTGGATCCTGGACTTTCTAACGGAAGACCTCAGTCAGTCCGTGTCGGCCACAACACCTCGAGCACTACCACACTGAACACAGGTGCCCCACAAGGCTGTGTGCTCAGCCCGCTGCTCTTCACGCTGCTGACCCACGACTGCACTGCCAAGTCCAGCTCCAACCACATCATCAAGTTCGCTGATGACACAACAGTGGTAGGCCTCATCAGCAACAACGATGAAACGCACTACAGAGAGGAAGTGGCACAGCTGGCTGAATGGTGTGGCACTAACAACCTGTCCCTCAATGTGAGTAAGACAAAGGAGGTTGTGATGGACTTCAGGAGAAACTCCGGTGATCACCCCCACTGACCATCGACAGCTCGCCTGTGGAGAGTCAGCAGCACTAAATTCCTGGGGTGCACATCACAGAGGATCTCACCTGGTCCACCAACACCATGTCACTCTCCAAGAAGGCACAACAGCGCCTACACTTCCTCCGCCGGCTGAAAAGAGCAAGTCTCCTCCACCCATCCTCACCACTTTCTACAGGGGCACCATTGAGAGTGTGCTGACCAGCTGCATCACTGTCTGGTACGGGAACTGTGCTGCAGCAGACCGCAAGACCCTACAACGGACAGTGAACACCGCTGCAAGGATCATCGGTGCCCCTCTCCCTCCATCCTGGATATTTTCCTCACGCGATGCTCCAGCAAAGCCAATAGTATCGTGAAGGACTCCACACACCCTCCCACAGTCTCTTCCAGCTCCTACCATCAGGAAGACGGTGCCGGAGCATCAGAGCCCGCTCTGCCAGACTGCTCAACAGCTTTTTCCCCAGGCTGTGAGAGCCCTGAACTCAAATCACCCGCCCCTCTCTGAACCCCCATACAAACCCCTACCTCCTGTAACATGTAACGTGCAATTCAAGTGTGCTACACACAGGTGAGTGGGCCTGTACAAACCACCTGTAGTAGCACACTCTCCTCCTCTATGCGCACTAGTCACTTTTCACACACACTGCTGTGTGTACACAAATCCCACAAAAAGAACTCCGTAATATATGTATGTTTACATGCTCATGCACTACAAATCATCCTGCACTGTTCCCCAGCCAGCTGCTTGAACTCAATGTTTCTTCTTGCACATGTACAGTACTTATCTGAAGCATTCGTATAGTTTGTATAGGTACTTTTTTATAGATAGTATATTTATATTTATAGTCAAAATCTATCAGTAGGATAGTTGTGTATAGGTTTATATTGTCTTACTCCATTGTTGTATGCCTGTATTTATGTAGCACCGTGGTCCTGTGAGGCACGAAATTTCGTTCCACTGTATGCCCCGCATGTAGCGGAATGACAATAAAGCTCAACTTGACTTGAACTTGAACTTGAACAAGAAAGAGTGTGAGAATAATAAATAAATCCACCTCTATACAGCATCCATGAAGGCATCAGATTGCAGAAGGAAGGCCTTTTATGGACACGTGAATAGAAGCTCTCAGCAGATAGTTTCAGATATAACATTTACCAGATGTTGGCACAACTAGCTCTTCAGTATCTTTCACTCCACATGCAAGAAAGTAACATACACAACAGATACAGAACAGGCCGTAACAGCCTTGAATTGAGAGCACCAGTGGTGAGAAACTGCTGACATCACATAAATGAATGCAAATTAAAACCTCACAAACAAAGCTTTACATGATGTCAACAGACAGATTTATCGTGACACAGATACGTCAAGAAGAGCATCAATTTCCAAGTTGCTGTGGTCTCTGAGGTCAGATGTTTGTGCACTAGTTGCATTCAGCAGCTGACAGTCAAACAAAGTTGCAACAACGTCAACAGCACAAGAAAATGAAGCTACGAAGATATGCTTTTATTGCATTCCACTAATTTATTGTTGCAAAACAATCTACTTATTAAAAAAAAAAATAAAACCATACAAATAATAAAATGAACATCAGTCTGTACTAAACCAGAGTTTTTAAATGGCATGAACTGTTATATTGATGTAAAAGCCCACATAGCTGTTAATCAATCTAAAAATAAAAGACCACACAAAGGGTGTGTACAGATGACATAACATGAAATGAGTTTGCATTACTCAAACTCTATAACAGTCTCCATCAGTTTCAGTTATGCTTCTAGTTGCGTGGTTTGGTAGCAAAGGTGAGGTATCCGGTGTGTCCGGCCATTTCTCTGGGAGGTATGGCAGTCCTGCAGATCACAGAGGTGTTCCCAGTGTTTGGGACTTCCTCTTTACAAACATCTGAAGCCATCTGGCTGCTGTCGGCAGAGCCCTCCTCTGGTCCGAAGTCTGGTAAGGGCAGGTTGACAGTACGAACATCGTGCACCCGGAGCAGAACCTCCAGTGTGCAGATCTCCTCAAAGCCATGGTCCAGTAATGCCTCACAAGTCCTCTGGACCTGCTCTATACACGGCGAGAAGGAACAGAGGCGACCTCCTGAAAACAAAGCCAAGAAGAGAAGCAGTCAGCTAATTATTGACCTTTTTAGGGGGCTTTCACAGTAGACATCAGAGTTTGGTTCGTTTGGATAATGTGAATACTAATGTGCGTCCACAAACTGTAGCCTACTTGAGTCCACCTAAAAAGACAGATCTGAGGTATGATTCATGCAAACTCCAGTGCAATTTGTTTCTGACGTGATCCCAATTACACCTAATCATGGAGGTGAACTGCTATTCATGACACAAAAATTGGACAACCTGTATTAATGCATATTCTCATTCACTTTCCTGACAAGCATGACTGATGTGCTCCAAGCAGAGAAAATTTATATCTAATTTCTTCTTGCCTTCAGCAGAAAATGACTCCTATCTTTTTTGGAACCTTTGCATTATATTCATGAGAAATAGACACTTGAGCTGTTCTGTGTTGGCGCTTTGGAAACAAAACCACATTTTCAAAATCCAAAAGTACAAAAGTGCTGACAAGCAAGCAACGGTATCCATCCATTGTGCCATAGCCATTTGCTAACAACGGCTGCAACTGAATGAAGTCGGAAAGCACATTATTAGTTCAAAAGTATACTTCATTTTTTGACAAACACTAACTTATCTACAGCCAAATACAAACCTTTCAAAGTATAATCAATTTAACAGTAGGGATGAATGATATGAAAAATTTTAACCAATACTGATAACTAAGTCCTTCTCATGGCCGATACTGATAAAGATAACCAATAAATTCTTATTTTCATATTATAATTTTCATATAATCTGCAGTTTGTGAACCCAGGAGAATAGAAAATCTAAGATACACTGATGGAACTGATATTTTAGTAGCTCTAGCCTAACTATAATAGCAAACATCAGTCCAGACTCTTCAAATGTTTTAATTTTTTTGTGCAAGGCACCACAATACTTAGTAAAAGAAAGGGTTCAACAAAACTATGACAGAACTATGGTTTACCTGCAATTAACAACTCATAAAAAAATTTATATTCAAGTATTTCAGGCATTCTGACCAATCGTAACACCGAAACTGCCATTTTGTCTGACAAACAAACCAGACAGCAGAGTAGATTAACTTCGGTGGACTTAAACCTGAAAAATGTTATGTACTGACATCTCTCGGTGGTTTAAATATTTGTTCTGATGTTCATTCATGTTTATTTTGTGCTTTAAGTAAATATGAAAAGATGATCAGTTCACGTGCCACTTGAACTGTGGCGCTACAGCAATCGGTCACGACACATTAAAGAGCCACAAAACAGTATTTTTTGTTCGAGTTTCTTAAAAAAGACAAAATTTTCAAGCCGAGAACTTGTTTCATACCAGAAGTAACCAGCTCTGTCTTGTCTGTTGGCGTGTTTTCAGTTTACTCTTTGCTCCACAATGTATTTTTCACTGCGTGAGAACATGATGTGTAGTGTGAGAGCGGCATGGCTTGTCGGACATAGCAACAGTAACTAAGGGGGGTGGGTTTTTGAGAAGGGCCAAGTAGTGCAAAGAAATTCAATGCGCATGTGTGAGCTGAGCGTGCAGAGTACAAAATATATTCGGTTAATATGCTGATGACGAAATTTACGTTACACGCACTATACACAAGTAAACTTGGGTTTTTATGTGACGCTAGGGTATGTGCAGATTGCATATGCCCTTTGAAATTTTCAACTATTTAGTTTGTTCACAAGGTGGCAACACTGACCTGGGCCATCGCTTTACAGTCAGAAAAGAAACTGAGGTGAGCGAATACTTATATTAGAGCATTACACTTCAGCATGTAGTTTCATGGACTGAGTGGAATAAAACTATAATTTAGAAAATTCCCAGAAACTGCTCTTCTGAATGATGTTTGGATCTCTGTCTATGTCCAACTTTAAACAAGTTTGCATCTGTTCTTTATCAAACCACTGAATGAATACACAAATCTCCAGCAATTGTGTTACATTCTGTGCAAACATAAATATCTTTTTAATAGTGTAAATGAATCTCCCTGTTGAACATCAACAAGCGTTACAATTTGTAAGACCTTATCACAACACCCAAAGGGGAAGTTCACAATTGTGGCTGATGTCAAATCAAACCTGAAACTTGAAAGCAGCAACCTGAAATGAGAACATTTTTATTCAGTGCTTTATGGAACTGACCCATGTAACCTGACCTTGTTTCTCACTAGATCCACAAATCCCATGCAGTAATACAGTGCCATGAAAAGGTTTTTGCCCCCTTCCTGTTTTAAATTTTTTGCATATTTGTCACACTTAAAAGATTCCGATAATCAAACAAATTTTAATATTACACAAAGATAACCCGAATAAATACAAAATGCAATTTTTGAAATAATGATTTCATTTATTAAGGGAAAAAAGCTGTCCAAACCTGCCTGGCCATATATGAAAAAGTAATTGCCCCCCAAATCTAATAACTGGTTGTGCCACCCTTTGCAGCAACAACTGCAATCAAGCATTTGCGATAACTGGCAATGAGTCTTTCACATCGCTGTGGATGCATTTTGGCCCACTCTTCTTTGCAGAATTGTTTTAATTCAGCCACATTTGAGGGTTTGAGCATGAATGGACTGGTTAAGGTCATGCCACAGCATCTCAATTGGATTTAAGCCCAGACTTTGACTTGGCCACTCCAAAACCTTAATTTTGTTTTTCTTGAGTCATTCAGAGGTGGACTTGCTGGTGAGTTTCGGATCATTGTCCTGCTGCATAATCCAAGTGCGCTTGAACTTGAGGTCACAAACTGACGGCCGGACATTCTCCTTCAGGATTTTCTGATAGAGTGCAGAATTCATGGTTCCAATTATGGCAAGTTGTCCAGGTCCTGAAGCTGCAAAGCAGCCTCAGACCGTCACACTACCACCACCACGTTTGACTGTTGGTATGATGTTCTTTTTATGAAATCCTATGTTGGTTTTATGCCAGATGTAACGGGACACACACCTTCCAAAAAGTTACACTTTTGTCTCATCAGTCCACAGAATATTTGCCCAAAGTCTTGGGGATAATCAAGATATTTTTTGGCAAATGTGAGATGAGCCTTTGTGTTCTTTTTGGTCAGCAATGGCTTTTGCCTCGGAGCTCTCCCATGGATGCTGTTTTTGCCCAGTCTCTTTCTTATTGTTGAATCATGAACACTGACCTTAATTGAGGCAAGTGAGGCCTGCAGTTCTTTAGATGTTGTTCTGGGTTCTTTTATGACCTTCTGAGTCGTCGTTGCGCTCTTGGAGTAATTTTGGTAGGCCGGCCACTCCTGGGAAGGTTCACCACCCACTGTTCCAAGTTTTCTTCATTTGTGGATAATGGCTCTGACAGTGGTTCGCTGGAGTCCCAAAGCCTTAGAAATGGCTTTATAAACCTTTCCAAACCGATACATGTAAACTATTTTGTTTCTCATCTGTTCTTGAATTTCTTTAGATCGCAGCATGATGTGTTGCTCTTTAAGCATGCTTCACTTTGTCAGACAGGTTCTATTTAAGTGATTTCTTGATTCAACAGGTCTGGCAGTAATCAGGCCTGGGTTTGGCTAGTGAAATTTAACACCGCTTTCTAAAATAATGTGGTTAAATCACAGTTCTTTCTTGATTTAACAGGGGGCAATTGATTTTTCACATAGGGACAGGTAGGTTTGGACAGCTTTTTTTCGCTTAAATGAAATAATCATTTAAAAACTGCATTTTGTATTTACTTGCATTATCTTTGTGTAATATTAAAATTTGTTTGATGATCTGAATCTTTTAAGTAGGGGTGTCAACGTTAACACATGCGATTAATCAAAAAATTTTAACGCGCTAATATTTTTTTTAACACAAATTAATTGCTTGATAAGGTTGAACCCCAACTTCTTCCCGTCATCGCAGCGCAGAAGGTTATCTATCATTGTGTGACGAGGGTACAGCACCAGTGTTCCCAGGGCAGCGGCACAAGTGGGCTATTTTGAAAATACAGTCGCGGGAAAAATTACAGAGCCGTGGGTTGCGGTTTTTTGGGCAATTTTTTTAATGTATCAAAGTGAAAAATAGACAAATAAAAAAGATCCTTTTACTAATGTGTGTTATACTTGGAATGCATCCCTGGAAACTTAAGAATGGAGAGGCAGTTAACATCACTAACAACCTGAATTTTGATAATAGTTGGGTAAATGTATACTGGGATTGAAGCGATGTGGCTTGGTAAAAGTTTTATTGCCAGTATAAAGGCTGATAATGGCTGAATAAAAAAAGAATAATAATAAAAGAATAATAAGGATTATGTCTCATACCTGGCGGAAGTGTGAAAGGTTCTGTTTCCTTAAACTAGTTTGTCATGCATTTCTTTTTCAACACATTTACAGGTAAATCCTAGTATTTTAAATTTGTGATTAATCATGATTAATCACAGTCCACGACTGTGATTAACGCGATTAAATTTTTTAATCGATTGACAGCACTATTTTACGTGTGACAAATATGCAAAAAAAATAAATTAAAAAAATTTAAAAACAGGAAGGGGGCAAAAACCTTTTCACATCAAAAATCACATCATTGGTGGAGCCAATAGTTACATCACACTCTGTCTGGCTGCTCAAACAACACAAACAGTAAAAACAGAAATCTGCAGAGCTTTCAGCAACTTCTGGGGGCGCAGATTTCATGCAGGCCTGCTGAGAATAGTCAGGAAGTGACATACATAATACATCGTACATAATATGGCTCCATATTACTGGAAACATGAGTTAGCTCACGAAGCTGTAAAGGGTCAGAGAGCAGTCGACAGGCTCATGTTTGCATATTCTTGCCTTACTGTTAAATGGTCTCATTATAACTGGATAAATGGAGAACGGGTGGCTCCTTTGCCATCTTTCCCCACTAACACGGATGGAGGGAATTTGGACTAAAGGTGGTATTACCAACATGCACAAGAATAGCCACTGCTGATCAGAGTAAGAAGATAGACAGGGTGCTGTGAGGAGAGGAACATACTGAGGAAGACACCTTAATGGGTATAGTTTACTTTATGGATCTTTTTTTAGATTCAATCCAATCACATTCAGTTAATCCAGCATGACCCCCATCCCTCACTGTCAACATTCATTATAGAACTATAATGAATGAGAACCACTGCAGGAAAGCAATCCAACACTGGCTCAGTTTGCCTTTTCTCTGATCAAAGTTCCAAGTCTCTCTTGATCCTGACAAATCTCACAGGAGATTAATCAGGGATCCACTTAAATAAATGGATTAAAACAAACAAATGGTGTCTAAACAAAATTTTATTATGAAACAAATAGTTTAGTCCGTGGATGCCGATTGGTTAAAGGGACAGTTGACACAAAATGTCAATTCTGTCTTTTGCGTGCTGCAGAAGAAAGGTGTACAACAGCATAAAGGCCTTTTCCACACTGAATGCAAAAATTTGGTGCGATGACGCTTTTGAATTGAAACAATAGATCCCTAATGGGGCTATTCACACCAGGCACGACCATTCGCAGCGCAAAAAAGCTACGATTTTTTTTCGTCCTGTGTGTTGATTTTTTCCCTGTCACTCCGCGATGAAATGGGCCGTCCAATCAGATTTGAGCTTAGATCACGTGCCCGGAGCAGCTGCTGTTGCACAAAAGGGTGAGAGCGGTGGCACGGTTTCGAAAACCATTGTAAACAAACACCGAAGAAGAGTATCCCGGTAGAGAGTGGATGCCAAGTTCTTGTTTTCGATGGTATTTGAGAACAGATTTATTCTCACATTCTTTATACAGAATAACATTTCTATTAATTCTCCACTGAATTATGCGATCTGGAGTGCACCGTCCATTTTATTCCATGTGCGCGAGTGATATAAGTCAGAGCACGTTCACTCAAGATCTGTCAATCATCTCTTGCCCTTCCATATATATAAAAAAAAAAAAGAAACTTTTTTTTTTTTTTACACGTGAAATATGGTTTTTATGCAGCTGACGATATTTTTATAACAATAAAGGATGGTTATGACAAGCAGTAGCATTCAGTCTATTATAAAACATACAAAGAGTGCATGTCTGCCTATTATAGAATCAAAATCCATTTTAGATCACAATTGGAAGTTATTACAAGCACTCGATGATGGTTTAAAGTGGGGTTTGAGCAAAAACGTTAATAATTACATATGTTTTCAAATGTAGCTCGATGCTATTTATACCTCTAATTATATTTTCAGATGTATTCTTGTAAGCATTATGGATAGTTTGTGTTTATGATGAAGAACCAAAAGTTATTTATCTTAACATAATATAAGATTGTATATTGTATATTGTATACTGTATATTGAGCAGCGAATGATGCAAAAGCCATATACGAGTTACATAGGCTACATGACGAAAAAATGCATTGTTGGTCGGCACCACCTAGCATGCAGGCGTGAATTAGTAGAAGACGATCAATCGTTTCGCGCTCGGTGTGTTCCTCAGCGATTTGCATCGCGCTCAGTGTGAAACGGCCTTGGTGAGTAAAATGACAGAATTATAATTTTTTGGGTGAACTATCCCTTTAAGCCCTGCTAAAATTTCTAAATCAGCAACGTTTATGAAATGAAAGCCTTTTAGCCATTATGACTTTCCAAAAAAATTTACTTTTTATTAAAATCACTGGACTATAAAAAAAAAACTTAAGATGTTTCAGTGTCTATCCAAACACCTTCATCAGTTGTAAAAACAGGAAGTAACTCTGGCAAATATAATATATATATTATGATGTTCACAATGAAGTCTCTCACAGCTAACTGCTTAAATATCAGCTCTGTTCCAAAACCTAAAGAACTACCTTTCTGTCTACTGCCTTAACCGGCTGCTGCATATATGAATAATGACCAATGATTTGAAACGCTCCACATAAGCAACTCCAATATTGCTCCTCACACAGAGCACATCATTCTTAAAGGGATAGTTCACCCAAAACTGGTCATTAATTACTCACCTTCGTGTTGTTCCAAACATGGAAGAGAAGAATTGTTGAATAAAGTTGTTATTTTTGTTTTCTTAGTGCACAAAAAGTAATCTCGTAAAATGAAGGAACCACTGATGTCACAAGGACTATTTTAACGATGTCCTTACTACCTTTCTGGGTCTTGAACAGTTGCGTTGCTGTCAATGGAAGGTCATAAAGCTCTCGGATTTCATCAAAAATATCTTAATTTGTGTTCCGTAGAGGAGCAAAGGTCTTATGGGTTTAGAACGACATGAGGGTGAGTAATTAATGACAATTTTTATTTTTGGTTGCACTATCCCTTTAAGGCTGGAATACGCAAAATTTTAAATCTGAACAAAAACACAAGGCATCATTTGATGACATTGTAAATGGTTACAGAGGAAAATGCATCATGGATTAAATGACTGAGGAGAGACACTACCAGACTTTCAAGTCACTCAGAACACAACACACTCAAGCAGAACCCTTCAGATCGTTTCTAGGAGACACATGACAAATTAAAACAATGTGTTCTACAATTTGCTCAAAATATTAACATGTTTTATATGACACTCTTGTGGAAATTCACAACACTTTTAGGTTTTGGTGAATTGGTAGTGAATCGCATTAATGCATTTTCATATGATCTGTTTGCACCTGACTGAAGGTTAGGTTTGGGAGTGGACCTTCATGTTTAGTTTTTTCTTTTTTTCTTCTAATGGAAGACTCCAGACTACAAATCAGGCTTTTTTTTCTTCTTTTTTTTTGTAATGGAACTGGAATGCATTATGGGATTGTAGTGATTGGAGGGCAGCAAAAATGTTTGATATTTTGAACCAATGTTACAACACATTGTTTTTATTTGTCACACATTTCCTAGCAACAAGGCACATGTTTGAGTGCGTGTTGTGTCCTGGACAGCTCGTGTGTGATTCACAGTTTTTCCTCAAACTATTTACAAAAAGTCGGCTAGAATATGATGCCTAGTTTTTAAAAATCTGCCTAGTGTTCTAAAATCTGTTGTGTAGTGTATTCTAGCTTTTTGAATTTGGACAAAAAAGGATCTTAAGATTCTTTTGGAACAGCTTTTGTGTCTGGATTGCACTGAAGATGCCTTGAAACTCTGTCTATGTAGGCAGCTCGCTAGGATTTGGAACAGGGGTGATGTAGGAATAAACACGGTTGCTGAAGAGCACTAACAGAAGTTTATTTCATGAGCGAGAGAGAGAGAGAGAAGTTTATCGTGTCATTCCATTGACAAATAAGGCCTTTCCATGAAAATGCAGTCATAAACAGAGACATCAGGCCTCCTGGCAACCAGACTCAACAGGTCTCCTGGCAACAGGGGCCTGGGAAAGAAAGGAGTCACGCCAACAGCTGGGATTCTCTGAGCACTTAAACCAGAGAACGAGACTGACTAAAAGGCCAAAAATGAGAAGAAATAAAGAAACACATAGGATAAAGAATCAGATCAAATCACTCTGATTGCTGCAAAAGATGTATATGATGTGAGAAGGATGTTAGCAGTCAAGGACAACTGGCTTGTAGTTATCCAAAGCTTTCACAGCCAGAGCTGTACTTAAGTTTTCTGCACTGAAAACTGATAAGTAGTGCACAAGAAAGACAATTTGTTAAAACACACAGAAAGAAGCCAGCAGATGTATGTCTAAGCTCCACTGAGTTTTGCCCGTGCTCACTTAAGCCTCACTGCCTGCCCCTTTATGGTCATTACCCTGCCAGCAAAAACATCCAGCATGTGTGTATATTACAAATCAGATGGACTAAGTCTCCAAGGGGGTGTAGCATAGAGTGAGGCAAAAATTCCACATGCATGAGACAGAGAGACTCGAGATCGCCAGGAGATCCTCTCTGATCTTATACTCATAGAATCTTTACAAGCATGTGCACATTAAACAATGGCATGTAACATGTAACCCAAAAATTCTTTCATTAATTACTCACCCTCATGACCTTCGTTCATCTTCGGGACACAAATTAAGATATTTATGATGAAATCTGAGAGCCCTTCTAACCCTCCATAGACAGCAACGCAACTGACACATTCAAGACCCAGAAAGGTGGTAAGGACATCGTTAAAATAGTCCACGTGACATCAGTGGTTCAACCTTAATTTTATGAAGCTACGAGAAGAAAGCTTTTGGCTTCTCTCCTGAGGGCGCATCGAGCAAAAATATTTCTAATGCACGTTTCTTCAAAGCAAAAAAAAAAAAAACACGATTATCTTTGAAAAAAGTGCATAATTTTTCAAATAATGTTTATAAACCATATATAATTAATCATGTTGCTTAAAGGTTACTCCACCCCAAAATGCAAATTTTGTCATTAATCACCCACCTCCATGTCGTTCCAAACCCGTAAAAGCTTCGTTCGTCTTCGGAACACAATTTAAGATATTTTGGATGAAAATTGGGAGGCTTGTGTCTGCCCCATTGACTGCTGGAAGGGCTTGCACGTATGACAGTCAGCAGAAGTGAGAGAAAAGTGTTTATTACGTTTGAAATGGGGATATTTAGCTTACAAAAACACACGGATTCGCTACAGGAGGCCTTTATTCACGCCCCGGAGCCGTGTGAGGCACGTTTTATTATGGATGCGCACACTTTATTTAAAGTCTCTTGGACCGTTGTACAGAAACACCCGCCGACTGCAATGATAGAGCTTAGAAGAGCCAGGACAATTTTTAATATAACTCTGATAGGATTTGTCTGAAAGACGAAAGTCATATACACCTAGGATGCCTCGAGGGTGAGTAAAACACAGGCTAATTTTCATTTTTGGGTTAACTGTCCCATTAATTACTCCATAACTGTTTTAAATGAATTGTTTCATAATTTTTGTAAACTCACGAGCAATATTTGTTTTGTTTTGAATGAATATTACAGTATGGTTAATGTCAACTTCATTAATCAAATGCATTAAATCACAGCACCCGTTGCCAATAAACTGATCATTTAATTACATTTTAGCTTCAACCTTTACCAAGACAGGAAAGTGGGAGGTTAAAAGCCAAGGGCTGTGCATTTTATGAAAATTCCTCTTTCAATATACTACAGAAGACTGCTGACCCCTTACTGGGACAGACTAGTCTGGGCCTGCCCAGTAGGGCAATGTGGGTAGCAGTTCCCATGGAAACAGCCTCTTGCCAAGTGGTCAGGTCACTTCTGAAGAGACCAGATCTAACATGGCCACTCAATTAACCAAATAGTTGTTCCAACAGAGAGACCACAGACAAAACAGATGCACAAACAGAAGCTATGAATGCTGCTCAAACTGGGCAAACTCAAGCCAAAGTCTCACGATTAATTAGTTACTGATGTGACATCATTTTGGCACAAAACCATGACGTAATTATGGAGAATAATGGGCCTCTGTCAATGTTTCACAGAAGCTGCATCCATAACCGAGATAAAAACCTACACAGAATATAGATTTAAACAAATCAATTATGAATCTCACACCAAACCTCCCATTCCCCGGAGGTTATTTGGCAATTTCTTTGACGTCAATGGCAGACAAGGGGAGTTAAAGGGAGAGTTCAGCCAAAAATGAAAACCCTCATGTTGTTCCAAACCTCTTTGAGTTTCAGTCTTCTAACAAACACAAAAGAAGATATTTTGAATAATGTTGATAACCAAACAGTTGATGCTAGCCATTGACTTCCATAGTATATTTTTCCATACTATGGAAGTCAATGGTTACGGTCAACTGTTTGGTTACCAATATTCTTTACTTGTTTATTCTTTTGTGCTCAACAGAAGAAACTCATACAGGTTTGTAACAACTTGAAGGTGATTAAATAATGACAGAATTTTCATTTTTGGGTGAACTATCCCTTTAAAGGGGTAGTTCAGACATTTTTGATGGAATCTGAGAGCTCTCTGACCCTCCATGGACAGCAAGGGTCCTTACACGATCAAGGTCCAGACACGTAGCAAGGAGATCGGTAAAATAATCCATGTGACATCAGGGGTTCAACCGTAATGTTACGAAGCTACGAGAATACTTTTTGTGCACAAAAAAAAAAAAAATTTGAATTCAAATTAGTCTCCTACGCGTCACCCTAGCGCCATTTTGGAGAGTATCCACTGAACGCAAACTGCGTATGCTCTTCTGTGTCAGCTGCGCCACACTATGGACCACTATGGTATTCTTTGAAGTACCTTGGAGCACCATGTAAATACCACAGTGTTTACACTTTCACAGTACATTTAATAAGTGTGTGCAAACTGTACATTTTTATGCCAGTACCACTTAAGTGTCTGAGAAGTTTTGTTTTCATAAAGGTCACTGTGGTATTCAGTAGCATATATATCTTGTTACTTGAAGCCTCATTTCAGTGGCTTCATCTGTGAAGAGTAAGTCACGGCGACAGAATACCACATGACATTTAGCATTAATATGGTAATGTCGCTTTAGTTATTTCACAGTTACGTGCTCTCACCTTTGCGTTTCATGGCGCTCTTGGCATGTGTGATTGCCTCCCACGGAGAGGGGATATCTAAAAACACCGCATCGGCTATTCCTGTGATGCCAAAGCCATCCTTGCACACATCCTGGTTTCTAACAGTAACCAGGTGAGACACTTTGTGCTCCTTGAACTCCTGCATGGCCTTCTCGGCTCGCTGAGCGTGGAACTCAACCGTGTGCAGGTGTCCGGTGGGAGCGATGGTCCGCAGAATAGAGTGAGACAGGGAGCCGCTGCCTGTACCTGGAAGACAGACGCAAAATCTACTGTTATGTACTTACCATTTTTAGATGCTTACACAGAATGTAACAGTTTCAAAGGATGCACCTTACTGCCATAACATTTAAAGGTAAAGTTCACCCAATAATGAAAATACTGTCATTTACTCACCCTCATGTCACTCCAAATCAATTAAACTTTTGGGTTTGAAATGACATAAGAGTGAGTAAATTATGAAAGAATTTTCATTTATGAAAGAAATTAAATTTTAAGCCAACATTTCAGTTACTAGACATCTCAATGAAAACAACCGACATATTCCTGTGTTAATCAAAATTTTGGTCATAATATGCACCAAAAACATTTTTTTTTAATTTGTGGAAAAGGATATTTAATGATTACATGTTTACTTGCTATTGGAATATTTCTGTACTGTATGTCTTTCAGAATAAAGGCTTAACCTTAATTAGAAAATGACATTCATTAGAAAATGATGTGTATGTAAATGTCGTCAAGACCCTCCTCTGCACAACAAGACCACCATTACATACACAGGGGGATTCAGATTAACAGGAGAATCAAAATCATAGTGATTCCACCAATATTAGGCAGAACAAGAATTTTACAGAGAAATTGACAACGTCAGAGTGTCTTGCACAAAGTCTCTTGATCTACATTTTACAGTTCATTGCATTGTTGTGTGTTTTGGCAATAACATGAATGAGAATTAATGAGCTGGTTAAGTTGCTTTGTAGAATAACACACACTGCAATAAATAGCAAAAGAAAGCATCTCCAACATTTCAACGAGAGTAGGAGAAAAACTACATGAATGCTTAATATTCGGTACACTACCATGTATAATGGAATATTCCAATAAAAGAAAACATCTAATTAAGTCTAATATTGACCTTAATCAGAAAATTGTGTGTATATAAAAAGTGGTCATTTAAAGTTAAATACAGCAATCACATGTGCATGAACACTGTGATGCACGTGCATGTGAACACGTTCTAGTTTTAATGGCCCATCTTCCTCTTCAAGAAAGCATTAGCATGCCTTTTGTTCTCATAGCAACAATAGGGTCAATGTTCGGTCTACAGCGTTGCATTCAGATAGAACAGAATGACTGACGTAAGAACGAGAGGCTCAGCAGGGGAGAAAGAATACACAGAAATGATCAAAGTTTTAAAAGTAATGTCCAACAGTATCCTTGAATGGTGATGAACATCAATACTGCACATATGCCAAATCTGTGGCATAGTCAGCTTCACCTGAACGCTGCTCAGATATCAATGTGTTAAACGCAGATCCAGCTCAATGAGTTTGGAGGGCACTGAGGACAGAGCAGAGTACACAATGTGTGTGTGTGTGCATGCTCAACAGCAGTTTAATTGATTCATTCAGAACACAAGAGGCCCAACACTTACTGAATGGACCAAATAGCCAAAGAGTCTTATCTCCATCAAGATTTCTCTGCCTAATCTTCTCTGCCCACTGCAACCTAACTAGTTAAGTTAATTGTATTTGTAATGCATTTTTCACAATAGACATTGTTTTAGGGGTGCCCCCGAATAGACGAAGATTCAATGCTTCGATAGGAGAAGCCTGATTCGAGTACCAATCTCACAGTCGAATATTTGCGGGGGGTTATGATCATGCCATTTTAGCTATATGGGGGTGCTCAAATGTCTAATTTCACATAGAACCACCGGTTAAGTTCATATACAGCCTATTATGATAATGCTGTAAATAAGAATCTGAAAAGAAAGAAGCTTTAAATAAATATTTTAACGTGCATGAATAAATCCAACCACCCCTATAGATTTAAATTTCACTTTCCATAATTCATGACCAACAGAGGAGCATCTTGGCGGCAGGGATTTAAAACTTTAACAAGGCTCAAACTGACACAGGCAGAGCGAAAGACTGGATTTTTTCGATCAGGTAGGGTACAAGTGATTTGAAAACATTTCAGCCGGTTTATATATATGACGTATATATTATTTATCTCGTATAGGATGCATTTGGTTGAGTTACGCTGCAGTAAAATGCTTCATTGTAGTACTACGGGGATTATATCTTCAGCGCGCAGCGCTAGCACGACAAACAACAATGCAGAATATTAATGACTACGACTGGGACTGTCGTATACATAACATTATAATGAGAACACTATTATAATAAAAATCTTTTAAACAAAACATAAACCATTATTTTTGTATCTGCGAGGCGTCCGTAATACATTTTCGTGTGTGTTAACGTCAGTAATTATGACTGTCGAACATCTGACTACTTGACTCTTGGTAATGTATTTTGCCCCGCCCCCAAACATATGATTCGACTATCAATCGACTATCTGCAAGATTCGAAAATTCCGATTCGACTATGAAAATCCTTAGTCTGGGACACCCCTACATTGTTTCAAAGCAGTTTAAATAAATCATGATATTATTATCTATATAATCTATGTAAACACTTTACGTGAGCGTACTGTATGTGTGCTGATAAAGTTGGATATACTTCTATATCGAGTTTTGTATAGAGAGAAGTGCGATAATGCAGTTTACATTTTGCAACGACATAAACCCGGGTATCCCAAACAGGGGTTTGTGAGATAATGAAAAGGCAATAAATAAGTAAATCAAATGTAACATGAAAATAAACAAGTAGTAGCACAATTAATCGAAATAAAATCGAAACAAATATTTTATCAAATCGAGATCATCAAATAGGGCTGCACGATAAATCGAAGTGATCGAACTTCGATAAATCGAAATCGCGATTAGGCAGAAGCTGCGATTGTCATGCATATCTTTCAGCGAAGCACGGTTCTGTGATCAGCAGTAAATCTCCATCCGAAGTCCAGAAGGAAATTCCAAATACACCCCGAAGAAGAAACCCAGGAAATGCCTATAACGTTAGCTGAATAAAGTTCTTATTATAATTTTCATTATAATAAAGTATATTTATAATGCAATGCCTTTATCACTGCTTAGAATAAGGCACACAACATATTTCATAGTATTCTGTGTAAGAAGCCACATCATCTCACAGGAGGTTTTATTTCAAACACTCGACTGTTGTTATGAAGTGAGTTTGGAGTAAAAACATGTTATTAAATATGGTATTTTCACATGCTTTCAGATTGAGCAGAATTTACTACACAGAGCCGTAGTTCACTGAGAAACTACGCAAACAGCTATCATTATTGCGAACGATTTCTTCGATTTCATAATCGCGCAATAATATCGTCTCTGTGTAGTAAACGCTGCTCCATCTGAAAGCAGTTGATGGAGATTTACAGCTGATTACAGAACCGGCTTTACTGACAAAATGAGCATGGAAATCGCTTTCGATTTAATCATGCAGCCCTATTATCAAATCAAAGGCTGATTTAGTATATAATCTGTTACACTGGGTGAGTGTGAGTGGCAATGTGTTCATTTACATAATTGTGGCTTATAACCCAGCCACTCGGTTCACAGTAATGTTGCTTCTCAAACCCCATCTCTGCAGCTCTGAGTTTAATGTGCATTTGGGAATGCAATGTGTGCTAGGTTCACTTTATCTATCTTCACATTTACATAATTGTCAACATTTTTGTAGGCAGTTTTTTTACAGCATAAGTTTCTTGTAAAGAGTGAAGTCTGAACGCCCTGAAAAGTAACTATTTCCATTAGCAGCAGAGTATTTGTTCTTTGTCTCTGGATGTCTCAGCAGCAGCAATATGAGACATGAAATTCAGTTTATGGATAAAGTATCACGTAATATATGAAAGAAAAAGAAAAAGAAAAAAAAAAGTACATTTTGTGGTTTCATACACCATTTTAAAAGAGACATATTATACCCCTTTTTATAATATGTAATATAAGTCTCAAGTGTCCCCAGAATGTATCTATGAAGTTTCAGCTCAAAATACCCCACAGATAATTTATTATATCATTTTGAAAATGGCTATTTTGAGTGGAAGCAGAAACACGTCTCTTTAAATCAGGGGTGTCAAACTCAATTCCTGGAGGGCCGCAGCCCTGCAGTTTAGCTCCAACCCTAATTAAACACACTTGATCCAGCTAATCAAGTCCTTCAGGCTTATTTGAAAACTACATGGTTTGTGTGTTGGAGCAGGCTTGGGACAAAACTCTGCAGGGCTGCGGCCCTCCAGGAACTGAGTTTGACACCCCTGCTTTAAATGCAAATGAGCTGCTGCTCCCTGCCCCCTTTTCCAGAATAGAGCTGCGCCATTACAGCTCGTACCTGCTAAAAAAACATCTGTTTTCGTTCTGTTTATCATGTTTATCATGCTGAAATCATGCGTTTTAAACCATATTAGTTTAAACTTCTGATATACAGTTTTCTGAGTGCACACATCCGAAGCACACGTACAGAAAGCGGCTGTCACACAGCATGTGAGTACTAAACTTAAGTTCTCATTCACACACAAGTTTATGTTAAAAAACACACGAGTTACAAAAACACAGAGAAACAATGTTCGTTGGAATCACTTTCAGAACGATTTTATTCCAGCTGATGAACGATACAAACATTGACAGTAGGCTTGGGCGGTAATACGGTAATATGGTATACCGCGGGATCTAAAAATAGCAACGGTATCAGTTTCAATACCGTTATACCATCATAAAAAACAATGCACTTATATAGGAGACGAGGATATATATTAAATATAATTTATTTAATGCCTAAAAATGCGTATGCTTGGTTGTCATCACGTGACAGCGTGGAGGAGAAAGAGAGAGAGGGGGAAAGATGGCGAGTCGCGCACCAAGTGACCTGGTCTCGAAAAGAACACAACTTCTGCAGTTTGGCAGTATTTCGGTTTCGACCGAACGAGAAGGAGAGGCGGTAACACGGACGAGGCAATTTGCAAATTGTGCAACAAAAGGTGACCGCAAGAGATGGAAATACCTCGAACCTAAGGTCGCATATACGAAACCACCATCCACTCACACTGCTGCGAGGATGGACCCGAGTTCACTCAGTGCAACCAACATGATCTCACAGAATTCTGTGTAATGTTCACGGACTTAATTAACCTCCGAATCTGTGGTGGCATCACGGAATCGCCGAAAATTCCGTGATGGGCTCACAGAAAAAATTCCGTGATGGGCTCACAGAAGTGATACCAATGTAAGTCAGTGACAGGCATCAGCCGTGCTCCACGCACGGAAACCCTTAGCATCAACATGTCGACGCGATACTGGGGAATTTATTGTCATCATTATTGTTCAGAACTGGGTAGGTTGAGGGTAGGGGTGGGGTCAGGTACTCCGGTGAAAGTATAACTGCATCGGAGTCACTCTTTTTACGTGGTCCGATGCAGCGCTGGTGTTGAACCAGTGAATCCGTGCATGGACCACGGCTGGTGCCTTCTGTGAGCCCATCACGGAATTTTCGGCGATTCCGTGATGCCACCACAGATTCGGAGGTTAATTAAGTCCGTGAACATTACACGGAATTCTGTGAGATCAGGTTGGTGCAACAGTTTCAACGCAGTTAGCATGTTTTGCTCAAACTTTCGCCATGGCATTAGAACTGGTAGGCTACACCGGTGTCGCTTGCGAAATCAAAATGACGGCGTCGTGGGTGGAAACTTACAGATTAAGGGACGGTAATATTATAATGAGATCCCTTTGCAACGCCACAAGGGGAGCGCTCGTTTTTTCAGACACTTGCAGAAAAAGACTTACCAAAACAAAGTTACTGGGTTAATCTTTTTCAGGTACTCCGGTGAAAGTATAACTGCATCGGAGTCACTCTTTTTACGTGGTCCGATGCAGCGCTGGTGTTGAACCAGTGAATCCGTGCATGGACCACGGCTGGTGCCTTCTGTGAGCCCATCACGGAATTTTCGGCGATTCCGTGATGCCACCACAGATTCGGAGGTTAATTAAGTCCGTGAACATTACACGGAATTCTGTGAGATCAGGTTGGTGCAACAGTTTCAACGCCTCCCGATGCAGGACCAACAACATCTAGGTCCACCGACAGCCGCTTTGCAATACTTTTTATAATATGGATGTTTATGTTAATTTAATTCTGTTTGACTGTTGTATTTGCACTTTTTTCTAAACTGCTATTTGTTGCTAATAAAAGTTGTTAATATTGTTGTGCATGTTATTGTTTCAGTATTAGTGTTTGGTATTCAGTTTCTGAACGGTTTAGGCACAAGCCAACAGTTTGATGACACTGTCTGAGCCTTATGTCATAATTTTTTTATTATTCACGGTAATACCGTATACCGAGGTAAAATAGGGAGGAGGTTTGACGGTATCAAAATTTGGAAACCGCCCAAGCCTAATTGACAGCCAATCAGAATCCAACCTGCTATAACAAGCTCGAGAATTTCAAGCGGCAGATGAGCATGTGCTTAGAATAAACAGACGATATCGTTCGCTGGTGTGGACGGTAATATCGTTATCTTTATAGTTATCGTTCTTGGTGTGAACAGGGCTTAGACTAAACCAGGATTAGGCCATAGTTCAATTAGGACATTTAAGTAATTTTTATTTATGTACTTAGAAAAAAAACATTACTGGTGTGCATCTTGAGACAAAACAAAGGCACTGATATATTTTTAGATCAGTCAGTGCAAGTTTCTTTCAGTTGAAACAGCTCAGACTTACATTTTAGTCTGGGATTAGGTTTAAGTCTTGTCTGTGAACCCGGGGGAAAATAGTGTTGTTCTGTGCTCGTCAGTGCAGCCAGAGGCAGAACAGTTAGCATGTTTTGCTCAAACTTTCGCCATGGCATTAGAACTGGTAGGCTACACCGGTGTCGCTTGCGAAATCAAAATGACGGCGTCGTGGGTGGAAACTTACAGATTAAGGGACGGTAATATTATAATGAGATCCCTTTGCAACGCCACAAGGGGAGCGCTCGTTTTTTCAGACACTTGCAGAAAAAGACTTACCAAAACAAAGTTACTGGGTTAATCTTTTTCACGTTTCCTTGGTTGGTAGATGCACCAGGGACCTGATTATAGCACTTAAAACCTGGAAGTCAGATTTTCATGATATGCCACCTTTAAATTCTATGTATATAAGATTAATTTTTCTCTGCTTACTTGCATGTCATGTGACCAATTACCAACATCAGAGAATTAAGAACATGCAAGTGTGTTGTTAAATAATTGTCCATTACAGAGGCACAAGCCAAAATTCGAAGACTTGCCAAAACACACAGACAGACAACAGGTTAAAACAGTAGTAGTGTTTGTTTTACAAGATGTAATTTGATGGAATGTTTGGGTTTCAGTTGATACAACAAACTTGAAGAGTTTCTTCTTGACAAGCATGCCAAACTGATTTTAAACTAAAGTAAAACTGAAAGTATCCCTCTTACACATGTTGGGACATGCTTTCATTTTCATAGTTGTTTTTGTGGATCTGTATAAACTGGCATTGTTTACGATAACGTTTTCATCGGTATGCAAAAAAATTTGCGTTTTTAGTATAACTGTTGTCATGTAAACGTACTCTGAGTTAACAGAAAGTTCATGATCCATGTACCTGACTGCATCGTTTTGTCAGCTCAAAACTAATTCTGTAACCCTGAGTATTGAAGATCTATAAAAATCTCATTCTAAAAAACTCATTCTTACCTGACTCGCAGACGACAGAGCCCGGTTTGAGCTCCAGCATCAGTGTGATGTTGGCAATGTCTGTGGTGTAGAGGATCTGTGTTCGGTGGGGAAGGTTGACCGTCCACAGCTCTGGTGTGGGGTGAAGCACATAAACCCAACCACCCTTACTGCAGGTCACTTTGGAACCAAACCGTTGTCCAATCAGGTCGCTGGAGTGCCGGATGACCCCATAGCGGGTCTGCGTCTGCGCTCCCGACTGAACTTTGATAGGCATCATGGACTCATGACCCAGGAAGATAATGACGACATCCCCTTCTTGGATGATCTCGGAGTATTCCACAAAACTCATGAGGTACGAGGGGTTCAACTTCAATAAAGAGCGCAGCCTCGGATGATTAAACACTCTGTCATAAATGAAAACACATGAACATATTATCTTCATAAGTTGGTACACAAAACATTTACATTCATAATTAAATTCACTCATTTTACTGTATAGACCTAACTGAATATTCATACCAACTAAAAAAAAAAAGAAAAAAAAAAAAAAGAAGAAAAATATCATTGTGTTTCTATAAAACCTAGACTTTTAGAAATTTCTTCCTCTCTCTCTCTCTGGTCAAACTCAGATACTTTATTAATGGTAATTTGATTATGTACACAACAGCAAAGTTAAGGTGCAGTTAGATTACTTTAGTTTGTCAAATTAACATTTTCAGTCTTTTTAAATCCTGATAATGTCACAATTTCTGTACTTTTAGATTGAGACAAACCAACAAATGCAAACAAACATTATAAAAATCCACTGTGCTGTCACTTCTTGTAAGGTTATGCCTTATTGGCTTTTGTCAGACTTTCTTGTCATACTCAAGAAAGCCGTTTTTAAACTTTTCCATTATACAAAAGTAAAAATGAAAAAGACGCACTTGAAATATTTCCCTTTTTATGTTGAGTTCATAAATAAATTACACAAAAATGCTCAAACCAATGAAATGACAAGTCTAATATTACCATTAAATAACTATAATAGTTACTTATATTTTAGTATAACAATACATTTACATTTAGAAGATGCTTTTATCCAAAGCAATTTACAAATGAGGACAATTGAAGCAATGATATGCAAGCCCTACAACAAGTCTCAATTAGCTAAATGCAGTATATGTAGCAAGGTTTTATATATATATATATAGAAAAAGAATAGAGCAAGCTACTGTTAGAGGCCTTTTTTGCTTTTGTTATTTGTATAATAAATAAAAAGAAAACAAATAGATAAAATACAAAAAGATTAGAAAAGATAGTGTTAATTTTTTTATTTTTAAGAATAGAATTAGAAAAGATAGTTTTAGCCGATTCTTGAAGAATCGAGTTCTTGAAGTGTCAGACTGATACTAGTAGAAAATTAATGACTTTAAACTTAAAGCAATAAAAATAATTGTAAAGAATGATGACGTAGTTGACGTATAACATGATCATCAATTTATTTATGTATAACATGGTCATTTTTTATTTATAGGTTAATACGTACACATTGCTACAAATTGAACAATCAATCAATAAATAAATAAATGAATACATAAATAAATAAATTATGATTACCACGTTATACGCCAACCACTTAAAGTCCAGTCAGTGTGTATTTTGATTTAAATGTTTGTAAACCGTTAGTGTCCGTTACTAGCAGCCTGTCAGACTCAACATTACCAGCATCCGTGTACCTGCAGTCCTGAGACGGTTCATAACAGCAAAACAAATGGGTCAGATGTAAGTTAACCTGTTAATAATCCATTCACTCATCTTTGTGAACATTTCTATTATTTTATATGCAAGACTCAGCAAGGTCACTGTTCTTAATGACAAGACGAACAGGAGAAATAGCAGCGCTAAAAAGCGACTTGGATTATATGAGAGCCGAGATATGCTCGATTATTTAGAGATATAAGTTAAATCTTTTAACAAACAGCATGTTTACAGGAGGGCTACACTGAATATGAAATAACGGTTTTTGAAATACCATTCATTAACGTTACATCGCAAGCTAACTTAATATTTATTTTCAAAGAGCAACAACACAGTTAACGTAACGTTACACATGCAGTACTTGAATGGAAACGCGTCACGTGTTTGAACACACATCGCTCGAAATAAAGATATGTTTAAGGCAGAAACTCACCGTTGCTTCAGCGAGGCTGTAGTTTTATATTTGGGAAGGAGCAGAGAGACAGTACAGCACGTGTGTGCGATAGTTTGCTCGATAAACCGCGTGTACGTTCAAGTCTCGGTCTAAAGAGCGGCTCTTCACCTCATGCGGATGGACTCAAGCGCACGTGAACGCTTTGCTCTCCATTTACAAATCCACAGCTAGTCGCAAAACTCAATCTGTCACGGGAAAATGATGTAAGAACATTTTAAAGGAACAGTATCTGGTGCATAAAACAAATATTTGCGTTGTGTTCCAGTCCCGTAACCCAAACAATAAGGCTGTATGTAATAAGTATACTTTCAAATCAGAAATGTGCTCATAAATCATACTATAATGTATACAATTTAGCATTATGGGCACTGATCTATATAGATCAGTGATTATGGGTCATTCTTCAATTCGGGTGGCAAATGAGAGGCAGACTTTGCAAAAGTTTTTTCTAATAAAATATATTGCTATGCATTTAAAATTAGTTTAATATGTTATATCCATTAAAATAGAAGCTTAAGAACATTTCGATTTTTAATAATTTTAATCATACACTGATGGTGACACAACCACTTATGTCTATGGTGTTACCAATAATTGAAGTTACATTTTGCCAGGAAAGACAGTAACACCACAGACAAATCAGCCTAAATTCAGACTTTTCTAAACTGGAGGCTGCCATCATGATGATTTCAAGATCAGGGGACATTTTGAAAATATTAATAACTAAAAATATTAGTAAAATGTGTCAGATCTGCAAGTTATCAACATACAGTAACACCACAGACACTAATAAAGTGCGACACGTGAAATTGTCAGAAATTTAGCTAATTTTAAGACAATTAATAAGAGGGAATGTACTCCCCATGCAAGCACCCCTCAGATCATCCGGCACCTGCAGTGACCTTTACACACAGGAAGTAGCCCAAATAGAGCTCTCCCTTTTCTTAAAGGGGTGACATCCATTGTTGTTACACCACAGACATGAATTTGGGGGACACAATTTTTTTCTTAAATATAAGAAAATGTGTATTTTAAAAAACAATTGAATAAAATTGTTAAATAAAACCTATATTCACAATATAATTCACTTAAGTTTTGTTAAAAATGTTATATTGTTGCAATTACATTCCATGATACCTCTCTGAGGTATGGCGGGAACATGCATATTTTGTTACAAATGCAATCTCTCAAACTCAATTAAATATGTATTTTAAAATAAAAATGTCACTAGTAACAGTGCACAAATTGAGTTTACCCTACAGAATACAAACATTTTATGATTTATTGGTATTTAAAGTTTATTTAAACTGTTGTAAAGTAGAGGGACACCATTTGCCACCACAAATGAATGACCTTTATAATTAACATTATTAAAGACACATTTAAGCAAAAACAATCAATACTGTGGGTGACAAACAGCAACACGTATACATCCACACAAATGTATAAGACTTTCACACATTATGCATTATGTTGTTTGTTTTAATCTAAATCTACTACACTCATAACATATAATTTTTTTTACAGGTCAGACACTTCAAACACTTTCCAAGTCAATTGCATGGGAATTACAATTACTTGATTAGGATATAAACTTAATTAAATTAAACTTACATTTTCTTGTAATTATATATTTGCACATTTTATATATACTACATATTTGTGCAGTCAAATAATTCCAATATCAAGTTCATCCAATGGGATGAATGGACTGCAAATAGCAGCCAATGAGAGCGGCTTTCCTGTACTATAAAACAAACGCTCCATCACGATCTAGTGCTGGAGAACAGACAGACGCCACATAGAGTTCATACTACTACCGGAAAAATAGGGATCTTTGTCTCAGCTCAGTCTTCCTCTAGCTCTAGCACCCCACAACCCACGGTAAGACTTCATTGAGAAGTTTTCATCTCTCATTAAACTAGTTGCTTAAGTGTGATCGAAATTTAAAATGTATTAAGAAGAAATAAAATAAAAAAACTTTATAAACGGCGCTGAATGATTCTGGATAAGCTTTAAGACTTGCTTTTTAGTGCATCGTTGTATGAAGGGCATTAGACGCATTGAAAGAGATCGATCGGCTCAGTATTAGAGATTTATGTTAACAATAATCTTATATGATTTGAGGTCTTATATCATATAAGATTGTTAACATAAATCTCTAATACTGAGCCGATCGATCTCTTTGTTAACAATAATCTTATATGATTTGAGGTCTTATATTATGCTTTTTCTGAACATTTCTAGGCTTTTTGTGAAAGAAAGCGTCTCATTTGCAGGTCATGATCCATGGCAGCTCACTCTTTTTCTGTCGTTGAAGTGGTGCCGTCCAGTGGACGCCCAGTTTTAAGTCATCGATTGCATCGATCGTACTTTTGCGCAAAAGTTTGAGCATTTCAGTATAAGTTACAGCACAACGATGAGCGGATATTTCGTGTTGAAATAGATTTGAACCATCTGGCGAGCTTTCCCTAATTCACCCTTCAAGAAGGAATGGGAAATGTTCGGAATTTAACTTTTTTTTTTCCCCCCGATTCCTCTCAACGATTCCGGATTCTTTTAGTAGTTTTCGAGTATGAAATATTTGTAATAATAATAATTTCTTATTGCATCTACTACCATCTTCCGTTTGTTGCCAACTGATAACATCGTTTCAGATTTTAACAGATACAGCAAATTAAAAAAATAATAATAATGTAATACAACTATTTCAAGTACATATTTTTAGGTACATAGATTGAAAATAACTTTTCACATCATGAAAAGTCACAGTTCTTGGTTCAATTCCAGTCGGACATAATGAAAGTAATCGCTTTCGGTTCATATGTAAGTTGAATTAATTCTGTAACAGCTCAGACTGGTGCGTCTTTGATTCACTATAAAGAATCGACTCAAAGAATCATTCATTCGGCCAATCGTACTTAATTTTATGTGTTTGATTCACTAAAACGAATCAGTTCATAGGAGTCATTCGTCACGCTCTAGATTCAGAGTCATAGCGACTAAATAGGGCAACATTTTACAGCTTTTTTGTCATTTATTTATTAAAAATGTTACTATATTTAAGGATGGCGTTTATGCAGATAAAGGATTCCCTACCCTATGACTATTTTTGTGGAACCATAGCACATATTTGACCTTTTTCAGTGTAATGTAACACTAATCACGTGCATAGAAGTAGGTAGGCCGTCAAACTCTTTCACTGCATCCATATTTCTCAAAAAAAAAAAAAAGTATTTTCCAGATTCATTCAAATGTCAAGATGGGAGTTAGTGTTGAACCTCTTGGCTTAATTTCACATTCAGTGTAACCACCGTTATTTTCCATCCCATTCCCACCACCACGCTCAGGGAACAGCAGCCATGCCTTTCGGGAACAGTCACAACCAACTGAAGATGAAGTTCTCCTCTGAGCAGGAATATCCCGACCTCAGCAAGCACAACAACCATATGGCCAAGGTCCTCACACTGGCGTTGTATGAGAAGTTGCGTTCCAAACAGACACCCAGCGGGTTTACATTGGACGATGTAATCCAGACCGGGGTAGATAACCCAGGTAAAGACCCCGAAACAACTCCAAGTCCTCCAAAAGACCACTTCTCATGCACTTTTAGAACATATAGGTGCATTGCAAGAAATGCAGAAATACGTGTGATTAAACGTTGACCTTGCTGACTCATTGTTTTAGTGCAGAGGGATTCGTATAAAAACAGTTCCTGTATAGATAAGACCAATCTGCCCATGCAAAATGCAGTGGCATGGAAAATCCCATTCTAGCTGTCCACATGAAGACTTGATCTGAAAGATGTCATGGACATTCAGCTTTCTTAGTCAATTTAACAGTGTATTTGGTAAAACAAATGGCGCTTACCCATTCAGAACAGAACAGGTGACTTCATCCTTCGACAGCAGTGCGTGGTATTTTTACGCCCCATGTGTTGTTGTATTTATTTAGCAATGCTAAACTAGCCAGGTTGAACATCAAGCCGCGGCCAGCTGAGGAAGAGTTTCCAGACCTCACACAGCACAACAACCATATGGCCAAGTTCCTCACTCTGGATCTGTACAAGCGCAGCCGTCAGCGCTGCACACCCAACGGCTTCACCATAGATAACGTCATTCAGACTGGAGTAGATAATCCTGGTAAAATAACACACATAGTCTGTCAGGGCCAGGGTTAGATAGTCCTGAGAGAAATCACATGACGTTAAACATGGATTTTATTTTTAATGTGTTGGCATCTGATTGCATGGCTCCTAATTTGTGTACATGGACTTGTTCCCATCTCAGGCCACCCCTTCATTATGACTGTGGGTTGTGTGGCTGGGGATGAGGAGACCTATGAGGTGTTCAAGGAGCTGCTGGACCCTGTTATTCAGGACAGACATGGAGGATACAAACCCACAGACAAACACAAGACTGACCTCAACCCCAATAACCTCAAGGTATGAAGTTGAAAGGACAGATCACCCAAAAATTGTGTCATCATATTTTCTTCTGTGGAGCATTATCGAAGATATTTTGAAAAATGTTTTTGGCCACATAAAGTCAGTGGGGTCCAAACCATCACGAGACTCTTTGATCACTAATATTTGGTACAGTGATATCTCTTATTTAAAGACTAAAACTTTCCGTTTCTGCAGGGCGGTGATGACCTGGACGCCAATTACGTGCTAAGCACTCGAGTCAGAACAGGCAGGAGCGTCCGCGGATTCTGCCTGCCGCCCCACTGCAGTCGTGGAGAGAGAAGAGCTGTTGAGAAGCTCTCTGTGGAAGGTATGTCACTGCAGCACCGCGGTAAACATTGGTTTATTTGAAACAGGATGAAACCTCTGCTGCATCCCAATTTGCATCAGTCCTAAATAGTATTCATAAGTAGAATTAGTGTGTCCCAAAGCGTAGTATGTTGAAATGAGTTTCCCCAAGGTACCTGGATGGTCTACTATTTCCGGTGAAAATTCAAAGTGTAGCTCAGCGTATACTGTAATGGGTGATATTGCCCACAGTCCTTTGTACTTTGGAAGAGGATTTGGTTCAGAACTAGAGAAGAATCCTTAGCATTAAAGACCCCGTTTATGATCTGTCTTGTTATGATCCAAAGACATGGTTATGGCATGGTAGTATGCCCCAAAGTATGCCTAATCTTCTTTCAAACTTCTTTGAAGCTTGACGCTTATTTTTTGTCAAAAGTTTTTATTCAGTCATTGAGTAACCTTGAAATAATCACAAATTCCAGGATTAATTTTTATATGCACAAAATAAACTTTTTAAAAAAGTATGCCTAATCTTCTGCTACACACTCAAAAGTATTATATTTTTGCTCACAGAGTACATACCTTTAGGGCTAAGTATAAGTAGGCAAATTGGGTGCAGTATTTATGTTCCTGAAACTAAGGCCTTAGGCCTGGTCATGTGGCTCCCTCTAGAGGTGATGAGTATCGACGGCAATGACTGGACCAACATAAATTTTCTTTTCTTAGACATTTTAATCGGTACTCTATGATAATATTTCTTAAGAAATCATTTAATAAAAAAATTAATAAAAGATATATAGAATTTACTCCCAGATTGGTTTGCTCTGTCTGTAGCTCTGGGTGCCCTGACTGGGGATCTCAAAGGAAAATACTACGCCCTGAAAAACATGTCCGAGGCTGAGCAGCAGCAGCTTATCGATGACCATTTCCTTTTTGACAAGCCTGTGTCTCCCCTGCTGCTGGCCTCAGGGATGGCTCGTGATTGGCCTGACGCCAGGGGCATCTGGTCAGTGTTCTGGATTGTCCTTAATGCACTCCTTGTGCTACTTTTTATAGCGTGTTTTCTATAGTGAAGGAACCTATTTCCTGTCAGTTTGTTCCAGATTCTTCAAATACAGGTAGCACCAGAATTTTGTTCTGCATAATTTTTATCAGTCTTGCACTAAAATTCTTAATAGTTTGGTTTTTAGTATTGGTTTGACATCAATAGATTTTTAATTAAAACTTAACTGTTGGATCCTAGAATTTATCCTAATTGTACAGCTTATTTTAGGTGTCCTTCTTACAGTGTAATTATACAATTAAGTATATTATTATTAATTAACATACTTAATACAGTGATAGTTATGTTTGATTATGCATAATTTACTGTATTAAGTATATGTAATTTGTAACAGAAGCTGTAAATGGTAAAAAAGAATAATAATAAAAAATTCTAGTTAAGTATTGCATTTCTGTGCTGGGCTTCGAAGACATTCCCTCACTCATTTTCTCCTTGTCTCCAGGCACAATGATAACAAGACATTCCTCGTGTGGGTGAATGAGGAGGACCACCTGCGTGTCATCTCCATGCAGAAAGGTGGCAACATGAAGGAGGTCTTCACCCGTTTCTGCACAGGTCTCACTAAGGTATTACATCACTGTGGTCCTAAAAGCTCATTCACACCATGAACAGTAACTATATTAGCGCCCACATTAATACACAATAACGTTCTGTTTATTATAAGCATAATGCAGTTAAGCAGCTTAAATAGCTCAAGCTCTTCAAAGTCAGAGGATTGGCTGTCAATTGTTTTTTTTGTTTTTTTTAATTGTTCATGAGCTGGAAAACTTGTTCTGAAAGTGATTGTGTTATAGGCCACGTATCATTCCTGTGTGTCATTATCATTATTGTTATGTCATAAATGTGCTTGATCTAATAAATTAAATGATTTCTGGTGTATGCAAGACACTAGATAGCTGAGCTGCAAAAAGCACTAACATATTGTTCGTCCTTTCAGATTGAGGAGTTGTTCAAAAACAAGGGTCACTCATTCATGTGGAACGAGCATCTTGGCTACGTCCTCACCTGCCCATCCAACCTCGGCACAGGCCTGCGCGCAGGAGTGCACGTCAAACTGCCTAATCTCAGCAAATACCGCCAGTTTGAGGAGATCCTCAAGAGACTGAGGCTGCAGAAACGTGGAACAGGTAGGAACCGAACCTACTTAAGCTGCAGTAGATTTAAACGGCACAACACTGAGTGTCATGAACAGAAATATAGTGTAAACTGATGCCAATAAGTAAGCGGTGCCTTTGTTCATTAGGTGGTGTGGACACTGCAGCTGTGGGTGGCATTTTTGACATCTCCAATGCTGACCGCTTGGGCTTCTCTGAGGTGGAGCTGGTGCAGATGTTGGTGGATGGAGTCAAACTGCTGATAGAGATGGAGAAACGGCTAGAGAAAGGCCAGGCCGTCGAGGACCTCATGCCTGCTCAAAAGTAGACTCACTCCAAAACCTCACTTCCCACGTTCTTCTCTCTCCACTTCCCCCCACCTTTGTTCATTGATTGACTGTTTGTTGACTTGTTCTTGGAAGACATGATTTATTTAAGGGTCCTTGTCTTTGCTCTAATGAGTTCTTGTTATACATACAGATGTCACAGGGCAACAGATGAATGAGAATGTCAGAGAATAAAATTTGGCTCGTGTTGATCTGCTTTTTGTCTTTCTTCCCTGTTCTATCATGTTGACAGTTCCAGGATTACTATACCTTTTCACTAATTAATTTCCAGAGAATAATTCAAGCATTTTTAGAAGCCATTTTATAGAGAGAGATCACACAAACTGCAATTCCTACCCAATGCAATGGTCTAGAACTACAATTTGAAATATAATTTAAATATTAAAATGAGATACTTTTGCTCAGCAAGGATGCATTAAATTGATCAAAAGTGACAGTAAAGACATTAATGTCTTTACAAAAGATATAAAAGATTTTTCAAACAAATACTGTTCATTGATCAAAGAATCCAAAAAACTGTCCTTCTGTTTTCAGCATTGATCAAAATAATAAATGTTTCTAGAGCAGCATATTAGAATGATTTTGAAGAATCATGTGACACTGAAGACCGGAGTAATGATGCTGAAAATACAACTTTACCATTACTGAAATAAATTACATTTTAAAATATATTCAAGTAGTAAACCGTTATTTTAAATTTCACAATATTTTCTGTTTCAACTGTATTTTTGATTAAATAAATGCAGCTGTGATGAACAAGAGACTTCTTCCAAAAACTAAACAAATCATACTTTGAAACTCTTACCAGTTTCTTTGATTTGATTCGGCTGAAAACTGCAGCTCAACAACTCAACAGGAAGAGTCGGAAGAAAACAGATGAGATGAAAAAGAGGCAATACAAATACTGAGATCATTTTGTAGCTGTATTAGATCTCTGCAATGAACACCGTGACAAGTTACAGATAGTTTAATGGAATCTGTGGTGAGTCTTAGAAGTGAAAGATTACAAGACGCCCTCTTGGTTTCAGAGAACTCCAACAAAACAGTATGAAAATGTGTACTTGCCGCATAAAGTACATTATTTACACAAAAAATACATTTGAGTGGGCAAAAGTGAAATAAATTATAAAACATCGAAATGTTGCTCTTAATAACATTCAAACAGTGAAACTGAGCTCAAATCAGGTTTACTGCAGCCGCTTTCACAGACGAGCACCCTCAATACATAGAGGCGCAGAGCAAATTTTCAAAAAGCAACTCAAGATTCGGGCAAAACCCTTTACACAAGAGCCGCCCAAAACACGCGATACTTAAAACCACCACAGAATAGTGCCTGTTAAAAAGCTAAAACAAAACGAAACCCCACAAATCTCCATCTAGCGTCCATTTCCTGAATGATCAGCCTCAACTCATCCGCCTGCAATGATGGCAATGAGTTCCTCTCTGAACATTCTCAGAGCTTCATACAATCGTAACACTGAAAGGTTCAAACCTGTTCTTTTTACAGCATTTAACGACTTGCACGATAATACGATAATTGTGTGACCGATGTTAAGAAATTATTGCTTTAAGCAATGTTAAAATATATACATTTTTTCAAATACATGTAAGTGGTTTATTAAAAAAGAAAAAAAAAAAAACATTCGGAAACTGCTACTTTACGATTGTACAGCTTAATTTGTTTGTCTATATTGAACTGAACCATTTCATAAATTTCTCTATGTAGTTTGATTAAAGATATATTCATAGCTTGAGTTCGCCTGCAACTTTGGAAGCAATGTTCTTAAAAGCGATGGAGGTGCCAGATATCCTCTTAAAACGGACACCATTAAGTGAGAGCCGGGGAAGTTTGCAAACCTCCATCTCCCATTGGACGAGGCTGTCGGTGCAGCTGTCCCCGTGGGCACAGAGAAGCAGAAAGCGTTCACGCTGCTGGTGACTGCAGCTGTTGGCGTCCAGAACTTTGCGGATCTCATTTATGATGTCGGCTGGCTCCATGGTGCTGGTGGTGTTCATACTCCAGGTGAAACGGAGAGAGCGGGGTTTCCCGTCTTTTCCATCTTTCCCTTCATCTTTCTGCTGATCCCCAGATACATGGCGACTGCGGGACGGGAATGGAAAGAGAGAGGGGCAAGGTTAAGGCAAAGGATGTAGAAGGACGTTTCTTGTATTGAGGTTATTAATACACTAAGACTTGATCACAATGGTAGTGAAGAATCGGTGCAGCAGCTGCATGCATGGGTTATCATCACACATGGGAATTAATGCCAATCAAATGCACAGCAGACTAGGGCATGCACACAAGCAGCTCATTTTTAATGCCATGTAACAAAATAGGGCTTGGTGATGCAGTAAAAAAAAAAAAAGAAATCAGCAGGTTATTATTTTCAACATACACTAAATTTGGGTTTGAACATTTGTTTTTTTAAGTCGTTTATGCTCACTAGGTCTGCAATTATTTGATTAAAAATAAACAGTAAAATTGTGAAATATTGTTGCAATTTAAAATAAATTATTTAATATATTATTAAATATTAATATATTTTAAAATGTAATTTATTCCTGTGATGTTTTCAGCATCATTAGTCCAGTCTTCAGTGTCACATGATCCTTCAGAAATCATTCTAATATGCTGATTTGATGCTCGAGAAACAATGTTGAAAACAGCTGTGCTGCTTAATATTTTTGGAAATATTTTTATTTATTTATTTTTTTTAAACAGGATTTTTCGATGAAAAGAAAGTTCAAAAGAACAGTATTTGTTTGCGATAGAAATATTTTGTAACATTATAAATGTCACTTTAAAAAGTCACTTTGTCACTATCAATTTAATGCATCCTTGCTAAATTAGATTTTTTTTTGTGAAAATCTAGTTAAACTGTTTATCACCTAAATAAATTTTAGTTATATGCAATTTAATATTAAATATGGTAATAAACTGAAATATTTACTAAAATATTAATACACATTTTAAAGTCACATTGCCACTTTTATTCAGCAACCAAATATTTATTAACACTAGTCTGCAAAACTAGTCTAATGATGCTCTCTGGCAAAATAAACCATATTAAAATCATTTTCAGAGTGTTACATAATTTCAAATAACCAGCTAAATCAATATGAATGTACTGTAAAAAAAATATATATATATATATATATATATATTTATAACTATATAACATCACCCAGCCCTAATGTAAAAAGAGAAGAAAAAAAGCACATCACGCAAACATTCAACATAAATAAAGCAGACTAATGGCCCTCATACCGTCCACACTACACTAACATACACTTTGATCTCTCATACAGTGGGAGACGGAAAATATACGTCCACAACACACGAAAATAATCAACCAGGAGAGGAAGTAAGGGTTTCCACAGTCACTGACACCTCACCTTGAGCCCTCAAATCTCCCGCTTCTCTCAAACTCGGTTGAGACTCTTTTATTGTTTATTTGTTGAAAGGTTAGCGATCACAATGGAGCAAAAAGGAATGGACAGAGAGAGACAGAAAGGGAAAAGGAAATCATTTTTAGTCATTTTAGAGCAAATCGCTACACACACAATGAGATAGATAGAGATAGACTGAATGAGAGAGCAAAAAAGGGACAAACAAACAACAAAAAGAGGTAAGCAAAAGGTTAACCCCCACAAAGACTTGGTGTCATCAGCATGTTGGACAAAACACAAAAACAACTTATACAAGACTCTTACGATCAACTTGGACACCTGAATATGTATGCTAGTTTGACACCATGCACTCATTTGAACTGCCATGCTGCTTCCTTCAAAGAACAATATACAACTAGAAGTTCACTGAAAGAGTGCATCATGGGTAAAAGCCTATTCTGAGCGCTGGATGCTGACATCAGACGCATATACAGATATAGAGGACGTGTCTATACATACAGTATATACGGTGCTCTTCGCATGCGAGAGGGTGCGTGTCGTAGTGCGTTTATGGATACGTCATCGTTTCGGACTAAAATCAACAGACAAAACAGTCGTTCACTTTCTCTCTCTCTCTCTCTCTCTCTCACACACACAGCCTTTCGCTCTCCATTAACACAATGTGAAGTTGTTGCTGTTGTTTGTGCGTTTAAACGAGCCCTTACTCTAGACACTCTTCATCTGCGACACTCTACAACTGCCTATAGCCAGAGCTGCTGAATCTGGAAGAAAAGAGCAGTTCAAAGCCGACAAAAAGAAAGAAATTAAACTGGTGGACGCAGATAAACAAATAGCCATTACAGAGCCACATGTTTAGAGACAGGGTTCCCACTCTTTCTGACCAATGAATTTACAGAAATCATTCAAAATCACGAATGAAAACTGATTCGCTAATGAATCATTTAGAACTATTTGTGAATCAGTTGGACTGATTTATTGGCAAGAATAGTTTCAAATGTGTTCACATCAATTCAATATGCCGTAAAATATTTTATTATTTAAGAATAAATTTTTAGAATATAAATACAAATGTTAAATATTACACGTTATATATATATATATATATATATATATATATATATATATATATATATATATATATATATATATATATATATATATATATATATATATATATATATATACACACACACACAATATATACACACACACACATATAATATTTTGTTTAATAAATAATTATATATTATATTACATCTATAAAATGTACAGAATTGATTTTTAATTTATATAATTAATATAATTATTTAATAATATATGTTATATATACACATGAAATGTTTATATATATATATATATATATATATATATATATATATATATATATATATATATATATAACATTTAATTTTTAAATATAATTTTATAGAGAGAGAGAGAGAGAGAGAGAGAGTATAGAATTGTTTTTATTTATATAATATTTTTTAATTTATACTTTACCAATAAAGTTTCATTAATTAATATTAGTTAATGGGTCATTCTACAGAAACGTCCACTTTTCTGTCCCTAGACTTTAAAGAAATATTACAATTGAAATACACATTAGGGTTACAATTTTTTTATATTTTAAAATGAAACAATATGTTATTTGAACAATTACATCTTCCTGAGCCATCAATGTGGCATTATTATTTTTTTATTAATTATATAGAATTCCAAGCACCACAAAACTGCTCGTCCCCACAGCCATGTACAGCAGGAAAGTGCTTTATTTTGAGGTCAAAAACAGGATTTTCTACCATTTAAAATACAAAAGTCTATTCATAACCATCAAATATATTATATAAATGGCATAATAAAACAAAATACCAAAAAAATATTATAAAATATATAATGAAAACAGTGGTCCCCTGAAGTTGTGTCACTGGTGTTACCGCTTAACAAAAGTCTTTTATTTTGGAATAAAATATCACACTGATGACATCACTCGACTTCCTCCTTCCTATTTTCTAAACATCTATGAAAAAAGGCTCATGTTTAGTCCACTGTTTCTTTTCAGTTATGATAAATTTTCTCATTTATCTCATGATTTCATATGAAGCTTTTAGTTGATGTCACTGGTGTGACCTATTTATTGTTAGGGAAATGTAAAAAAAACTAGAATACAAATGGATAAACTACTTAATTTAGTGAGTATACCATGATTGACAACATGTGGCTTGATACCTTGCAGCAGACATTTTGTAAAATGCATTTTTCATGAAAATTTCCTCATGGATAACACCAGTGAAGATCAGTATATCAGGTCTAATGCATGTCACTGGTGTTACTGTCACTGGTGTTACTGTGCTGTGTTACTGAGTTACTGTACTGTTTTTGTCTGTCACATTAAATAAATAAAACATAATCTCCTTATTTCTTGCATTTTCATTATTTTTCTGTAACTCTCACTACATGTGCTGAATTTTTTTAGAAATAATATTTCATGAAAATTTTTAATATTGCTAAAAAAGGTAACACCAGTGACAAAAAAATGATACATGTGGTCTTGAAATAATTGCAAAAAAAAAAAAAAAATTAAGCTGTCATTTATATGTATTCATAAAGTCAAAAGGTAATCTAATAATGTGGTCTAAGTTTAAATGTAAAAAAAATAAATACATTTTAAGACATTTTGCCATACCAAAAGTGGACGTTTCTGTAGAATGACCCCTAATCCCTTAACTAACATTAATTACTATACTCATTGCTCTTTGTTAACTGTTCATTGTTAGTTCATCAGGTTATCTAAATAATAACTAAATAGGCCATTAAATAATATAACGGATACAACATCTGATTTTAATAGTTTTAATACATTTTGAAATGAACATTAACTAAAATGAATGAATGTTTATGTATTTTCATTGTTAGGTCTTGTTAACTAATGTAAAGTGGAACATTATTATAAATAAGACCTTGTAAATATATTCATTTATAATAAAAATTCTATTCACATTTCCAGTCCTGAAAAACTATTTTAAAATGTCCTGCTATTTCCATGTTTTCCATGGTCGTGGGAACCCCGTAGTGTGGTGGAAAGGGAAGAGGCTGGAGGAGAGGGGGATGATAAAGAAAGAGGAAGACTGTAAACGAGTGGAGCGCAGACTTACTAAGAGTCTTTGCCGCAGGGTTGGAGGGGACTGTGAGGGTGGGGGGCACAGAGGGGGCAGCCGGCCCTGATTTGACGGCAGACTGCCGTTTGCTCGGGTCAAGAGTGACCCTGAGGGAGGAAGGCAGACAGAGAAAGAGAAAGAGATAAAAGGAGGGAAGGAAGGAAGGGAGGAAGAGAAGGAAACACAGGGGAAGAGAGGGATAGATCGAGACAGTTTCAACATTAATAGAGCATTTCGTACTGTTAGAGAAGGTGTGAGATCTGTTCACAAATCTAAAGACGTGAAGGTGACTCCTGAAGGTCGTTCAACATGGAGTCTGCTGCAGCTTACAGAGTGCTTTACTTCAAATCCTGCCTATGAGCCACAACAGACTCCTCCCACACCAAAAACCCTTCTTTAAGACGTGCCCATATGCTCTTATAGACTCATGATAGCCGCGACACAGGCCTCCAGAGTGCATAAACTATATTTATACATTATATCACAGTACAGTTCAAAAGTTTAGGATTTGTAAGGACACATTAAATTGATAAAAAAAAAGTGACAGTAAAGACTTTGTACAATTTTTCAAAAGATTTCCATTTCAAATAAACACTGTTCTTTTGAACCGCCTATTTAAAGAATCCTAAAATATTATATATATAGCAGCGATACTGTTTTCAGGATTGATAATAATAATAATAATAATAATAATAGTAAGTGTTTCTTGAGCAGCAAATCAGAATGATTTCTGAAGGATCATGTGACATTGAAGTCTGGAGTAATGATGCTGAAAATTCAGCTTTGCGTCACAGGAATAAATTACATTTAAAAATCTATTCAACACATTTTACATTGTAATAGCATTTGATAGTATCACTGTTTTTACTGTATTTTTAATCAAATAAATCAGCCTTGGTGAACATAAGGGGCTTCTATTCAAAACATTAAAAAATATTTTGAACATTAGTGTGCATATAAATCTGGTGAACAAACAGCACTACTCATAAATCTGAAAAGAGATCCACCAATCAGAGTGAATCAAATCACATTTACCAAACAAACAAAAACTGAGCTCAGTAGCAAACCCTCACTCCTATGATGCATTGAGTGACTGACTTGAGTCTCCCTATAGTCTCAAACTAAGTAAATATTACATAGTCATTTTAGATTTGATCAAATGAGTAGTTAATTCTTTCATAAAATTATTAAGTACAGAGTCTTGTATCTTTGGTCATCATTTAAGTCTATAACCAGCACTGGTTTCTAGAAGCAAAAGACCTTCTTATGGATATGCCAATGTTGTAAATGACTGTATTTGCAGGAGCACAGGCTTATTGTTCAGTATGATTCCTTTAAAGAGGACTGAAACGTCAACCATGGCTCTAAAAATGTACTCAGATTTCATTTAGGTCTACATTTGCGACTGGGTCTCAGTCCACACTATTCACACTTTTCAAAAACTGGACCACAATAATAATAATTTTATTTTTTATTTTTTACCACCAGATGGCACTGTGAGTCCATTATGTCTAAACCACTTATAGCTAACAGGAGAGATCTTCTGTACATTCAAATCTGTATTCATTGCAAATCTGTTTATCAGAGCTTTCTTTACAATGAAAACACTTGCAGCACCATTCTAAATTTTGGGCTCAGTTTTTTAATGTTATTTAGCATCTCCAAGGCCGCATTTATTTGATCAAAAATACAGTAAAACAGCAATATATGAAGATTTGCTATTCAAGAAATATTTCAAATTATTAACAATGTTAAAAACAGTTGTACCGTTTATGTTTTTGTGGAAACCATGATATATATATATATTTTTTTTTTAATTATTTGATGAAAGTTCTAAGGAACAGCATTTGAAACAGAAATATTTTGCAACATCATAAATGTCTTTACACTCAATCAATTTAAGGTCTCCTTTCTGAATAAAATGTATTAATTTCTTCAAATAATAATAATAAAAATCCTTACTAATCCCAAACTTTTAAATGGTATTGCAAATCGATGCCTGTTTTACAAAAAAAAAAAAAAACCCTCTGTGGGGGGAAAAAAAAGTAAATTAGCTATTTTTTTTGTCCAGGAATCACAGAGCTTCTGCAGATAAATGCCAGACTGATCTCTCTAAACCCCATACAGCTGTGAATGTCCTTGTGGAATCAGCTGAATGATTCAAATGAAGTGTTTTTGCAATGTCAGATTAAGTCATACACATTGTTTTGCACAATCAGCTTGTGTCATGCAAACATTTTGATTAGTAGCAATCAGTTAAAGAGCGGCAGATTGATTTGATCTGGTCACACTAAGATGCAGGCAGTGTTTTAAAGCATGCTGTAACCAACCACTGAGAGAGCATTAAACTCCAAATCACTGCAATCAAATCACTATGGGTTAGTGCGTCAGCCCCTGGACTCCTCTCATTACGTTAAAGACAGATTTACACCCCATGAACTCGATGTCCTACCTTTTGGAAAACCTGAATGACATATTTCTACAACACAAGAACGAAAAAAAAGGATAGACATTACAAAGATGGACAAAATAAACCATTCTAATGATCCCCTAGGAAAAAAAACCAACAAAAGAAAGGTCAGGAAAAGAAAGGAAGAGTCAGGCCTCAATCGTATGCCACTGGCACTGTAAAATAACGCTGTGTTTATGCATGTGAATGTGTGTTTACCTGCGCGTGAGTTTGGAGGTCAGCTTGGTGAGCAGGTTGTTGGCATTACCGCGGCTGCGCGGCTGCGTTGGCGAAGCGGGTGGGCCGTTGTAGGTGGCCGTGCGACGATCTCTCAGCTGTCCGTGGAAGGTGCTGCGGCTTGCGGAGCCTCGTGGGAAACGCGTTTTATCAGGTGTGGCAGCAGTGCTGATGCTGTGAGTGGAGGCACCCGGGTCCCGAGAGCCAGGAGACAATGTCACACTACACACAGAGACAAAATCAGGCTTGTTTCACTAACGATGTGTTCCTGTAACTCGGCTGGTACAGCAAGGCGCCAGGAACAACTTCAACACACATTAAAAAAAAAATACACCCTGAATATAATGTAAGTGGCTGTAAAGTGGCAAACTGCATAAATGCATGTTAAAAATTGTTACAAATTTGCCTAATGCAAATATTAAGCACATCAATCATGACACAGGAAGGGAAGCCTGTACCTGTTCTCCTTCCCATTAGGAATGACAGAAAGGCGGTCTGTGTTGTTTCTCTCAGTGCACACGTACGTGTTTCTCCTTGACATGCCTCCCGATCCAGAGTTATTCTGGGTGATGAGAAGAAAACACAAGCTCGGTCATCAAGGAAACTACCATTTAAAAGCTTGGCGTCAGTGAGATTTTTAAAAAATGTTTTTCAAGTTGTCTCTTATGCTCACCAAGGTTGCATTTCTTTGATCAAAAATAATAAAATTACAATTTATTACAACTGTTTTCCATTTCATTATATTGTAAAATGTAATTTATCTCTGTGATGCAAAGCTGAATTTTCAGCAACATTAGAAACATTTCTTCTTATTATTATCAATGTTGAAAGCAGTAGTACTGCTTTATATTTCTGTGGAAATCATAAAACTTTGATGAAAAAGAAAATTCAAAAGAAATAGAAATCTTCTGTAATATTATAAATGTCTTTATTATCACTTTTGATCAATTTAATGCAGCCTTGCAAAATAAAAGTAATAAATTCTTTCAAAAAAGAAAAGAAAAAGAAAAATCTACTGGACCCCAAAGTTTTGAATAGTAATTTAAATATACATTATATAAACAACATCAGTATTCAACAGCTCGGATGAACTCACATTAGGTGTGATGGAGTTTCCTCTCTTGCGGTCAGGTATTTCTGTTTTGTTGGGGTTGTTGGCGTTACCCAGGAGTGGGCTGGGGGGGCTGTGAGTGGGCGGCTTACGTGCTGTGACTCCACCTTCCTGTTTGACGTCACCGTCAGCTGTGACAGGAACCGTCTTCTTGGAGTTACTCAACGCCGAGTTAGCGACCACAGCAACTGTGAAACATTCAGGAGATTTTCTCAGCAAATATTCATATGTGATTATTGTAATTACTTAAAAGGGATAGTTCACCCAAAAATGAAAATTCTGTCATTAATTACGCACCCTCATGTTGTTTCAAACCCATAAGACCTTCGTTCATCTTCGGAGCACAAATTAAGATATTTTTGATGCATTCTGAGAGCTCTCTGACCCTCCATAGACAGCAATGTAATTAACACGATCAAGGCTCAGAAATGTAGCAAGGAGATCGTTAAAATAACCCATGTGACATCAGTGGTTCAACCGTAATTTTACAAAGCTACGAGAATACTTTTGTGCGCAAAGAAAACAAAAATAAAGATTTTAATCAACAATTTGTCTCCTCCGCGTCACCCTGGCACCATTTTGCAGAGCATCACATATGTAAACATCGCATGCAACGCATGTACGCAGATACGTTGTTTATGTTCAAGTCAAAGCGTAAACGACGTAAACAGGGTATCTTAATTTGTGCTCCGAAGGTCTTACGGGTTTGGAACGACTAGGGTGAGTAATTAACGACAGAATTTTCATTTTTGGGTGAACTATCCCTTTAACTCTCTGGGGTTGGCTGTCTTGCCGGCGAGACCAACTCGGTTTTTTTAAGATCAGTGCAAAAGACACTAAAAATACTCTGTTGATTTTGGTCACACAAATAAGTGTTATACATCAATCGAAACTGTTAAGTGTCTACTTTTATTTGTGTACACTCACAATAACAACACAACTTTGTGCTTTTGGAAAAATAAGAAAACAAACAGGGTGTGCTCTCTGTCTTCTCCGTTTCCTCGAACTGCTTTTAGAAACGCGTCACTAAAATGAACTGTAACTCAGTAACAAATACTCAACACAGAGACATGGGAGTTAAATCTATAGAAAGCTTGAAGTGTCTACTTTTAAATGAAGCAAGTCTTATCGAAAACAAACATTCTGTGATGAAGTAATCCGTATGAAACCAACACAATGTTCAGTCTTTCCCGTCTAACTCATTATCTCTAATGAAATCCCGCCCCCGCGCGGCTCGCGCAGTTCATATGTAAATAGCCACGTGGGACGTGCGCACGTGCAAACACCCAAAACAAACAAAGAGCGAGGAGATCATTCATCGCAGCTACTGTTACTGTTCGCGCTGAGTAAAGGCAGGATTTCCCTTCGAAAGAAGAACACGACTTCATCCAGTAGAGGAGATCAATCTGATGAGTAAGTACTGTTTCTTTTTTGCATTAGTTAACGTTTTATTGACACAAACTTGAACAGATTTACTAACAGTTAGTTGGGTTTTTCCCAAACGACAACATGATGAATGCTACGCATCTAAGAATGTTTAGACCATGTTTATTATTAATACTCTGTTCACAAATATATTTTAATAGCGTGCTAAAAAATAATAATTAGTTTTATCAGATATAAAATATCCTTTTTTATAGTACAAAGTACATCCTTTTATTGTACAAAGCATGCTTGAGTCTGTGACTACAGAATCATATCATAGGCTACTATAAAATCATACATACTAGGCTATATGACTACAAAATCATAGTTGGGTTTTTCCCAAACTATAATTCCAGACTACAATGTTTGAAATCGTTGAACTAGAAGTAGATTTTAATAACGTGCTAAACAATAATAATTAGTTTCTCAGATATAAGATTTCTTTCTCTTTTTTTATGATAGTACAAAGCATGTGTGAGTTTATGGCTACAAAACCTATATATATACAGATGTTCCTGATATTAACATGCTCACAAATTTTTTATTTTTTTTTGGTTGTTTGTTTGTATTTTACTGAATCAGATACCTGCACCACAGATGAATCCTGATGTCTCTTCAAACTGTTTTCCTCTGAGAGCGCTGTACCAACATCAGATGTTCAACTACACTGATATTCTATGTTAAAACAAGCTCCTTGACTACTGATTATGTTTGTTTCTTCTTGAATCCATGGAAAGAAGTAGAAACACTTAAATAACAAGCGGAAATATCAGCTATGATTTACTTGTTTCACGTGTTGAACAGAGTCTGTTGCAGGAATGACTCTAAGTCTGTTCACATCTCTGTGGTTAGATCAGTTTGCACAATAATGTGTCTTTGACCTTCATTATGTATGTTTTGATTATACTGTGTTGTAAATAAAATACAAATAATTAAAAAAACACTTTTTTTCAATCTCCTCACATTCTCTCTTACCTGCCTTAAAGACACAGTCACACTGATGGGCCATTAGGGGAGGGCCCTTTGTCTCTCAGGTGAGACTCACTTAATATTCAAGGCCATTGCCACTCCCTCGCATACAGGTGCTGGTCATATAATTAGAATATCATCAAAAAGTTGATTTATTTCACTAATTCCATTCAAAAAGTGAAACTTGTATATTATATTCATTCATTACACACAGACTGATATATTTCAAATGTTTATTTCTTTTAATTTTGATGATTAGAGCTTGCAGCTCATGAAAGTCAAAAATCAGTATCTCAAAATATTAGAATATTACTTAAGACCAATACAAAGAAAGGATTTTTAGAAATCTTGGTCAACTGAAAAGTATGAAAATGAAAAGTATGAGCATGTACAGCACTCAATACTTAGTTGGGGCTCCTTTTGCCTGAATTACTGCAGCAATGCGACGTGGCATGGAGTCGATCAGTCTGTGGCACTGCTCAGGTGTTATGAGAGCCCAGGTTGCTCTGATAGTGGCCTTCAGCTCATCTGCATTGTTGGGTCTGGTGTCTCTCATCTTCCTCTTGACAATACCCCATAGATTCTCTATGGGGTTCAGGTCAGGCGAGTTTGCTGGCCAATCAAGCACAGTAACACTATGGTCATTGAACCAGCTTTTGGTACCTTTGGCAGTGTGGGCAGGTGCCAAGTCCTGCTGGAAAATGAAATCAGCATCTCCATAAAGCTTGCCAACAGAAGGAAGCATGAAGTGCTCTAAAATTTCCTGGTAGATGGTTGCGTTGACTGTGGACATCAGAAAACACAGTGGACCAACACCAGCTGATGACATGGCACCCCAAATCATCACTGACTGTGGAAACTTCACACTGGACTTCAAGCAACATGGATTCTGTGCCTCTCCACTCTTCCTTCAGACTCTGGGACCTTGATTTCCAAATGAAATGTAAAATTTACTTTCATCTGAAAAGAGGACTTTGGACCACTGAGCAACAGTCCAGTTCTTTTTCTCCACAGCCCAGTTAAGATGCTTCTGACGTTGTCTCTGGTTCAGAAGTGGCTTGGTAGCCCTTTTCCTGAAGACGTCTGAGCGTGGTGACTCTTGATGCACTGACTCCAGCTTCAGTTCTCTCCTTGTGAAGCTCTCCCAAGTGTTTGAATCGGCTTTGCTTGACTGTGTTCTTAAGCTTGCGGTCATCCCTGTTGCTTGTGCACCTTTTCCTACCCAAATTCTTCCTTCCAGTCAACTTTGCATTTAATATGCTTTGATACAGCACTCTGTAAACAGCCACACCTTTCAGTAATGACCTTCTGTGACTTACCCTCTTTGTGGAGGGTGTCAATGTTCGCCTTTTGGATCATTGCCAAGTCAGCAGTCTTCCCCATTATTGTGGTTTCAAAGAACAAGAGATACCCAGAATTTATACTGTAGGGATGGTCATTTATTCAAACTCAAATGTAAATATTCTAATATTTTGAGATAGTGATTTTTGACTTTCATGAGCTGTAAGCTCTAATCATCAAAATTAAAAGAAATAAACATTTGAAATATATCAGTCTGTGTGTAATGAATGAATATAATATACAAGTTTCACTTTTTGAATGGAATTAGTGAAATAAATAAACTTTTTGATGATATTCTAATTATATGACCAGCACCTGTATAGTCTTTCGATCACAAAACATGTCTTGAAAAATTTAAATCAATATATTGTTTTCTGTGAATGAGTAAGCAGAATGATTCTCACATAATTTTGAAGTAAATATTCTAGCCTACAAGACTGATTACTCAAAAGTCTTATTCAGAACTATTTAGTGTGGGTTTTAAGGCCTTATTTCAGCTACATTTTTTTCCCCAAAACTTACTAACCACGCATAATATTTTTTTTTCTAAAAAATGCAAACATGTACATCCATCTTGGTCACATATTATTGTAGCACAGTTTGTGCTGAATATAAAAAAAATACATGTTGGTCAATAGTATGTTTTAAGTAGCTGAAATAAGCACAAATATCAGGGCATGTCAAAACATCTCAAGGGCCCCAAAATGACCTCAGACCCCAGAGGCATATCATGTAAAAAAAAGTAGACTTATTCAGTAGATATAAGTAGAATTTTTATTCAATTGATTGTGCACATATGCACCTTTTGGATCCAAAAAGCTAATGTTTGTCTGTTTGTAAAGAGAAAGTCACCTTGTTCACTGTGGCGTCTGGATTTTCTGGATTCACTGGAGGAGACGCTTCTCTGGACCTTCAGGTGCGATGGTGACTGGCCGTTCATCTCACTGGTGGGTCTGGTCTTTGCCACGGAGAGATTACTATTGGAGCTGGATTCACTGACCTCCTACAAATCACACAAAAACAGCAAGTCACATTTGTAGTATAGACCATAATATCAGTTGTAAGAGGCCACTCTTCATTAGCAGCTCACCTCATTGGTCTTCCTTCCCAGCAGTAGGTATATGGCTGTGATCTCGTCATAGTTCATTTTGGACAAAGACTCTTGGATTTTCTCTCTAGAGAAGCCCATTCCCACTATCACATCTGGAGAATGACACACACAAAGAATTCAGATCAATTTTAGAGACTCCTTCCAGTTTAGATCTTTCCACAATATGTTTTTGTTACTATTACTAGTATTATTGGTCATACTTAGGTTTAGTGTTTAATGGGGTCATATGATGCGATTTCAAGTTTTCCTTTCTCTTTGGAGTGTTACAAGCTGTTTGTGCATTGATAAGATCCCTAAAGTTGCAAAGACTTAAGTCTCAAAGCCAAAGAGATATTCTTTATAAAAGTTAAGACTCGACCACGCCCCCCTAAAACAGCTCATTTAAACATGCCCCTACAGGTCTACTTCATGGTGTGAGGAGATTTACAAAACACCGCCCAAATGTATACGCAATGAAAGAGGGCAGGACTTTTATTCTCGCTGTAGTGTTGTTGCTGCCGCCGGTGCCATGTAGCGAAACTACTTCCAAAAGAGGACACAACTAGAAATCAGTGGTTAAGTTGTATTTACAACACTGCTCCAGAACAGTTCAACCCAAATATTCGAGTGTGTGCAGCACATTTTACGGAGGACTATTTCCTGAACCTGGGAGTAGCCTGCCATCTGTGCTCAAAGACTGTTTCTATAAAGTGGGGCAACTGTAAAAAGACAGTATAAGTCATTATAATCAGTAATTATGTCCTCACTGGATGCAACAAATGCCTCGTTTGTAATGGGTTTTATTGTTTTTGTGTCGTTGCGCCGGGACACAGCATCACAATACGGTAAGGGGGCGTGACATTTCCGTCTCACGCTTGAAGTATTCGGCCAATCACAATGCAATGGATAGCTGGCCAATCAGAGCACGCCTCGCTTCTCAGAATGGTGCGTTTCAGAAAGGCGGAGCAACAATAATGTACAGTATGTGGAAAATAATTTGTTTGTTGAACCTTAAAATACATAAACATTGCATTACACCAAATAATGTTCTTTTTAGCAACATCATACGACCCCTTTAAGAAAGCACACAAGTAATCCCACACTATTTGTACTAAGAACATGAATGATATCTACAATGAGGGCTGCTGTCTACCAAATCAAACACTAATTGAAGACTATCGCATCTAAGTCTTTTAGAAATTGAGGATAATTAAATATTCCAACATGTTAGCATAATCGTATCACACATCACCCCCTCAGTTGTTATGCAGACACTATAAACCAGTAGGTCGATACCCAGAGATAAATCCAGTTTATTTGTAAGAATGTAACTGAGTCATCCGCTCCTCCTACACATGCTAACAATACACAGATCCATCCTGTAGCCACCCATTCACTGTTCCTTAAAAGAGAATGCGCTGTACCTTCTGTTTTTAACTCAAATACATTTATTAGGTAATGCTTTACAACAAGGTTCTGTACGTTAACATTAGTTACAATGTTACAATTAGTAACAATGGCTAACATGCACACGATTTTATTGCATTCACTAAAACTGGATAATGGTAATTTTACATACACTACACTACCATTCAAACATTAAGGTCTGTATGATTTTATGTTTTTATTTAAAAAAATATATAAATACTTTTATTGGTAACACTTTATTTTAAGGTCTAATTCTCATTATTAACAAACCATTAACTACAACTTTTGCCTTAAACTACTAATTTGTAGCTTAGACAGATAGTCTCACAATTAGGGATGTAGAATACGGTCATGCAGAATATGTGCATTATAAGCACTAATAAACAGCCAATATGTTAATAATATGCATGCTAATAAGCAACTAGTTAATAGTGAGGTTCCTTATTGGTAATTGGTTCCTATACTAAAATGTTACCCTTTTATTTAGCAAGGATGCTTTAAATGAATCAAAAGTGACAGTAAAGACATTACTGACTTTTCAACATTAATAATAATAAGAATAAAAAGAAATGTTTATTAACACTAAATCAGCATATTAGAATGACAGAAAAACTAGAGTAATAAATGCTGAAAATTCAGCTTTGCTTCACAGAAATAAATTACATTTTAAAATATATTCCAACAGAAATGTCGATATAACTTTTAAACTACTAATACATTTTTAACATTAAGTTAAAAAAAAATAGCCCATTAGTTAATGGAAAACGAATAAACAATTAAAGAATAATGGTATATTTATGAATTAACCTTAATTCATAAATGCTGTAAAATTAATAATAAAAATGGTGTTTGTTTGTCCACAAAACCTAACACATGAACTAATGCAGTAGCACTTTACTGTCCTGTTCTGCTTTACATATGAGCTTACTACAGTACTTAGAATAAAAGGGAGATAACTAGGAACTAAACCTGAACCTAACCTTAACCCATGTTAAGTTCAATTAGTTACCTTAAATTACTCAGTACTTTCTTGGGTAAGTACACTGTAATTACACAGTAATTAAATTACACAGTACACAAACTGTAAAATAAAGTGCAACCCCTAAATTACTTTAATTAATCAATTATTTATTTTAATAAAATTTCATATAATTTATAGTAATTTACAATTGTACCAACAAGAAAAGCAAGTCTACTGAGCAGTTATAAATATATAAAAGAGATGGGAATTGTTTGTCATTTTGGTTAAAAGCATCTGTCAAAAGTAACGAGTCAGTATTTTATAAACCCAAAAGTCGAAAAACAGTAGAACACAACTAAATAAACAACAAAAAAACTAGTCAGGATGTTTAGGAGTTTTAAAGAGGGCATCTACATGATACATGAGCCAGTCGGATGTTGTGTTACGAAGGGCTCTCTCTATTAATGCATGTTCCAGAGTGAAACAAGATGGAAAGATATATTTCATGAGCCTGAATTAAGCCTCCTTCTCCCTCTCAGATCTGCCTTTTAATGGGCTCATGGGAATTCATATGTTGGTTGACTTAAGTGCTTTCCTTCAAAGAGCCAAAGCTCCCTGTTTCACCTCCTCTCCATACACACATACACAAGGGCCTCAGTGGGCTGCCAGGCTCCAGCATGCTCCTCTCAACGTGAGGCTTCTCTCAAAGTGGGGGCAGGAGGCTAGACGAGCACAGTCACCATGTACTCTGACTTCCACGTTCAAGTGTTCTTGTTCCTGCGGTTTCCTCAATAAGTAACCAGGTGTGCACTCATGTGTATGTGTGGTTACGCTAGCAGGCATATGTGCGGATCGATTGCAGATAAGCGTGCAAAGCATGGGTGCACCGCACTGCCTCGTGCTCCTGCGAGCTAAGCTCTCATACTGGGAGTCATGTGATCATATCACATTGCTACACGGGGAGATCCTCGCTGAGACGGAGCGGGAGAGGGAGGAGTAGACATCAGAGATGTCGATAGACGAGGGAGCCAGCTGCTGGGTATTACGCAACAACGCACACTAACAAGTGTGCCCTCTACGCCCTCATTTCATTGTCTCTGGACGCTTTCTCTCAGTGTTGTGATATAAATATAAATGTCCCTCGGCTTGCTCTAATAGAAGGCAGCTCCGAAGTTGATTATGCGAAATGCTTGCGCGGCATGGAAATGAACACTGACATGGTGGCAAACAAACTAAGTGCAGTGTAGTTTCCTCTTACCTATTCTCTTCTGGTCTGAGATGTCGGCCTCTGGCTCAAGGAAGGGTTTGAGTTCATCGTCATCAAAGCCAGCATTGATCCAGCGTTCCTTCATGATTTGCTGAAGGAGAAATAAAAAATAATCATATCCAGCCTGAGACTGACGTGTCACCATTTCTAGGTGACATAGCTAAAAATGTCTAAATTTTTTCAGCCTTTGGTTTTCAGTATATCTAGATATGCATATTTGCTCCGAGTAATTTTTAATCAGAGGAATGATCATTGCAACCAAAAAATAAAATAAAATTAATTGTAACTAATTGGATTACAAATGTTAAAAAAGTAAAAAATAAAAATACAATATTTAATAACTGAACACAAATAATAATTTTCATTTACACTACCATTCAAATTGTTTTCACGTTTTGGAAACGTAAATAAACGAACATTATTTTTATTTATTATAAAAAATAAAATAAAATAAAAGCCTGACCCCAAACTTTTGAATGGTAGTGTATATATATATATATATTTGCTCCGAAATGGCTTAAAAGGTCATTTTAACGTGGCTTAAAAGGTCATTTAAGGATCATTGCAACCAAAATGAAAAAACATTTTTTTTATTACTCTCACTTATATGACACCAATATAACTTTCATTTAATATACTTTCACTGAAACAAATAATACAAGAAAAACACCACATTTTCACTTAATATTTCTGAGCAAAGACTGCTTAATTTTATATTGGTATGAATATATAAATAGTGAATTTATCACTCAGCTCTGTCTTACAAAACAGGTGTTATGAAAAATGTCTGACACACACTATTAAAAGATAAAAAAAAGGAGGCACAGCCAACCAGAAAAGAGGTGAAGACAGACAGATGGATAAAAGCAGAGAGACTAACCTCTAACGTTCCTCTTTTGGCTGGGTTCAAGACCAAGAATCTCTTGAGAAGATTCTCACAATCCGTGGACATATAAAAAGGGATCCTATATTTACCACGTAACACACGTTCACGCAGTTCCTGTGGAAAACACAGCGGTAAGTATACAGTGACGCACACAAACACATATAAACACTGATAAAGGGAAGTACAACCTTGAGATTCTGTCCATCGAAGGGTAGGGAGCCGCTGACCAGCGTATAGAGTATGACGCCCAAACTCCACACGTCCACCTCCGGCCCGTCGTACTTCTTACCCTGAAAGAGCTCGGGGGCAGCGTAAGGGGGGCTGCCGCAGAACGTGTCTAGCTTATTTCCCACCATGAACTCGTTACTGAAGCCAAAGTCAGCTATCTTAATGTTCATATCAGCATCTAGCAGCAGGTTTTCAGCCTGGGGAAACACACAGATCACTTTTAGCTTCTTTTCATCTTGTTTGTATTTTCCATAAATGTTATTGCACCTATGCACTTTAATACAGTCATATGCGCCATATCTGTTTTTCCACAAAAACAAGAAAACAAAACTATGACTTCTTACCTTCAAATCTCGGTGAACAATGTGTTTTTGGTGACAATACTGCACAGCTGACACAATCTGTATAAAACAAGTACAAATCAGATCATTTGGTCTAGAATTTAAAAAAATAATCAGTATTGAGATCATTAAATATCTATTCAATCAGTTGTTTTACCTTTAAAATGGTATGTACAGTAAATAACCAATAACTTCAAAACATTTTTTTGAGAAGTATGGCAAAACATTAAAATGATAATCTTGCAGAAGGATCCTCAAATGTCAAAAAGAGGCTTTAGGGTGATGCCATTTTTATGTTCATTTATTTATTTTTTTAAATGTGCAGAGACAACTAAGTGATTTGTACTTTTGAACTCAAAAGTTTGGGGTCAGTAAGAATTTTATAATAAAGAATTTATAATAATTAAATAAAATTTTGATAATATATAAATAAAATGTATAATAAAGATTTCTATATCAAATAAATGCAGTTTCTTTAACTTTCTATTAAATCAAAGAATCCTAAAAAATATTGGAGTGGCATATTAGAATGATTTCTGAAGGATCATGTGACACTTGAGACTGGAGCAATGATGCTGAAAATTCAGCTTTGATCACAGGAATAAATTATATTTTAAAATATATTCAAACAGAATAGAGTTATTTTAAATTGTAAAAATATTTTACAATATACTTTTTTATTGTATTTTTGATCAAATAAATGCAGTCTTGGTGAGCAAAAGAGACTTCTTTCAAACAGATTAAAACTGTGTGCCAATAAATTTTTATTGTTTTTCTAGGCCCAGGGTTGCTGCAGGATTTTTAAGCTCAAATTTAAGACTTTTTAAGACCTTTAAGACCTGCACAAATAAAATTACTACCATATGAGCAGGGTAGGGCAATGTCTATGGTACACTGTAAAATGAATGTAAAAAGCATGATTTACATTTCAGATAGAAGTTTTCACAAAACAATAAGTTTTATAAAATTATACACTTCACATTTCAGCCTTTAAACCATTTTTTAAGAAAATGGATGAGTCAAAGGTATTAATTATATTAATTTAAACAATTAATCAATAAATTATTATATTAATTAAATAACATACAAACACATTTTACTGTTTCGATTTTTATAATGAATTATCTCCTTATCAATCCACCAGTTCACATTTAAAGCTCTGCGTGTTTGCAGGGTAAAAACATGGGTCGAGTTTTGCATTGGTCTGAACAAAAACAACCCAATGTTCCTGCAATACCGGAGGCTACAGTTCTAGGACTGCATAGGACCCTATTTTTTGGGACAGCACCATCTATTCCAACAGAGGAGACCGGATTCAAACAAACAAACAAACAGATGCAAACAAACAGCACATCAGACGTGAAGCGCTGCAGCTAATTAACTGAAGTCTCGCACAGACACAAGTCTTCTTTCCAAGAAAACTGAATTTTAAACCAGAATATATTGAAATAAATTAGGTTAAATATTTCAAGAGGGTTATCAACGGGTATGTTTAGGGTTAGGAGTTGGTTAGGACAATAATTAAGTGTATACAATTAAATAACAACATACAGAATTGAATAACAAGTGCTAAGTTAATAATAAATAAAAAGAAAACATAGAATAGAAAAAGAATAGAGCAAGCTAGTGTTAGAGGCCTTTTTTGCTTTTGTTAATTGTATAATAAATAAAAAGAAAACAGATAGAATACAAAAAGATTAGAAAAGTTAGTGTGCAAGTCTAAAAGTGACAAGTTTTTTTTTTTTTTAAAGAATAGAATTAGAATAGAGAGAGGTGTGACGTTCTTCATTCTCTCTTACATTCTTTTTGGCTCATTAAAAATTAATCTTGCAGCCGCATTCTGGATTATAAAGGCGTTCTAGATTGTAAAGGTTTGATAGGACTGGCTGAAAGACCTGGTATACTACATACATAAAAAAAAAAAATTAATTAAATAAAATAATTAAAAAACAAACAAAAAAAACTATAGGGTCCTAGAAATGCAGTTCTGAAACTACAGCCTCCGGTATTGCAGGAATACCCTACTCACAACAACAGCCTTATTGAACATGCAGATTCATTCTCTGCCAGCAGGAGGCGCTTTCGAACGGTTTCCGCGGTAACGGCACAACACAAAGCAGTGCAGCACCAGACTTTGAAACTTGCAGAGCTCATATTTATTTCTAGCCTTTTGAAGTTTAATCCTTACATTAAGCTGTATCCCGATTCTGGTCTGTACCCAAATTTAAGACCTCTTTAAATCATAATTAAGACTTGTACAATTTAAGGCTTTTTATGACCTTAAATTTGCTAAAGTAAATTTAAGGCTTTTTAAGGACCCGCAGGAACCCTGTAGGCCACTACCCCCCCAGCACACAAATAACACACTTTACCAATACATTAACCTAAACATACCTTTTGTACTGGCAAAACTCTAACTTCTTTAGCTATTGATCACTTATTATTAAAAAAATCATGTGGAAAGTTTATTGAGGTTTGCATCTAATCAGATGTAGTGATGCATAGGTATTACTAAATAAATTTGAGTAAAAGGACATTGGTCCAGGCCAAGCTTGTCATGGGTTGTCGACTCGCATTAATAGCTTTTCCCAAAATTCAATGGATAGCATTGATTGGCTCTGCTGTTTCACAGAACTGGCCAGACTCAACCCTGCTGATAATGACTAACCACTCTACCCCCAGTTAAATTATGACGCAACACTAAGAGCAACAAACACGCTCTGAGAGCAGATAATACGACACAGTTGAGCGCAACATTACTGCATTCCTACTTAATGTCAGTAGCTATGTTTCCATCTACCTATTTTTATGCGCATTTTGGGATATCGCATTAAAAAAAATTTTTTTTTAAATGCTTAATGGAAACGCCAAGATGATCATAAATAAAAAAAACGTATGCGCTCAACTAAGTAGGATAAATTTCTTATCCGGAAAGAAAACATGCGCATAAACTACAATGGAAACACTTTTACCGAATAAATTCCTTAATGCGCATCAAAAAAAGACAAGAGACTTTGTGATGGAACAGCATAAAACTGCACCAACCAATGGACCGATCTCATTTCACAGCATCTGAAATGCTAGTTTTGTCATTCTAAAATGCTTGAGCAAAGTCTCAAAGTGCTTCGTTATAATTAACTTCCAGAACTGCGTTCCTAAACAGCAGGCTCTGAAAATAAGACATGACCATATTTTGTCTGCGCGCTCTGAAACTCGTAATTTATTGTACACAAAAAATATTATATACAGTGCCTTCTACTATACTGCAGCAAATTGAAATTTTCTTCATAATATTTAGTGCAAGTTAATCAGGAAGTGACGATTTATTCTATTCAACTCACTGGATGGAAACGGTGCTTTATTCGCAAGGGTTTTATGAGATATTCCAATTTTGCGCAAAAGTGTAATTCGTTACTTTGGATGGAAACATAGCTAGTGTTTTCAGTCTCTCCACATTTTAGTGCATTGAGTAACCTAACACCTAAATTACTTGTGTTAAAGAGCTCTTGTCAGATTTAATGTAATAACAGTCAAGACGTGGGTTTAGTGGGCTGGGGTCATTACTGGACACAACAAGCCTGATGAACTCATTTAAACTCACACCGAGTAGAAAACCAATCACAGTGTGCGTCTAACATGTTGAAAGAAAACAGTAAGAGAACTGCACCTGTCTAAATTTAGCTCTGGCCTCTTTCTCTTTCATCCTCCCATGAGCCACTAGATAGTCGAACACCTCACCTGCAGGAGACAGAGCGCACAGAGGTCAGAAATAAACACTCAGGAAAGACAAGGATGCAAAATGAAACTCTCTCTCACACACACACTTACCTCCGCTGGCATATTCCATCACAAGAAACAGTGTCTTCTCAGTCTCTATCACCTCAAACAGTTTGACTATAAAGAGAGAGACAGGCAATTATAGAGGAGAAGAGAGAAATAATAAACAGAGGTGAAGAGGGATTGGCAAAGGAAAAAGGTTTCTTTAAGGTCAAATCAGGTACAAATCGTGAGGTCTTTAAGACTGTCTAATGCAAATTAAATGCTAATGCTAAAGTATTGGCGTTTAAAGAATTTTTTTTTTTATATACATACACATGCTATACAATACATATTTTTATATACACGATATTATAAACAAAGAGATAACATAACATTTTTTTAATAAATATATCAGCCAGGTTTGATTATGTTTGAAAAATGGCATTAATAAAGTTTTTACATGGAAAAAAAAAAAACGAACATTAGATTAAAAATTTGAAAATGTTGCCAAGGCAAATAAATTAAATCAAATCGGTTGAAGTTGAAGTACTACGATTACTAAAACTGAAAATATAAATTTAAGCTAAATAAATATAAATAAATATAAAGACAACCAGATAAATTACTAAAAACACTGTGATCTAAATAACAAGGCATATGAATATGCCAATTATTCAATACCATGCTATACACCAAAATACCATGATATTATCAACTGTTACCATCCCTGTTCCATAATAACACAATCATTTTCCTAAGAGAGGTTTTATCGCCCGTCTCGCTCTCATGAGCTTTATTTTTCCATCTCTTTGGAAATCATTTCTTATTTATGAATCCTCCTCTGTACATTTAAAAGCATGTTCCACATCTTCCCATTTTGTTGAACGTCTGTCTGTCATGAAACACCATGCAGCTCTCTCTCATGCTGTACCACCGACAGTGTGCCTAAATATAGGCTAGTGATACATAAAGCCCCTCTGTGTGAAGACATGACGACGTGTCTGGCTCTGATAATCATTATGCTGTTTGCAAACAGGAACTGATAACAAATGTGGGAGAATCAATTAAACTAAATGAGAAGAAGATTATCTAAGCCACTACTTATGGGCTGTTGTACCGATTCAAAAAGGGGGAAGTGGAAACAAGCATCACTGTTATTCTGGTTATTTATATATTATTATAGTTATTAATAATACTTTGATTCAGTTTTCATTTTTTAATTTTAGTCATTCTGTTATATGTTTGTCATCTTTATTAATTTTATTTCAGTAACTTTAGTATTTCAACTTAAAGAGTTTTTAGTTGCCGAATGCAACATTTCTAATTTTCATTTAGTTTAAGTTTTTCATCTAATATTTGGTTTTATTTTAGTTTTAATTCAATTAACGAAAGTTTAATTCTAGTTTACAACAGTTTTCTATATTTTATTTCAGTTTTAATTAAATTAACAAAAATCTTTTTAGTTATAGTTTTAGTTAACAGTTTTATTTATTTTAGTTTATTTCAGTTTTAACTCAATTAACAAAAATATTTTTAGTTATAGTTTTAGTTAAAAACACTGGTGTGTGTGCGCATATAAACATGCTTACCTATATTTGGGTGGTTTAAATTCTTCATGATTGTGACTTCTCTGGAAAGCTGTTGAAGAGAATATCATAAATGTAATCAACATGTCACAATGAATTGTTAAACAAAAGCTTTACACCATCTTTCAGCATTAACATAAAACAGGAAGCTAAATACAGCTGGACTGTGTCATTGTCATAGCGAACAGAGTGCTTCCTTTTCAGTGGAAACTAGCGTTAAGTGCTATTCATTATTGATCTCTAAAAAAAGGCTGAATCCTCCCCTCTCAATGGAATGGAAGAGTCATGCATCTTTAATAGCGCTATAGTAGGCAGACTGTGTTCCTGAGCTATTAGCACGTACTGTTTTCCACGTTCTGCTCTCACAAGTGTAGCTGTAGCTTCGGAGAGGGTGCGAGAGACGCGGTGCGATTTTGGACCACAGGGAAACACTTTCGGTACATCATAAACCCAATCCAATTCTCACCATACTACATTCTGTGAGTTATACCCACTCATAAACATTGTTTTTTCCCTCAACTATGAAACACTGCACTGCAGAACTCATATACTGTATTAGAACAACATGTACATTTAGATACAAACTCGGATAGCACCACACTTCCCCAGCTGATTAGTCACTGTGCATTAAGGCAATTGTATTACAAGTTTAAATATGAAAAAGAGGCATTATTAATGAAATATGCACAAACATGCATATATTTCCAGAACAGAAACCTGAATATTGGATGAAGGCAGGTTCAAAATTCTTGCTTGAATATCTATTTATCACTTTATAAATCAGAAAACACAGTCAACAGACAGAAAAAAGGGAATAAAAAGATATATAAATTAGGCAAATGATATATGAACAGGCCCCTCTGTAAAAAGCTTTAGAATAAAGATTGGAATAAAACTGTAAAGCTCGGTGAAGTGAACGGTATATATCTCGGTATTTTGTATTTGGATTAAACAAAGTGAATGTAAGCATGTAGGCATATATTATGTGCAAAAAGGGTTAAAAATCACATTACATTCTAACATTGTAACATTGCAATCTAAAAACAAAAATAATGCTTTTAAAGCAGAAGTTAAATTTACTAAACTAAAAATGAAAATAATAAAAAAGCACAGACTAATTGAGTAAAAAGGCTATTTTGATTACCCCAGCAGACTTTACAGTTAGTGCCATCATACAAATACACTTACTTGTAGGTTTAAAATTCTACATGCGTCACATTTATTGTCCAACTACAAATATTTCAGCAAAATGTATATTTTAGTCAGAGTTATTGCGCTCTGTCTTTTTGGCGCGCATGCGCGCGGCGGCGCTCGTTCTGAATGAAATCTGTGAAGTTTAGCGGAGAATCGTAAAGCAAAAGCTCATGCACTTCTGACAGCAAAATGGAAATATTTCCATGGCTTTCTAACATTTACAGATGGAGAATATACCTGTGAAATGTAAGCTATGCATTTAGGTAAACAGCACATCTCAAACACATTAAACAGCGCGTCTCTGTCAGCTGCACACGCAGAGCATCTGACCGGATGAGCGCGAGCCGCTTTAAACTGAAACTAACTATAGACTACTATATCTTACGAGTTTTTAAAGCCCTTCAAATAAAGCTTGTCACATGTTTAGAACAAACTGTATTATGCACTTTCTCCGCAGCAGTTCAGTCTGTGTCCTCCCTAGATATTCTTTCAGATGCGATCGTATCAAACTACTGTATAGGCATTATCGATTTTTTTTTTTTTTTTTTTAAATATCGATATTAACGGTATTGCTTCATACCGTATCGCTTATAAAGATTATATCGATATATCGTACAAACTCGATATACCGCCCAGCCCTAGGTTGGACTTTTGTTTTTTCACTAGTCTAAAAGACGACAAGCTGTGAAGGTAAAACAGGACAAAATCAAATTTTAATATAGAATTTACTTCACAATATTACTGTTTTTCTGATCAAATAAAAGCAATTCTTTCAAAAACATTACAAAATCTTACCTAAATGTTTGAATGGTAGTGTAAATGTACACACTATGGATGGGACGATACACTACCTCCCGATTCCATACTTATAGATGTGGTAGTTATTCGATAGTTATAGATAACATTTTGAATGATTCGTAGAGATCAGTGTTTTGAATCAGTTCTCTGAAACTGATATTTTCAATTGACCATTTTTAAAATCGGTCACAGACTTTAGAAAATGTGAAGGTCATTAAACAGTGTACAAGTACATTGCCAGCAAAATTATTGTGGAAATATCATAAATATTCAATATATAGGCTATATATCTCATACAGACCTAATACCTGTTACATGTAAGTAATATTTTCAAAGTCCCATCACTGCTCTCTGAATACAGGAAACTGCCAATGATAAGAAAAGTAAAGATAAGGGTGTAGAGAAAGAAAGTACGAAAAAAAAAAAAAACTTTCCAAGATGCAAATCAATAGTGATTTGTCTCTGTACTATCAGCCTAAAAGTTTGGTGAAGCAGAGAGGTCTGGGAAAGGCCAGATAAGAGTCTATAGTCTATAGATTTATAACATGACTCAAACGATGCCATCCTGTTAGTTTGTAATTAGATAGTGGCACTGTCAAAATGTCTCAATCCATCAACTCCTTGATTAAAAGACATTCAGATCTGAATGCGAAAAGATCAGTGCGTTCATAAAATGATTAAAAGAATTATCAAACGGAAAATAAAAAAAGGACAATGTCTTAAAAGACACACATAAAGGGGGTCCAAAAAAATCTTAATTTAACATGGTAACATTGCATTAACATTTTTTAATTCCAGCTTCAAATGAATTCCAATCAATTTCTGATTTATATTTTGACATAATTGTCTGTTTTTCTAAAGATTTTCTTCCGTTTCTCTCAGCTCTCACACTCTCTTTCATCTTAACGCCTCTGTGATGACTAAAAAACACCAGTCCACAGCAGAACATCTCACTTCAGTCGAGGGAGCAGACCTAGTGTGGAGCTCAAACGCCCACGGGCAATTACACAACCTCCAACTCACAACAACACACATGCACAATCATGAGGACACGTGCTACAGTAACACAACCTGGAATTCCTAAAAACATCAGTGCACGCTCCACTGCTTCAACAGCAAGGAAATGAAGGCATAGAATTAGACTGAAATAGAAATAATGTGCACATGGTTAAGATGCCGATATAACTTCCGCTCACCTTCACGCTATTCAGAAACAGTGCTATTGTTAACTGAAACTAGTAAAAATGGTTTGCGCCAATTAAAATAAAACTGAAATTGTAAAAAAGATGAAAAACGTAGACTTAAACAGCAACCAAAATAACAGTAGTAATAAGTACTAAAATTACTAAAACTAAATGTAAAAAAAAAAAAAAAAACTTCAACTAAAATAAAAACTGAAACAATAATTCTAAATATTATCAACTGCAATAGTATATAAATAATTCTGAAATAATACCATTACATATTCTCAACCTACTGCAAAACTATAAACGTTGGTATGTGGCCATGTATAAACTGGCTTCAATTATAAAAATATTTATTTATGTTTTTACAGTAATATCATTGTGTTTATCATTGTTTTGTTATCGTTTATGTTTTTGAAGCCACTGTTGATTAAGATCTGGACTGGTATTAAATAACACTGCGTCAACTGTGACTTTCATGCGTTTTGAAGTTGCCATCTGCATCTGTACAGGTGCTATTCCCAGCTATCATGAGAACAGAAATTAATCAATGTCATCATGATGTCATCTTCCTGCAGCTCCAGGTTCATTAGTCACATCATATTTGAGATAAGTTTTTAAAAAAAACCTGGCAGCAAAACCAAGACCTCTTTGGTTCAATTCTCTAATGTAAGCTATTCTATAAACAGGAGTCAGGACAATTTGAAAGTAACACGTTTTAGTAAATATAGTACACTGTGTGAAATTAGCCAATGAGGATGAGTTCATTTAAAAGAAAAAAAAAAAAAAAAAACTTTGAATGTAGTGCATTTTACATCAAAAATTTAATGTGAAAAAAAAAAAATTATGATAATTTCATCATTGGCACATAATGCACACCATAAAGGGTTACAAGGCAGAGAAAATGAAAGCGATGCTGATAATTAAAGCAAAAACATAGAAAGACCAAAGAGGCCTGATTGGGCCGGTCTCTCATTATTGCGGTGCATGAGTCACAGCCGTGTGTTGGCTGACGACCAGCAGGCCACAGAGAGAGGATACACTCTGAATCCCAATCAATGGCACTGTGGAAAAACTAATGGTGGCTGCGGCTCCCAGCTCCCAGCTAAAATTAGAGACGTGTCCTCAGCTTGTATATCTCTGAGCGAGCGCTGATTAGCATTATCATTTGAATTCTTCTGATCATCCCATGCCCACATCTCTCCTGGCCTTTCATTTCACATTTATCACTCATATGTACACCTTCTACTCCACTCGTTCTGGCTGTCATCAGGCTGTTTCTGTCTCAGCCTGTTCTGGCCTTTATCTTCCATCTCATACCATTTTGAGGTCCCTCCAGTCTGTCACTTCACTGTCGGCCCACCCAAATGTCCATCTGTCCTTCCCCCTCATATCCTCTTCCTCCTCCTCCTCCTCTTTTCACCTTAGCTGTTGTGAAGATTGATTGTGAACTCCAAACTGTTCACCACAACAGTGTCGTAACCAGAGATGCAATGCTACAGAGTGACAAGCAATAAAGGTTTGTGTGAATCTGAGTTTTTGTTCTAATCATCCACAACCGTGAAAAGCATGGGAAATAATGCTGACTGGTTTTTATTTCTGTGTCATTGTAACAGGTAATCACATTTTTTAATACAACCCGAATTCCTGAAATGTTGGGATATTTTTTAAATTTGAATAAAATGAGAACTAAAAGAATTGCAAATCACATGAGCCAATATTTTATTCACAATAGAACATAGATAACAAATGTTTAAAATGAGAAATTTTACAATTTTATGCACAAAATGAGTTTATTTCAAATTTTATGCCTGCTACAGGTCTCAAAATAGTTGGGACGGGGGCATGTTCACCATGGTGTAGCATCTCCTCTTCTTTTCAAAACAGTTTGAAGATGTCTGGGCATCGAGGTTATGAGTTTCTGGAGTTTTGGTGTTGGAATTTGGTCCCATTCTTGCCTGATATATGTTTCCAGCTGCTGAAAAGTTTGTGGCTGTCTTTGACATGTTTTTCGTTTAATGTTCTCTATAGGTGAAAGATCTGGACTGCAAGCAGAACAATTCAGCACCCGGACTCTTCTACTACGAAGCGATGCTGTTGTAATAGCTGCAGCATGTGGTTTTGTATTGTCCTGCTGAAATACACGTTGTCTGGAGGGGAGCATATGTTGCTCTAAAACCTTTATATACCTTTCAACTAGGGCTGCAACAAATGATTATTTTGATAACCTATTAATCTAACGATTATTAGAACGATTAATTGACTAATCACCGATTATTTCACTGGTTAATCAGCAGGCATTGACTGATTACTCAGCTTTTGCAATTAGTTAAAATGTTGGGTTAAACATATTCTAACAAATATATAACGGTAATCACTTCAGCTTTTGAAAGTCATTATGCAATTACAATTATTATACATTTAGTTTATGCAAATATATATATGTTTGGCACACAATATAGATGACCGACAGAGAAACTCTCATTCACCATGTAATTAGCTATATGAAAAAGTAACTGAATGACACATCATTCTGCCTAACATCTCCTTTTGTAAGTCATATGGATAAGAAACAAAATAAAGGTAAGTGATAAGACGTTTTATTTTTGGATAAACTATTTTATTCACAAAATAATCTCTCTTAAAATACCTTATAGGGTTATGATAATCAAAACAGTCCTAAGCTAGATGAAACTTTGATCTTTGCAAACCAAACTATCACTTTAATTAAATAACCGCATTATTGTAGGCTCTTACATTAGGTCATATGAGATCAAACGACTACTTGACAACAAAAATATTTGTTGACAATTTAAAAAAAATTTTTTTTATTGTCGACGTTGTCGATAATGTCGACTAATCATTGCAGCCCTACTTTCAACATTCATAGTGCCTTCCAAAACATGCAACCCATACCGCACTTATGCACCCTCATACCATCAGAGATGCTGGCTTTTGAACTGAACGCTGATGATACGCTGGAAGGTCTCCCTCCTCTTTATCCTGGAGGACACGGCCTCCGTGATTTCCAACAAGAATGTCAAATTTTGACCCGTCTGACCACAGAACACTTTTCCACTTTGAAGCAGTCCATTTTGAATGAGCCTTGGCCCACAGGACACAACAGCGCTTCTGGACCATGTTCACATATGGCTTCCTTTTTGCATGATAGAGCTTTAGTTGGCATCTGCAGATGGCACGGCGGATTGTGTTTACCAACTGTGGTTTCTGGAAGTATTCCTGGGCCCATTTAGTAGGGCTGGGTTAAAAAAAAATAATAAATCGATCTTTCGATTTTAAATCGATTCTCATTTTTACAGAACGATATCGATTCTTAAATTCCAAGAATCGATTCCTCTAGCCAGTTTTCAGTTAATAGATGGAACATTGAAGCGCACCTCCCATCCAATAAATCTCAATAAGCACTGCGCTTTGGTACTTTTAATATGAAACAAAGTCTCAAATTCTGTCCATTGTATTGGAGTATTCAAACAATAAATGCCATTTTGGCGCTGTTTAATGTGGAGTGATATATTGCTGTAGCGCTTCAGTTCAACAGACACAGATGAACTGATCATCTCCTCCACATTAATACCAGTTTCAACACAAAATAAACATGACTAAACATCCAAAGGTAAATTAAAAGAAAGAGTACAACATTACAATCCGTATCTTGTCTCATGTAATTGCTCAATCAGTGTTTCAGCCACGCAAAGACGTCAATATAACGGCTTGTAAACGGTCACATAACGTCACATTTACCTCAGTAAAAACATATTCGGTGATCATAAGATCATTAGTCAGCTAGAAAAATAAACTGTACAGAGGGGCATTTTGCTAAATGTATGCACCATATAACATATTCGCTATAATTTTACTGTTCTTCAAGGTTTAATTTATGTTTGAATAAATCCATCAAGTTTCATGACAGCCACCATTTAAATGTTTCTAGCCTATTTCAAAAAAACAAATTGATGTAGAAATATGTAATTGTAACTTTAATTTTAAAATCTTCAAGTGTAATTTTAGCAGTTGTGTAGCCTGAAAATCAGTCAGTTTTAACCTTCAATATTATAGTAGCCTAATGTAGCTAGTACCAACTGACTCATGTATATTTTGCAGCATTAGCTGGGAGATTTTTTTCCCTTGAGAAAATTTGGCATGTAGCCTACTGTACCTGATATATATCCAAAATAATTGATATTGAATCGAACTGAATTGCAAGCTTGTGAATGAGAATGGAATTGTGAAATTTGTGTCAAAACCCAGCCCTACCATTTAGTAATGTCAATGACAGAATCATGCCGATGAGTGATGCAGTGTCGTCTGAGGGCCCGAAGACCACGGGCATCCAACAAAGGTCTTCGGCCTTGTCCCTTACGCAGAGATTTCTCCAGTTTCTCTGAATCTTTTGATGATGTTGTGCACTGTAGATGATGAGATTTGCAAAGCCTTTGCAATTTGACATTAAGGAACGTTGTTTTTTAAAATATTCCACAATCCTTTTATGCACTCTTTCACAGATTGGAGAGCCTCTGCCCATCTTTCTTCTGAGAGACTAGGCATTAAATTTGAAATGAGCTCATTTACTGGATAAAAGTGTAAAATTTCTCAGTTTAAACATTTGTTATGCTCTCTATGTTCTATTGTGAATAAAATATTAGTTTATGCGATTTGAAAGTCTTTTAGTTTTATTCAAATTTTAAAAATGTCCCAACATTTCTGGAATTCGGGTTGTACAATCCCAGAGTTTCTACTGAAGGAGCATCATTAACCACTGCTCAGCAAAATTTCATGGGTAAAATCCAGTCATTCCAATAGGAACCCAAACGATTGGGAACGTCATGTAATGCCGTAAGACTTCTCAAAGATTTCGCATTGGTTTTAGCTGGACACGTGAATTAATCGCAATGATCAATGGCTTTGAACGTGACTTCTGTGTGAGCTGTGATTTATATATCATTATACTTCTCACAATAGACAATAATGAGCTTTTCTGATCACAAAATTTCAATGTGATCAGAACCTTTTATGTTGACATTAGAAACAGGAAACATTTCCTGTTCCTTAATGACTAATACTAATAATAATTTCCGGTCCCACTTTATATTAGGTGGCCTTACATTTAAATTAATCATTTGATGCACTTATTGTGTACATATAGGTATTTTTAAAAATACAAGTACAATGTAAAAACATGTAATTAATTTCTGTAATTACTTTTATAATTACACTGTTGACCCATCCCTTACACCTTAACCCACCCTTAAACTTACCCAGACCACCAAACCTGTCCCTAACCTTACCCGTATCCCACCTCAATAGCAGCAAGTGTTTTGCAATACAATATGAACACAATAAGTACATTGTACTTATTTTTTGATGCAAGTACATAGTAGATAAGGCCACCTAATATAAAGTGTGACCTAATTTCCTTAGTACATTAATGCCGAGTTCACACTGCACAATTTCAGCCCTGATTTTCACAGGGTTCTTGCGAAATCACAGACAAATGCCCAAAATTGGAGGCAAATCAGTGCAACCTACAGCCAATGAGAGAGCAAGATACAGAGCAGCAAGAAGTTCAGGAAGGAGTTATATGAAACATAGTTCGTAGACCAGACAGAGTTTTTGGCAATTCTTCGTATTGTGAAGTCATGCAGTGTGTAACCTCTTGTCGCCGATCCATCGCGCAATGTGAACACAGCACCAACGGAATGCTACCCCAGATAGTTGTGCAGTGTGAAAACAACGGTGATCCAATGACTTTAGTTGTGAACTCTGTATTAGTATGTTCATTTTAAATTTGACAATAACCTGCGATTCTGAGAGTAAGTAGACAGACACTAAAAACTATTCAGCGAGTCATTAAACCGATTCAAAAACATCATGAGATTGATTCATAAGTCCTTTTGGTTTGTTAAAAAAAAAAGAAACAGTTTATAATAATCATTAGTTTATGAATCAGTCTACATTAGTCACACTGTATGATTGTTGATGAGCACAATCAGCAAGAACGATCCAACAGAAAAATGAAAAAAATTGTTAATTCACAATTTGCTATAGATTATAGAACTATAACAGATGTAACAGTCACATCAAGCAAGTACACCATATTTGATGTGCTCTATGCGAGTTAATCAATGTTTATGTAACATAAAAAAAATCTAAATTAAAGCTGTTCATCCAAGACTTAGATTAAACCACTCGATTCAGATGGACTACTGTTATGATGTCTTTCTCAAGCTTTTTGAAGAGTGACAATTTCGGTTGCCTGGACTTTCAATGAATGGAAAAAAAAAAAAAAATGATGAGAGAATCTTCAAAATATCATAATTTGTGTTGTCTTGTAGGTTTGGAAAAACTTGAGGGTGAGCAAATTCTAAATATTATAATTTTTTGGTGGACTATCCCTTTAAAAGAACAAAATGTCACGAGAGAACACATAGAATGCAAGCTGTCCATGCTGTATAAACTGCATTACCAAATTACAGCATTTGCTCTCTCTCTCTCTCAATTGCTACACAGCTTTGTACACATTTAGAAATAAACCTTTCCAAACACAAGGTTGCAAATGCGCAGGTGTGGCAGGCTGTTCTCAGTGGAGAGCGGCTTGAGTGGCGGCACTGCCTGCAGTAGGTGGGCAGAGTATTGCAGCACAGCTGGTGTACTTCACTATTTGAGCTCAGAGTGTGAAGGTTACTGCTGGAGGAGCTACTGTTTGAATAGACTTCTCAGAATGATGGGTGACTGAGAACACCAGCTGAAAGGATGTTACATTTCTACTACACAAGACTTTGATAAATGCTCTGGATAGCACAGAAGATCAGCACTGCAGTCAGCATTCAGTTTAGAAATCCGAGCTGACTGCCAACATTACCTATGAATCAGTATGGAACTGCACCACTGCCAAACACAAAACTAACCAAGCAGACAATACGCAATATCACACAGACAAAAACAACGTCCCAGAGTCATGAACAAACAGAGAACTTCCTGTTGGTAAATGACACAACACTAGCAGCACTGAGGAAGAAAACCTCTGAATCATGACACAGTTTTTCATCAATATGCATAACATGCACATTATAGTATTAAATGTGAACCTCACCTTTTGAAGGCTTGTTGGATTTAGTTGGGTTTTATCAATAATTTTTATTGCCACCTGAGAAAGAAAAACACTTTTAGTGGAATGTTACAAAATTTTAGGAAAACTGGCAACCCAAAACATTATTCAATTATATACACTAACATTCAAAAGTTTGGGGTTGGTGAGATTAAAAATACAATAAAAACAGTGATAATGCAAAATAATAGTACAATATAAAATAACCGTTTCTTAATTTAATAGATTTTAAAATGTAATTTATTTCTGTGATGGCAAAGCTGAAATTTCAGCATCATTACATCATTACTCTTCAGTGTCACATGATCCTTCAGAAATCATTCTAATATACTGATTTGCTGCTCAGTTATCATCAAATATTATTGGTGTTCAGCTAAAATTAATGGTTATTATTATTATAAACATTGAAAACAGTTGCACTACTTAATATTTTTGTTAACTGTGATGAACAGATCAAAAGAACAATTTATTTGAAACTGAAATCTTTTGTAACTTTATAAGTGTCTTTACTGTCACTTTTGATCATTTTTATGCATTCTTGCATCTTCTCACTGGCCCCAAACTTTGGAATGCTTGTGTATGTTTAAAATATCAATAATCTAACATGCATGTGTGTTAAAAAAAAAAAAAAGAGATTTTTCCAGATTACATAAATTTATCACACTGCTCAACTGAGTTTTACAAAGTGTTATAATTCAAAAAATTCCAAAAGGAAACACGACTGCAGAAAAGCATGTTTGTGTCTTGGAAAACCCCGTGGCCTACTGTGTGTCAGGAAACACACTCATGACTCCTGACTCCTCACCTCGCTTCCTGTGAGGATATGGCGAGCCAGTTTGACCTTGGCAAAGTTGCCCTTTCCAATGGTTTTTAGAAGTCTGTAATTCCCAACAAGAGGGTGCACATCATCTAATCCGGAGCCAGAATTTCGGTTTCGACCACTCGACCTCACAGATCGAGAAGTCACCTCCCCTCGGCCGTGGCCATTCGTTGTATGCTGTTAGGAATAAAAACATGCAAATTAAAAACAGTAACAACAAAAAAACGTATACATTATAGCGTGTTAGAAAGCAGCCATTATTATTATAAATTATAATTTCAGTCTTGTTCATTTTATCCCAGATTTTGCCCAGTCATGTAAAGACCAGATATTGGCAACCAAGATCAAGGTCAGGGTAGAAAATCACTAATATTGACTCCACCCATGCCACATCAGAGAGGTCCATTAGCAGTTACATCCATCCTCACCCCAACAACATATCTTTATGACTTTTTTGAAAAACGTCAAAAAAACATCTAAAAAAAAAGTTAATCAAAACATCAACAAGTCAGACATCAAACATACTTCTATATATACATATTTAAAAAACAAAAATCACAATTTCAAGTTCATTTCATTATGCTAACAGTTCTCAAGGTCTCGTGACCTTGTGAGAGGACCTTTGTGCAACATACATCACGTAACAAATAACACTGAAACTAACTGAATTGTCCCATTCAGAGGTCATGAGTGCAACAGGATGACGTTTAGTAAGTTGGTGAGTCTCATGTGGTACTAACACCTCTGTATGTAAGGCAATGCTGACACTGCGCTATACAATGCTTCCACTAAATCCTGCATATTGTCCCTGACGCCCCGACGTGACTGTTATCCACAAAGCTCTGTCTAATAGATTTATAAAACCACCAACAGCCTCAGGCTTGATACAAAATGTACGAAAAGCAATAAAATGCAAAGAACAGTCATGATTAAAGGCCACTTACGCTTATTGTTGCACGGTGCTTCATATTAGATTGCGATCCTCTCATTTTTGTGTTGGCAAGCTGAATGGCATTGAACCAAACAGCCCTGTCTTTTCTGTGAGAAGAACTCATCAATACTCTCCCATCCACTAACACCGATACTGACGAGCTGCATCACTGCTGGAGTCTTTTTGACACCCAGCGCATGTGTGTGTGCGTGTGTGTGTGTGTGTGAGAGAGAGGCAGAGAGATTTTGGGGCGGGTGGGGCGAAGCGGATGGGTGATTGATACCTCATTTGACTTTTTCAAACGGGAGCAAGAACCGTGCATTAAAATATGTAGATTCTCGTAAGACACTATACAGATTAATAGATGTCAATAAATAATCCACACAGAATAACTTTCACACGCTGAAGCATTTACAGATGTCTTCAACTTAATATACGTAAAAAAATTCAGTAAGCACACAATGTTCTATTTTAAATTTAGCAATAAAAAAGACCAATTCATACAGATTTAGATATAATTATAGAACGATAGAAGACAGATAGATAGAAAGATAGGATGATAGATAGAAAAATAGAATGATAGATAGACAGCTAGAATGATTGATAGATAGAACAACAGTTTAGAATGATATATAGAACAAATGATAGAATGATATATAGAACAAATGATAGATCGAGCGATAGATAAAATCGCTGATTGATAACAGATAGAACGATAAATACATTTGAAAATGATCAATAGACAGATGGAATCAGTGATTGACAACAACAGATTGATAGAAACATTTGAAAAAGACAGATAGAACGATAGATAGAACGAACCATAGAAAGACAGATAGAAAGATTGAACGATAGATAGAGCAATAGATAAATAAAATCGCTGATTGATAACAAATAGAACAATAAATACATTTGAAAATGAGAGATGGATAGATAGAATGATAAAATGATAGATAGAAAGAGCGATAGATAAATAAAATCGCTGATTGATAACAGATAGAATGATAGATACATTTGAAAATGACAGATGGAATCAGTGATTGACAACAGATTGATAGAAACATTTGAAAAAGACAGATAGACAGACAGACAGATAGAATGCACGGACAAATGAATGTACGATAGAATAGAATCACTGACTGACTACAACAGATAGAACGATAGATGGAAAGACAGACAGACAATACAATAATAGATAGACAGACAACAACAGATAAGTTAGAGGATAGAATACTGATATAATGCTAGAAAGACAGAAAGATGGAATGACAGACAGACTGATAGAATGTTAGAACAATAGATAGAACGATGGATACGTTTTAGACAGACAGACAGACAGATATGACTGGAAAAGTCAAAGAGCGTAACCCAGTGCCACATTATTCACAGGCACCTTTAAGGGGGACCTGCATTAGCGCGCGTGCTCATGTCACCTTCCCTCACTGCTGACGTATGAGCAGCAACCTATAGGACAGACTGACGCCAATGCGCAATATCTGCATCCTATCTGCGCATTAAACATGCAAACCCACGCACGGTCACTCACTGGCGTGCAGGACTTCAACTAATCAAGCATATGTTGCACTCATAAGCAGAAAAGCAGCCAAATTACCGATGCCCTGGACCCCATGCGTCACTTCAGCCTGGTGCCCCATCTGTCCAAAGACTGGCACAATACCGCTAATCCACTTAAAGCACCCGGTCAGCACATAAAACGCGATATGGGATGCGACACTGCCCTTAATTCAGGAGGAAAATCAGCTTGAATGATTTTAGACGGCTGCTTCGTTTAGACCATAATCGCGGTCTAAAGGCAGGCAGCGCTCCAGGTTTTGAGACACGGCCATAAATTGCGACGCGACGAGATCAAAATAACACCCTCACAAGTGATAAATCAACACAGGACTGAGTCAGTCCACAGCAGATGTGACTGATTATTAACCAAATACTAAAACATAAATTTGCTACTTACATTTTCAGCCTTCCGCTCGTTGACGGTGGGCAGGGGGGCTCTTGTTGTTGACATAGTGTTGATGGAAAGCTGCTTTCCCAGAATTACGATTTAAGCAGCAGGTTTTGCGGTGCAACGAAGGGGAAAATATATATTTGACAGATTACACGCTTGGTCAATATCATTGATTTGCTTCTAAAGCTGGAAACAAACTTGTTAAAAGTTTGGGAGAAATATTCCGCTGACGTTACGGCGTTTAATTACCGATTGCAAGCCATCTAATAGATCCCAAAATAGCTAATGAGACCGGCTAACTTGTGCACTGTTAAAAACATAATACTCCCAGGCCTCGCGTCGCTGTCTGCTTCATATTTCGGATGTCCGGTTCAAGTAACGTTAAGAATAGAGAAAATTTTACACTTCACGGGGCCTCCGCTGCGATCTCCCCAAAACACAATCTGCTCATCGAGGGATCCTGTAAGCGGACGGTCCGGTACATTCGGTGCTAACGGCAGCGGTCACAGGCGTCGGAGCCGCGGGGAGGACGCGCTTGTTGACGGTTCCATTCCAACCAAACAGCCGCGTCTGTTGCCTCTTGTTCAAAGCGAGATCCAAGATGGCTGCCTAAGAGCGCAGGAGTTTCGAGCCGAGCCCTGAGAGAGACAGAGGAAGTGAGGAAACAGACGGATCCCTGTGCTCATTGGAGAGCGCCGCATCCCTCAGAGGTCTGTAGGTGTTCATATGGAAAAAAGGGGAAAACTTCGTCATACCATAACAACTGTGACACACCCTGTTCAATTGAAGTGCAATTTTACCATATATGGCTTGACCGTAATGCCAAATGAACACAGAGATTTTCAATTATTTAGTCAGTGTGTTTTGTTTAAAGGTGCACTTTTGAGAAAGATAGCTAGTTCAAATATTGTACACTGACATGAGATGAAAACTAGATTTATTCATACCGAAACCAGCTTCCAGTTTTCTTGTACATGGAGCGGGTCGCCCCCTGTGGGCATCGCCATTGAGATCTCAGGACAAAAAAAGTAGCCTAGATAAGGCAAACCTATCAATAATTTAGAATGAGCTTTTATTGGCAGGTGTGCTCTTTCTCACACACAATGGATTTATCTTGGTAACAGAAATTACCAGTTCACATAAATACAAGAAAAATATGTAATGAATAAATTAAATATCAAGTAAATAGAATATATATATATATATAAATGCCTAAAACACAGACACAAAAATGTATACTAGATATTATCTACAAATATGTGTAAGGTGATATGCAGTGTACAGAAACTGTGCCAAATGTACTTGCAGTTTAATAAATATAATCGAATTTGCATGCTGCATATGAAATATAAGAGTACATTTACATTACATTTAGCAGACGCTTTTTATCCAAAGCGACTTACAAATGAGGACAATAGAAGCAATCAAAACCAACAAAAGAGCAAGCGCTATGACAAGTCTCGGTTAAACAAACAAACAAACAAAAGCTAGTGTTTGAGGGTCAGATAGATCAAATAGAATTAGAATAGAGAGTGCTAGAGTTAGAGTTAGAGTTAGAGCCCCTCCCCTCTCCTCTCTCATTTAACATAAACAGTTATGTAATACCTATGTAATACCAAAAGTCTAGTCATCCTTATTGTAGGCTTCACTGTTTAAATCTCAAAACATGTTACATTTTAATTAAATGCCAAAAGTTATAATCATCAAAGATGGAGGGGCTCATTCAATGGTGGACTTTGGAGTCAGAAAAAGCTAAGAACCACTGATTTACAGCAATATGCCAGTTTACAGATGAATCATCAGTTATGTACTGGTGTATGTGTGCCATCTAGTGGCCATTTTAGGCTTGACGTTCAACCACAAGTAATTATTTTCCACAATAGATGCCAACAACTTCTTTGAATAACTTCTACTTGACACATCAATGAAACAGATGTCCCAAGAAAACCCACCTAGACCACCCTGACTCCAAGTCTATGTCAGAAATGTTCTTTGCATATTTGGAGTAAACAAGTTTTTGGAGGACAGGGTTTTGGTGAGAAAGCATGTGGTTGAAACAACAGGGGTCTTCTATAATAGCTGCCACCTCTGAAGTAAAGTGAGTGATGAAATCAAGTGATGCCAAAATGGACAGACTTGTGTCATAGTTCACCGTCATTCCTGTTTATTGCATGTATTCTGTTACACAGACTCAGGTTACAGTCTTGTTTAGTTAAGAAAACAAAATCATCCATATAATGTACAGCAAAAACCTTTATTTAATGATTTCAAGAAAAAAACAAAAATCAGATGTGCAGTATAAGCCAACCCATGAATCAAAGTCAAGCTCACAATACAACAAAATTGCTCAATACGGACAATAAAGCTCAAAAGTTCTTCATACATCAGCAGCAAGTCAATGAAAGAGCTATATTAAAACCATTGTTGTAAATCAAATATAACTAAGGAGAAAGTGGGACAAAATAAGACTGGGGCTAAACAGGAGGCCACTGTGATCCATTTTATCAAGACGAATGGGAAGTAGCAAGGTTCCAAGATGGCAGCTGCTGTTTCACTTGTCATTTTTTTTAAATGGCATCTATATCAAGGTCGTCATCCTCTTCTGCTTTCTCAGGCTGAACGGTCTCCACCTTCAGCTCTCGGGCAGAGGAAGAGTACACAACCTAAAGACCAAAAACAAATGAGAAAGATGAAGAATCAGAATATCACACAAGCCAGCACAACAGTCTCTCAAAAACACTCTAATTCTAGCCCAGAGAAGACTAATGTAATTACACTAATTACAGTCCCAGGGCTCCTGCTGACAGTTAAAATATAAAGCTGTTTCTCTAATTAACTACTACATTACCCTGTGTGTGGCTTGAATGGATGTAAAAAAAAAAAAAAAGTATTATATATTATCCCCACAAGCTTTTCCAACTTCAAAAATGTGTAAGAAATTACCTCAACATTTTCATCATCTTCCTCCTCTTCTGCTTCACTCCCCTCACTCTCCTCCTCTGCCTCCTTCAGCCATTTGACAAAGGGAGCCGCCTTGGCATGGATCTCCTTGGCCAGCTCCTTGGAAACATACTTCTTGGATACCTTGAAACACAGGAAAAGATATTTTTTGAGATTTGTAGTTCATAGCTCATGACCCCGATGTTATTAAATGCTCTATTAATCCAAATGATGAGTAGGTTGTACCTTCTCTGCCCACATGAGGATGACATCCTCCTCCAGGAGGTCAGCATCATAGAGGTCTTTGAGAATGATGGCTACTCGTGGCAGCAGCTGACTTTGATGAAGCTTCACCAGACACTCAAAACCTCCCAGCAGATACTTCTGAGCTTTCTTATCGTTGTGGCAGAACTACAGGAAAAGGAGAATTTGGCACTTTGTTTGTTATCTTTTACAGAACCAGTAGATCATTTAAATACTTCATTTATCTAAGCTGCTCATTTAAGAGAGTCATTTATAGTCAAGACTATATTTAGCATGGCTTTACACTAGCATCATAGCTTGTCAGCAAGCCTCTTGTGTCCTGCTATAAATACTCATCTATCACTAGGCCCAGATGGAAACTTTGTATTTTTGATACTGATTTTGGGGCAAAATCTGCCATATTCTGGATGTAAAAGTTATTAAATGGAGCTGAGAGTACTATAATTGGCTCAAAGCCAAAAAAAATTTTAATACATACCCGCAGGAAGTGACGTTTGAATTTCTTGATCTGGTCTCTGATGTTCTCATCAAAAAGCAGTTCACTCAAGATAAGTGGCCCCATGGCTCTCACATCTAGCCTTTCTGCTTCAGCCAGAATCTCCTTATCAGCTGAGTCTATTGATCCACTCTCTTTCTTTTGCTGATCAGAAAAAAACAGAGATGCTCTTCAGTTGTTTGAATTCTAGTGGCATTGATAGAACCTTGGTTACTTATAACTAACTATGTGTTAATTTAAATCTACTATACAGGTACAAAAGGTAAACTACCATTCAAAATTTGGGGGTCAATATATATATTTTTTAAATTCATAATTTAATTTATTTATTTTAAAGAAAGCAGCACTTTTTTGACGGATCAAAGGTGACAAATACATAATTTAACAAAAGATGTGTGTCAAATAAATGTCCTTTTGAAGCCTTCTATTTATCAAAACAAAAAAAAAATATGTACCAGCTTCTCAGCCGTTTTCAACATGGATAAATATTTCTTAAGCAGCAAATCATCATATTAGAATGATTTCTGGATGATTATGTGATACTGAAGACTGGGTTAATAACTGCTAAAAAGTCAAATTTGCAAAGGAATAAATTACATTAAGTGTTCTTTTAAATGTTAATATTTTACAATACCACTGTATTTTTGATCAAATGCATGCAGCCTTGTTGAGTACACAAACTTCTTTGAGCAACCCCAAACTTTTGAACGGTAGTGTAACTCCACCAGATACAAAGATGTCCTTAGAAAATGTTATTACATAGGAAAAAGATAATAGTGACATTATTTACTTTGACAAAGTTGTAGAACAAGTTGACCCTCTCCTCCAGGGTTTTCTCCAGGTCCTCGCTGAGGGTCAGGTTCTTAGCATGGTCACTGATCTCCTCCATACGCCGACGCTGGGCCTCCTCTGTGGTTTCCTCTGCCCAGTCATCGTCGTCTTCCTCACCATCCTACACATCAACATACACTTTAATATACTGGTTACAAATTCTATTACTAATATATGTAGTTATCCACGGGTATCTCTTACCACAGCATCTGGTGCATCTATGTCGTTATGGTTCCCAGCCTCACCACTTCCCGAGCCATTCTCCTTATCCTTCTTTCTGTTTTTCTTCTCTTTCTTCTCTTTCACACAACTACTGTCATTCTCTGCATTTCAAACAGGTTTGCAATTAATGGAGGTTATAAAGCTTATATGCAATGCTAACATCAGAAATGTAAAAATCAAGTAGTACTATACCCATTTCAAACAAACAAGGCATGAATCTAATGCTAAATATAGTGAATAATAGTAGTACATGCATTTGAACACGACTCACCAGGTGGGTTTTTGAGGATGAATGTGCACAGTTTGTGCCGTGTGTCCAGCATTCCCCGATTACCACAAGCCTTGCAAGCGCTTCCGATGGTCTGCTTCTTTGGGTTAACATGCTGAGAGACAAAGAAACTAACTGAACAACAGATACTATGAGGAACATTTCTGAAAAATGAAACAACCTCTGAATTGTCAAAGGTTTCGATTTTCGATTTTCACAAACAGACATTTACAGACTTTGTGCTCTGTTGTGAGCACTAGAGCCGGTGTTGGTATTATTAAATTAATACTAAAAATCAGTTTTTGTGAAATGGGAAAATAAATAAAAAAATATTAGAGGGAAAAACTTGAAATAAATTAGAGGTGTTGCTTTGGCACCAACTAAAATAAAATAATGTTTAAGTACAATTACTAAAACTAAAAATTATAAAAAATAAATAAATAAATACTATAAAAGTATATACTAAAGTAGACCAATGCTTTCACAACTATGGCTATTTTGTCATCACTTTTGTAGGCGTTATGGAGGGCAAAGGACAAAATCGAGTGTACTAAACGTCACATGCCAAGTGGCCTTGTACTTGCAACAAAAACAAGTTTAAATACCCTTCAGAAGGTTCTCTAAACATTATCTCACCGACAGCAAAACAGAGTAAATAGAATCTTTCATTTTTAACCACGAGTTCATTCAGCAAGCAACCCTAACTGTCAGCTTACCAGGTCAGTTTCAGGATTGTCACACTCGGAGCACAGCACAAACTTGCGGATGAATCCATCCAGCATATCCTGCAGTTTGTTGGCTTCATGGGATCCGTTTACGATGTAGCGGTCATTCTTTGCATCAAACTGAGTCTGCGCCCCCAACTCACAGCCAAAATACTTAGTTGGATCTGAGGAAATAGCAAAGGGAAGAAAACATACATTACTGTTCCATAGCAAAACACTACTGAAAGAATAACAGTTGTGATATAACCAATTATAAACACAAACTTACAGGTTGGAGGCCTATTCAGTGCCTTTGCAACATCAACCATGTTGACAATGACCGTCTTGATTCCATTCCCTTTGCCTTCCACCTGTAATTGAGAGTGGGAAAACAATTTTTTTTTAAATATTCTCCAACTCAGTATCAGATTGTTACTGCACACAGCAGTAACATACTATATGTGCAGAAATAACTATTTTTATATATATATATATATATATATATATATATATATATATATATATATATATATATATATATATAGCATTTAGAGCTAAAACAGTCTCTCTAGTACCTTGGCAATCAAACGGGGCATCTTGTAGCGGTAGAACTGGTCCGACACATTGCGGTTGACATTGACAGACATTTTGAGTGATCTGAGGCACTATCAGCAAGATAAAAAGATCTTGAATGGGATTTTTTGGGTATCTTCTGTCTGGAGAAGAGGGGATGACATAAACAACTGCAAGTGTGCTCGGTCTCTGACATGAAAAAGATCTTGCCACAGTGGCTGCAAACTCCTCGCTCGTGGACTAGGTTTCCCCCGCTCACGTTCCAACAGCTGCGCAACAGCTCTGAAAAGCAAAGAGAAACACACATCAATTCCTCTTGATTTGATCATTTATTGGCGTTCCACTCAGTGACGCATTTGGATTGGATTCGTTCTAAACTATCTTTGTTGGTAGACGAAATACACAAACTAACTGGCCAAATCACAGTTGTGCTGATATGTAGTACAACAGCATTACTTTCATCTGTAAAGCATATTATTAATAATGTAGGCCATTCAGAGCTTGCATCAAGACCAAACCAATGTTTTGTGGCCATTTTTATGACTATTCATTTACATTTATATTTAAAGGAATAACACCTAAACGATTTAAAAACATATAGTAAAAAAACAAAAAAAAATAACATTCACTATTAATCTCTTAAAAACTGTCTCCATTAATGTTTCTTGTCTCATCACATTCAACAATCAATTAAACGAATCACAAATCATAGCCTATATTATTGATTTAAAACAGCGAAATGAGACACACAAAAAGTCATCAGTTTTCAAATATTGAATGTTTATCTAATTACTTCTTTGATTTGATGGATCATTTCAATCATTTTGACACTGACAGGCACTGAGGTACACCAGCCTAAAAATGTAATTTTTTGTTATGCTAACAACAAGCAGAGCGGTGCATAATGAAATGCAGCATCAAGAATATTAAATATTGGGGCAAATTTGGCCACATCTGATTACTGCAGGGACTTGTTCCTCTGAATGTGTTATGAGTGGTTATGGCACTGGCTTGTACGATCCACAATATACTTAAGATTTTAAAAGATGCAATAAATTGTTTTTAATATTCTCTCTGCCATCTGTTATTAAAGGCAAACAAACGTCTGGTCGTGAATTTAAAAAACAACAACAATGATGATGATGTAACGTTAGCAAAGACCCTAGTTACCCACGTCACTGACCGCGTCAGCAGGCACAAGTATGACTCAAGCCAAATGAACACGTGGTGAGGAACATATTTAACAGCCGTGAGTTACTTGACAGAACAATATTTCCCATACCAAACAAACATAAGATCACGATTAAGCGCGTGTCTATTGGCTGGTCGAACTGAAAGTAACGTTACATCACTCGAGTTGGAACTGTAAACGTGCAGAAAGCACGCAACCGCATTTAAAGGTGCTTTTTTATTGGTTTAGAAATTATATCGATGTAAGCTACAGCGCAATATCGAGTCACCCGTGTTGCACCCAAGGTCGATATAGTTACACATGGTTACCCGTTTGAACTCAACCCACTCCGCTGTTTTTACATCGAAATAAACACATCGAATACCGACGACAGCGCGTGCATTACCCCAAATGATTAAAACACAGCCCAACTAGAAGTATATTTGCTTTAACAAACCTCAGATTGGTAAAGTTGTGTGATCGTCGCGGTGGTGCAGAGTGCGTCACGGTTAGCGCGCGGCGGAGTGCGCAAAAGCACCGCGACGCCATTTTGTTCCCCTCCGTCAAGCTAGTTCACACCCATTAGCTAGTTATAAAAGCCTCCAAAAACACTCGTTTCCGAGATTTGGCTAGCCAAAACGCATTTACAAATGTGTAATAGATACTGACAAATCAGTTTATGCAAATGACCGTTCGGATACTCACCGTTTCCGTAAAATAAAGACATAAACACAACGCTAGTCGTCCACCGACGCAGTGAAGGGTTGACAGTGGAGAGCCTGGAGATGTTGGGTCGTGATCCAAGAATGTAACACGACACAACGGTAAAGACAGATTAGACCTGGGAAGTGCTGAGCGATGCAGCCGATCAGTCGAGGGATATCAGATCTCCGGAGAGAAGCTGGATTAGAAAAAGAGAGCTAGATTTGTCAAATGTAACTTGGCAACACACTTGCTATGATACTTATTAAGCTAAGCAGCTCTCCGGTTTGCCATGATAAGAAAACTGCTTTGGCATTTGCTCGACTCAAACACTACAGATATGTCTGAGACCTGTTAATTTGCCAGCAGGTAGTGTTTTAATATTGGTTCGACTCACGTCTTACCTTCCAGAACCTTCTTTGCTCCACGCAAAGGCAGAATGAGTTCAGAGCGCTGAAGATGGGCGTGAACCTCGCGTGGAATCCACATAGCCCCGCCTACCGCGCTTATTCATTGGCTGAAATCACTTCCTGGATTCCATTTCGTAACGTTGACTTGCTCCTTTTAGCGTCAATCATCACTGTGTACCACATAATCACTATTTATTTCGGTTTACGTTCTTCTAAAGCAACTCATACTGCGCAATGGAGAGTTATAGGTTATGTAAGTTATTAACCTAGTTGAGGCTTTTTGCATCGAACAAAATACAGTGTCCACTAAAAGACAATTTTGAATAAAGGTAATACAGGGAGTTAAAGTTAGAACATTTAGGTTACTGTGACCCAAATAGTCTTTACAAAATCTTTTTTTTTTTTTTTATTTCGCAAAAGATGAAAAAGCAGGGAGTTATAAGGTTATAACATTTAGGATAGTGTGACCTAAATAGTCATTACAGGTTAAAAAGGTGTTGAGGTAGAATTAAAATTAATGTTGTCAATATCACCACATGAAAATTTACAAAAAATAAAAAAGCACCCTTCAAGTATAACTGGTGGCATGTAAGGTTCCATTTGTCAACTATTTAATGCATGAACAAACATAATTAATGTGAACAACCCGAACAAAACGCAATACATTTGTTACAGTATGTTTTTATTTTTGTTAATGTTAGTTAATAAAAATACAGCTGTTCATTGTTAGTCCATGTTTGCTCAGGCCCATTAAATAACATTAACATACACATACACTTTTGATTTTAATAGCCAGTTAGTATATGGTGGAATCAGCATTAAATAAGATTAATAAAATGCTTTAGAAATTAGAAGAAATATTTGTCATTGTTAGTTCATGTTGTCTACTGTTAACAAATGAAAGCTTGCACGTGTTACTCATAGTAACTGATCACATGTAATCTGGATTACATAATCAGATTCCAAAAATTAAGTACTTGTAAATAGATTAAATTACATTTTAAAATACTCGTAGTCAGATTACAGTTATTTTTGTATTGATTCACACAATAGCATAACATAATTGATTCTTCCCAATTCCTCTTTTTTATCTGTTAAAAGTTCCTTTCTAAAATAGCCTACAGTTTAAATACACTCAGAAAGTCCACCAGTTCTGTTGGCATTCACACAAAGACCAGTCATTAGTTAGGTAGCTACACAGCATTTGACCACTGGATTTACAAAAATCACGTCAGGTTTAAGATGTGTTTCAACATTGCATCAACTACTAAAGGCTTTTGTCTCTCAAACACATTAAAATGCACAAATTCATGTTATTTCCTATTTACATGTAATGCAGGCATTCCCAAACTTTTTTGCCACCTGAACCTCTTTCACCTAATATATTTACTTGAAGTAGCCCTGAGATTATTATTTAGTTTTTTAATAATTATGCATCACATTTGCATGTTCACGGTTCTCTGACGTTGGTTAATGGTCACATGACATGCAGGTAAACAAATAAAACCATTATTTTTTTTAGTAAGTGTTTTATTTTAATTGATGTTATTTTAAAATGATTTATTTATTTTAATTTTACATTATAAATATTTAATTGATTATTAGCTTTTCATTAAACTCACAACCCCCCTGCAGATTCTTTACGAAGCCAGTTTGGGAAATCTTGATTTAATGTAATGTTTAATGCACTTCTTAAACATTAATGTAATTATACAATAAATTAAACAATAACGTAATTCCCCAATAAATATTGGGGAATATAAATCACTTTCATAGAGTTATTGTTTTGATAATGCATGTGTTTGCACTGTTTTTTTTATTATAATTCCTATAGTTTATTAGTATTTATTTATTTTATAAACTATATCCATGGTAACAAGGAGCATGGTTTTACTGTGACTTTGATCTTATTAATAGTTTAACTTTTTAATCATTCTAATGAATTTTAATTGAAGTCAAATGTTAATTCAAGTAGAGCTTGATTTTTTTTTTTTTTTGTTGTTATAATAGCAGTCATTTTGGTTACCAACATTCTTCAAAAATTATTTTGATAGAACAGAGAATTTAATAGCAGTAAATTTACTTTATGGCATCCTAGCTCAAAAACAGTGCTTTACTGTCAAGTGCGCATTTCTATGTGACAAAAATTGCACATTCAATAATATCTATCATTATTAATTTATTTATTAATTAATTTACTGCAAAGCCCAAACCCCACCAAAAACATTCAGGGGTTAAACTTGTGGGCCGGATAGCCTGGATTTGTCCATGGTGAAATTTTAGCCTCAGTCCAGCCCTGTTCCGCAGTATTTGCTAAACTTTCCGTAAATTATTAGTCGATATAGTATTATTATTTTATGTTAATAAATGGTATATAAGCTAGTTTGTCATTGTACTGTTTTATTGTTGTTGTGCTTTTCATTAAGAATCTTTGAAGGATTTGTTAGAAAGTAAAAGGTGTAAAGATGTAACAGCAACAGGCAATATCTTTTCTTGTAAAACGTGACACCAAGAACAAGAATTCGAAAGCAAAAGTGAAAACATCCAATTACCAATTCAGTGCCACGCAGCTGTGAAAGACTGATCTCCGGTTATCTGAAGCATTCGGTTCCAGATATTCCTGCTAAATGTGGCAAATAGTTTTTCACCTGGATGATAGGTGTAGATAAAATTAAATAAAATTAAATAAAATTAAATTAAATAAAATAATAAAAACTGTATGCATTTACTCAGGTTGCCTTTATTTTATGTTGCATTTTGCTTTAAAATTTAAAACTATATAGCATGACATATCCTACACAAGAAATCAGGATGCAGCAAAGACATTTTCACAGCACTGTTATTATGCCATTTTCATTGAGACATTGCTTAAACTTGTGGCAACTACTTCTGATACTTGAACCACAATATATCCTGTGCATATATGACCCACAGTATATCCTGTGCATGTATGAGAACAACAGCATCACGGTTGACTTTTCACATGTACTATAGTGCACTTGTACAACAGCTGACTTTTTCATAGATCTAAATCAAACAGATTGCAGAATATAAAATGTCAAATATATTAAAAAAGTTAAAGTTGGGGAGGAAGAAAAAAACAGACAAGAATAAAGATGAGCAGTACCGTCTGGTGAAAGACATACCGACACAGCGCACAGAGACCACGGATGGTAAGACAATACGTTGTCATTTTGGTAACACTTTACAGTAAGGTCTCATTTGTAAACGTTAATGTTAGCTAACATGAACTATAACAATGAACAATACAGTTGAACAATATTTATGGATCTTTGTTAACATTAGTTAATAACAAAGTATTACAATTCATTGTTAGTTCATGTTAGCTCAGGTCCATGAAATAATATTAACACATACAACTTTTGTTGTTAGTTTAACTAGTGTAGTTGATAATGTTAACAAATGGAACCTTACGAGTAAAGTGGTACTATGTTTCAATAATTGGTTAAAGTAAGACATTTTTGGGGATAACATTTGAGTTGAAAATTTCAAAAGTAATTGATGCATTCAGCAGGAGAACAGGAAAGCACAGTCGACTCTGCGATGCCATCTAGTTCAGGTGTTGAAGTGAGTGGCGAGACAGGGCTTCATATTCTCAGAACAATTCTGAGTGAACAAGTAAACCCAGCTGCAATGCCGAATATCAGCGTCTCTCAAGAATGGCGTGATAAGTACCTTCAGGAAATAGATCAGTTTGTGGAAAACCACTTTCCCACGCTGCCAGCAGAGGGACCACGAGGATCTCAGTTAAAGCAGATACAGGACTTTCTAAAGAGTGCACAGAGCATGATATATGATGAGGTGCTTCGATTAACACCTGCACTGAAAGATGCTGGTCTGCTAGATCATCTGAAGGACAGTTACAGCCGTCACATCTTTACCAACCTGGACCTGCTCCTAAACAGAGATCTGTCTGTAAAAGAGATCTTCTACCTTCTACTGTGGGCAAAAGATTTGTTCTTCAGGTATGCACTGCAAATTTGTTGTAAATGTAATATTCTTATACATACAACACAAAAACAAGTTAACTTTGATAATAATAAGAAATGTTTCTTGATAAGCAAATCTGCATAATTAGAACAATTTCTGAAGGATCATGTGACACTGAAGGCTATAATAATTAAAATAAACTATATACTGTATATGGGGACATTTTAAAATATATTAAAATGGACAATTTTTCAAAATAAATGTTTCATTTCTGGTCAAATAAGTGCAGCCTTGGAGAGCATGAGAGACGTTTTCATAAATATTAAAAATCTTACAGTCATTCTTGAGAAGTGGAACAAAACAGGGTGCAAAATTGAAAAAAATAAAACCATGTACTCAGACAAATGAAACGATATTTATGTATCTTATATGTACTAAGCTACTGAGCAATGCTTTGATACAACCTTCCAACTTTTCTCTTTTTTTTTTAACAAAATGTGCTTTTTACTTTGGACGGTGTAATATAATTTCAACTTTATCTTTAACAGCATTCAAGATGTTTTTAACATTTCAAAACACATTCTCTTGTTAGCAGACAGATTACACTTTCACACACTCTCAGAAATAAAGGTACAAAAGCTGTCACTGGGGCAGTACCTTTTCAAAAGGTACACGTTTGTGCCTATTAGGTTGAAATATGTCCACTTTAAGTACTAATATGTACCTTTAAGGTACCAAAATGGACTCTTTAGGTACAAACATGTACCTTTTGAAAAGGTACCGCCCCAGTGACAGCTTTTGTACCTTTATTTCTGAGAGTGCATGTGACCAACAATTCCTCAACAAATATAAAATATCATAATGAAATATTATCAAAATATAAATCTGACGGAGGTGACACATCTGACGGTGCTGACGAAAACCTGAATTTGTAGTCATTTTAAAACAAACACAACAAACAGTGGGTATGTTATTGTTTATAAAGCTTTTATTCAGGAGTCACATTTAAGTATTTTGATATATTATTGGAACACAAAATCTGACGGTTTTGACAAATTTGGCATTTCTTTCACAAAACAAATGGAGTTCATGTAGAAGCCATTTAGTTTTTTTCTGTTGATGCTAGATGCTAATGGGACCTGCTTCAGGAGAATAAAATGATCTAAATATTTCAAATAATTTCCTTGGAAATTGGAAGATGGTGTTGAAATATCATGGTTGTGACAGGAAATATTAACATTAGGATTTAAAATATTCTAAAACTATAAAACTGACCAGAGCCTGTCTGACACTGATGTACTCTGCAGAGGAGGAATGCAAGGGGTCCTTTATAGTGACAGCTGCCCCTGATATTCCCTGATTTTATTACATTTTAATGAATGTCTGAGTCTGACGGTGATGACAAAAATTGGGGACACAACTTTGAAACCTTATGAAACATGCATGTGTCACTGAAAAACAACCTTGCTTTGATATGAGATATTATTAAGTGTTACTTTTGATAAAACAAGGTCTTTTTCATCATTAAAAAACATTTTGTCCATGTTATATATGAATGATTGAACCCTTCTCTGTGGACACACTGTTTTAGATGTAGTGAGAAGACAATAAGTGCCATAGATTTCACATAATAATGATCAAATTAAACTGAATGGGATAATTGTGTTTACATTCTATTATTAATCCCCATAACATTTACAATTGAAAATATTTTTATTTTTTAAACCTGATAGCAGTTACAATTTCTGGACATGTCTCAAGAATGACTGCTTATTAAACTCAAAATGTTTAACAGTAGCCCATATGTGCTCATTTCTGTTTCAGTTCAGAATCAAAACTGACAGTGTACGATCCTCTGCTGTTGACAGGAGGGTTTGAGAGAGCAAAGCACAAACTATTACAAAAACTTCAGGTAAGACTTCACAGCATCCCCTTTATTTTTAACACAAGAGCAGTTTGTTATCCTGAATGTGTGTAATTCGCTTCCAGTTATTTTAACTGTACAAAAACAGTCCGCTATGCTGCTTTATATTGCTAAATGCTATTTTTTATCATTAAGTATTAGCAAGTAATATAGCAATCATAAACACATCGGTCGTAGAGCACATCCCGTTTACTGCACTTTGTTATTGTTCTAGATGGCGGCAAATGTCTGGCACATTCACAGAAAATAGTTTAATTCCGTGTTGCAGAAGTTAAGGGCATGGCCTTCATTTTATTTGAATTTTTTGGCTCTCATTATACTGACTTGCGGTAATGTACGAAAGGACTCAAAACAAGAAATGCTAACACCTGTATCTCTGCCCCACTTTAACTTCCACAGAATGACCTCTCCACGAATCTACAGGAAATCCTGCGCTATGATGAGCAACATGGACATAATGAGGACTCAATGAATGACGAAACCTTCATCAGTGTACACATAGATGTCATTAAGGTAGCTCCTACACTGTAAAAAAAAAAAAAAAAAAGTTGAGCCAACTTAAAATTTTAAGGCAACTAGCTTCAGCAGATTTTTGAGTTTTCTCAACTTGTCGTTTTAAGTTTATACAACAAAAATTTGAGAATCTCCCACAAAAATAAGTTGAGCTAACTCAAAAATCTCCTGAAGCTGGTCGCCTTAAAATTTTTAAGTTGGCTCAACTTTTTTTTTTTTTTTTTTACAGTGTAGATAGAGAGAGAGAGAGAAAGAAAGTGAAGCAAGACTTAGGCTATTTTTATTTACTCATGTAAAAAGATATCACAAGGCATTTGAATATGATATACTGCAAACTTATTTTATGTTTTGTTTTCACAGTGCCTGAATAGTGCTATTTTAGAAGCTGAAATGTTTGGTCTGACTTTGAGGCACGCCGTACAAATACTCTGCAATGAAGAGCTGCATGGTTTTGTTCAGAAGTAGGTTTCTCTATCTTGTATTACACCTTTAAAGTTCACACACTAAAGCGATTCTCATTTAATGAGTATCCAGTTATTATCTTTTTAGTTTATGGTTGTTGGAGTGGAGATGTTTATAATCCTGTACTTAATAGCTATAAATATGTGTTTTCTTAGGTATGTGGACACTGAGAATGAACGTCTAACAAAAGTAAAGTTTACAGAGAAAAACTCTGTGCATCTGTTTCGGATATTCAACACCTGTATGCAACTCAGGTATTTACTAATGATGTTTAAGTAATGAACTAATACATGGCTCAGAAGCTGGAACAGTGTATAATTAAAGGGATAGTTCACCCAAAAAATGAAAATTCTGCCAATAATTACTCTCATGTCGTTCCAAACCCGTAAGACCTTTGTTCATCTTTGAAACACAAATTAAGATATTTTTGATGAAATCCGAGAGCTTTCTGACCCGCCGTAGACAGCAATGCAACTGACACGTTCAAGACCCAGAAAGGTAGTAAGGACCAAAATAGTCCATGTGATGTCAGTGGTTCAACCGTAATATTATAAAGCTGCGAGAATACTTTTTGTGCACAAAGAAAACAAACAAAAAAAGATGTTATTTAACAATTTCTTCTGTTTCGCTTTCGCATCAGTCTCAGCCATGCATTCACGAGAGTACCACGATGCATACATGTGCATTCCTTCATTTTTGGGTGAACTAACTAACTAATCTGCACTAATTGAAGAATAGGTGAAGACATATTTGTCACCCTTGATTTATTCAAAGTGGTAGCATACTTGTGGGGATATTAAAATAAAGTGACTAATATTTGGCTTCCATTTGTGGCTAAAGTAGTGCATCAACCATGAGAGACAAACCCTATGTCATCGTTAAAACTAGAGTCATTATATCTTGTGAGTGTATTATTTTAAAAATATTTGTGCTAAGTAATTTATTTATTTATTTTTTTGAATTAACCTTTTAATGGACCTTTATTTGTCTGTTCCCTATATTGGCTTTTTATTACAGTTAACCTTTAACTGCCCCTTTTCTGCAGTTTTATCATAAGACCAGTATTATTTATTTTAACTATAGATGCTATGCTGCACAAATCACTCCAGATATTAACAACAGTGATGTCTACTCAAGCACTGTATGCATGCTACAGAAACTGGAAGATAATGCTTCATCCATTGTACAAAAGGTCATGAACTGCTTAGCACAGGTATGTTTTGACATCTGTGTTTATGATAATCTGTTCAGAAGAAAGTCCACTTTTGTGCACTCGAAATTAGGTATTTGAGTCCACAGAATTGTGAAATCCATAAAATGTTATTTGGATTATTTTGGCTCTTATTATTTCTCTGGGCTACTGATAAACAACAAGGATACTGAAAACTCCTAACACATTTTTAATAAAAACTTACAGTCCTGTTTCTATTTAAATGTTCATTTGTAGGCCAATTTAGAAATGTATTTCAAGAAAAGGAATAGGCATACTGATACCTTGATGGAGGTAATCCAGGGGCAGTGTGCATCTCTGCCCGAGACCGCCTCAGAGATCAAAACGGTACGTGCAGTGAATGACCTTAAAACTAATCAAAAAGCTCCATATCTCACCCTCAATCTCTAACAATCTCTTAATTCCTGACAGGTCATTGTGAAAATAGCTTACGACAGTGTTTCCAAAGTGTACCTGGAATGCCTGATGAAGACAAAGTTCAGAAACCTGGAGGACTGTTGGGGAAATGCAGAGGAAAAGATAACAGAGGATGTTCAATATTTTCATGAAACATTCTCTGATCTGGTGAAAAAAAAATAACTCTTTATTTCTCAAATAACTCTTGTTTTTAAGCGCTGATTTCCTGATACACATGACCTTTGGAAATAAGGATCAAACATTATTCAGCATAATTGTTCCACATACAGTACAGAATAGGTAAAAATCTCATTGTTTGAGTAAAGTGATTTTTGCCTGCAGAATGGCATTGCTGCCCGGAGAACCAGCTCCTTCAGAGAATGACTGAAGTTGTACATTGCAATGATGTAGATGCACTGAAGATTACCTGTTGTGATTTGTTCAGAGCTTTCCCTCAGGAGAGGTAAACTTAGATCACAATTAACACCACTACAGATGCAAACATGTATTTACAGTTGTTTAAAATTGTGTGAGTATTCAAACAGAGAATGAGTGATTTTGCTTTCATCAGACTGAATGAATGTTTTGCAGTGAGCAGTATGTACCTGGTCTGCTGCGCTGGAAGGGGGTGTTATCAGAGCGACAGGTGAGGGAAGTGCTGGATGTGAGTCGGGAATTTGGCCCATATCCAAGTCCTACACGTGTCACCTGTTGCCCTCTGAAGGGACTTTTTTGTTGTAAATAGCTTGCATCCTATATAGTCACATGAAAACAAATAAGACTGTCTTTAATAATGGGAACTGCAGAAGCATAGTTGTGGTTAGCTGCTTCTGAACCCAACAGCAATGCAAGCCTATCAACATCATTGACTTGATGAGAAATGGGCCAAAAGTCAACTGATCCACATTTACCTGAACCGTTATTGATGCTTAAGATAAAGGTTATTTTAAGCAAAGATATTTGCTCTATGATCATTTTGCTTACAAAATAAGAAAAATATACAAAGACTTTGTGTTATTTGTTTAAGTGTTTAATCCTCTTTTTTTTAGTTCAGCTGGTAAAAGTAAGATATAGAGATTGTGATATTTCTGCCTTCTAGATCTGATGTATATTCTTTAATAAGGTGCTAAATCTTTTCTTTCACATCTGTTTACACTGAAAGCAGGCATCAAAGCTGCAGAGCTACTCCAGTGACTTTATTTTCCCAGTCTGTCTGAAATAATAAAATACTTTTTTTAAAAATGTGTCCAAGCATAAATTCATGCAGCCTACAGTACTTATTATGTTCTTACATGATGATATTTTAATGCTTAGTTTATGATAAAAGCTCTGTAGTTTTTACTGTGGGGCAAAACATATAATGCAATACAATGAAGATTGAGAGATGAACTAATAAACATTCCTCAAAAGCCTATGGATCATATTTGATACTCACATTTTATCATGACTTTTCTAAAAAAAAAAAAAAACTGATTTATGGATAATCAAGTAAACAGAGTATTTCACAAAACGTTTTAGTGCTAAAACTAGCTCTGAAATCTGTGAAAGGTTACGAGTAGTGAAGAGGACTCCTGAGTCACTAAAAAGACCAAACGACAAACTATCCTAAAATGTCTGTTGCCGGCAATCTGCCTCGGAATGTGAACATTTTAGAAACATTTGATGATAATGTGCTTTTAAAAAGGTATCGCCTTTGGTTTTGGAGGTTATCGCAACTCCAAATTTTCCTTTTGATTATATCCTTGTTTTCATTAACCAGTTGGGCAAGAAGTAACAGCTGTTCTTGCATCCAGTTTTCTTTTTTGTTTGCATGTCTTACTATCAGCCATGATTATTCTACTCTGTTAATTAAAAGGCTGTTTATATGCATATTCACTAATTTTTCTTTTACGAGAAGCATACAGGCTGACAATTAGCTGAACATATACTTGTTTAATTAGTGACACTTAGCCTGCATTTTAAAATCTTTATTTGAATGTGGCAATTAACATTTTTATTTTTATTTGAATACAGTAACATATTGCACTCTACGATATTTCTATGAATAAATCTCTGACAGAGACTATCAGCCAATCACTGTGTGCATAGTCAGTAAGCATGCTGACACCATCCATAGCAACGAGGTCAACCCCGCCCCTTACTCTGAGCTTAAAACTTCTCTCTATTCCTTAGTAAGAGTTTGTCTCAGCAGCGTTGTGAATAGGTTTTAAGAGAAAACTCTTAACTAAAAGCTTTTACTGCTATTTAGGAGAACTCTTAGTGCTAAGATAAAATGTTTTGTGAATACGGGCCCAGATGGTGGAAGGCATGTAGTAGATTGTGAACAACAGGTTTTTAGGCAAAGTTTTGATTATATTGATTTAGAGGCCTAAGAAATTTGTGTATAGGATTTAAGCAGCACTAAAGCACTGCAAGGTGATCTACTGGTTTGTCAGCATGTAATTACGTCATAGTGATAAGAAATGGATGGATTCTGTCTTACCATTGCTGCCACATGATCTACCATGTTTGTGTGTCGGTTCATTATAAGCTGAAGGCCATGCCACTGGCACTTCTCAGGGCTATTTTTCCCTTTCCCTGTTATAAGTCTGTTACTTCTTGCCACTGTACATAGCCATTTGTACAATATGATGATATTAGTTTGTAAAACAATATAGTAAAATGTGCTGTTTCTAAAATAATTGTACACTGTTTCTATAATTGTACACTATTTCTGTAATTTCCACAGTTATTTACTGTATATCACCCAGTGTAATACTGCAAATTCCCTTTACAGTAAGTAACTGTAATACCCTTTTCATCATGGGAATTTTCTGTGAGGCATACAGAGACTTATATACTACTGTAACGGTCTCTTTGGCGCCATTATACCGAGGTCTTTTATTTTCCTAATTTCTTACATTTGGATTGACACAATTTGCCCTACAACGTGTTTACAACGCCGCAACAGCTTGGGACTGACTACACAGGAGGTGTTACATCGCTTCTAATGATTGGAAAATCCGTTTGTATTTCGTGTCAGAAACAGCGCCAGCGCTTGGAGTACATCTGTACGTCAGATATATGCCGGGGCCTCACTTTACTGTCCGCATCCACTGCAGATAATATATATAATGGGTTCTATTTTGTTGTCTGTTGTCGAGTTGCGCCGCGGCGCGCCACTCGTGTCCGAGGAAGACACGGATTCAGCGGGGAAGCGCCGCGGGGATGAGCCCGCGAGAGTGGAAGAGCTCCGGAGAACATCTGCGCTGTGTGTCGATGCACCTTACGAGAGAATAAGCAAGGTAAAAATATGTGTACGTTTGTCTGTGTGTTTGTCAGATTTTTGCACACCAGTTTAATCATTTACTGGTCAACATGGCAGTTACAGAACTTTACTATGGTAAACTGCGCTGTCTTTTCAAACGACTTTTGTCAGCTTGTTGAATTAAGTTGCCGAATTAAAATTATTTTTAAGGTTAAGGTTAACTAATGTGAAATTTAGTTCAGGTGTTAGTAGTTAATGTTGGCCAGTAGCCTGAGAAAATAAAATCGTATGTTAGCTAGGTTAAACTAGTTTTATGGCAAGCTGCCTTTCTAGTTTTAGAATTAGTTTGTTATGGTTTTTAATGGAATTTAAGATTTACTGCATTTTTTTGTATTTGTGTTTTAAAGGCAACTGCAATGAAGCATCAAGAAAGACATGAGCAGGCCAGCCACCCTGAGACTGATAATTCATGGTAAGAGAACAACTATGGTTTTGAGAGATTTGTGTATTCTATATGAGTTTTGCCTTTTAAAAGTGTGCTATTTCTACTTCTTGTTTTTCAGAGTGGATGGTGAGCAAAGATGGTGGCCACGTTTTGGAGCAGCACCTGGGTTTTGCAGATGGCTATGTATTCTTTGGCTGTTTGTCTTTTTTCCCCATTATGTTTCTGTTGCCTAAAGATTGTTTGTGAGGATGAATCCAGAGGACACAACATAATGCACTGCAAAACATCCTAAGACAGGAGAAATGGTGAAGATGCACAGTTCCAGCATTGGAAGTCTGTATTTTTAAGTGTTATACATGCAATGTTTTAAATAAAGAATTTGATATTTTTTAATTATTGTGTCTGTTTTAATTGAATGCCAGTAGTACCTATGTAGAGTAAAAATAACATGATTTCTATATAAAAATTATAAAATCTAATGAGATCTATATTAAAATGAATGAATTACAGTAGTATACTGATAAATCAAATGCAGTTTGCTACTGTAAATCTTAATTACTTAATTACAGTGTTGCCAGTAAGTTACTGTAAAAACCCTTTGAAATGTCTAACAGTGTATGGCACACCCAAAGACTAGGCTTCATTTTCGTTTTCTCTTAAATGCTGTCAAAGCCTTCACACCTGAAACAACCAGTTGGTAAGCTGCAAACCCAATTGGCTGGAATGTTTATTAATGAGGTAAATTTCCATTAGTATACCTGCTTTTCCTGCAAGCTCGTTATTTACTGTGATGTATTCTGTGGGCCAAGGAAGCTTTTTATTTGTGTCAGTCAAGTGTCAATTTTAAGCAAGTGAAAATGGCAAGCTTTTTAATGAGATGGAAAACAAAGAATGGGAATGAAGTCAAACCAATGAAAAAGAGAGATGGTAGCAGTCTCTTGTTATTTTTCTGATTTTATTGATCTCACTCATTTATGAAAGTAAGTGTCTTTGCTCTTGTTGGAAAAGCCAACATCTTTCCATCGGTATACAATGCAAGCATATTGTTTAAAGTATTTCAACATTTTGTTTGCTGCCATGGTTTGATGAATCAGATTAGTTGTTTAGTAATTTATTAAAATTACATTAGAATCAAATTTTCGCACACAATGTCTTGAATACACATTTTTAAAGTACTTTAAAGAAGAGGAAAAAGACTACTTAAAGTAGTCATGTGGTGCAAACAATATGCTGCAAAAAAAGTCCCTCATTATATTATAAAATATCAGAGAATTTGACTTTTTATAATAAAAGGTTAGTTCAATATGTACAATTCCCCAAAACATTGGGAATGAATAATTCAAGATTTCTGAAATAATGTTTACATTTACATAAATCACATAAAAAGTTTTTTATTTTTATTTTATTTTTTTACATTTTTTTATGAAACAAGTAGATAGAATAGAAAAAGGAAAGCTAGTGTTAGTTTTACAAGAAAAGCAGTTTAATGTTTGCATGTTTAATGTTGAAGATTCATAAATGATTGAACATTATCAAATTGCCACCCCACCCCAGCTTTTTTTTTTCATTAATCATGCACACTCTTATTTGTCAGTGAACCTTTCACCAGGGGAACAGGTATCTGAATGCAGTTCACAGCAGTCTGTTATTCCTGATCTCATTGTTTTAGATGTTGAAGCACGTAACAAAAGAGTGCTTCATACTCTGAGAAAGATTCTGAGAGACCAATTAACCCCTGAGGACTTTGACGCTGCAGTTGAGGTGTTGAAAACATTGAGCAACCTGAATGCTGGTCTACTAGATCATCTGAAGGACAGTTACAGCCATCACATCTTTACCAACCTGGACCTGCTCCTAAACAGAGATCTGTCTGTGAAAGAGATCTTCTGCCTTCTACTGTGGGGAAAAGATGTTTTCTTCAGGTATAAAATTGATTGTTGTTTACTTTTCTGTAAATGTACTTGTAGTAAACAAATGAAGCATGAACTATTGACAAATTAATTTATGTTACAGTTCAGACTCACAGCATTTCTTCAGAGCGTACGACCCTCTGCTGTTGACCGGATGGTTTCAGAGAGCAACGGAGAAACTGCTGCCAAAACTGCAGGTCATGATATGCTCCATCTGTATTTGTTAAAAGTATCAGTGTATTAGGCTAAAAAGGGCACCCAAAATAGCAAAACATTTAGGAATGACATAAATCTCTATCCCACTTTAACTGTCACAGGATGACATCTCCAAGACTCTACAGAACATCCTGAACTATGATGAAGAACTCGGACATAATGGAGACTCAATGGATGAAGAAACTGTCATCAGAGTTCATTTAGATGTCACTCAGGTAAAGAAAACTATGTGCAAAGCTCATTTTTTCTTGGTATGAAAAATAGGATTTGTAATGGTTTTTAAATATGATGTATTGCACACTTATTTTATGTAGTTTTGTCTTTACAGTGTCTGAATGCTGTTATTCAGGGTTCTAAGCAATTTAGTCACACGCTGATGTATACGACACAAACACTCTGCCTTAAAGAGCTTCATCAGTTTGTTCAGGAGTAAGTGTCTAAAAGTGTCTCCACATTATCTATCTATTCATTGTTATGTCATTTATTTATTCTTTTCTTTAAAAAAAATATATGAACATTAAGATTAACTTTTAACTAATTTTCTATATATTTTTTTCTAGGTATGTGTATGTAGAGAAAGGACGCCTGGAAAAACAGCAACACCTGAAGAAAAATTTTGTGCATCTGTTTCGGCTCATCAGCACCTGTAGACAACTCAGGTGACTTCTATTTTTAATGATTAATATAATTATACATTTATAAACTTATCAGTGTATAATTAACTGGCATTTCTCTATCCATAATTTTCGGATTTATCCTGCATTAGGTTCATACACAGGCAACCACAAAACTAAAACTATAGTTTTGTCATAAAAACAGCTTTATGCATATATTTATTTTGCTGTACAAACCCGATTCCAAAAAAGTTGGGACACTGTACAAATTGTGAATAAAAAAAGGAATGCAATAATTTATAAATCTCATAAATTTATAATTTATTCACAATAGAATATAGATAACATATCAAATGTTGAAAGTGAGACATTTTGAAATGTCATGCCAAATATTGGCTCATTTTGGATTTCATGAGAGCAACACATTCCAAAAAAGTTGGGACAGGTAGCAATAAGAGGCCGGAAAAGTTAAATGTACATATAAGGAACAGCTGGAGGACCAATTTGCAACTTATTAGGTCAATTGGCAACATGATTGGGTATAAAAAGAGCCTCTCAGAGTGGCAGTGTCTCTCAGAAGTCAAGATGGGAAGAGGATCACCAATTCCCCCAATGCTGCGGCGAAAAATAGTGGAGCAATATCAGAAAGGAGTTTCTCAGAGAAAAATTGCAAAGAGTTTGAAGTTACCATCATCTACAGTGCATAATATCATCCAAAGATTCAGAGAATCTGGAACAATCTCTGTGTGTAAGGGACAAGGCCTAAGACCTTTGTTGAATGCCCGTGGTCTTTGGGCCCTCAGACAACACTGCATCACTCATCGGCATGATTCTGTCATTGACATTACTAAATGGGCCCAGGAATACTTCCAGAAACCACTGTCGGTAAACACAATCCGCCATGCCATCTGAAGATGCCAACTAAAGCGCTATCATGCAAAAAGGAAGCCATATGTGAACATGATCCAGAAGCGCAGGCGTTTTCTCTGGGCCAAGGCTCATTTAAAATGGACTGTGGCAAAGTGGAAAACTGTTCTGTGGTCAGACGAATCAAAATTTGAAGTTCTTTTTGGAAAACTGGGACGCCATGCCATTCGGACTAAAGAGGACAAGGACAACCCAAGTTGTTATCAGCGCTCAGTTCAGAAGCCTGCATCTCTGATGGTATGGGGTTGCATGAGTGCGTGTGGCATGGGCAGCTTACACATCTGGAAAGGCACCATCAATGCTGAAAGGTATATCCAAGTTCTAGAACAACATATGCTGCCATCCAGACGTCGTCTCTTTCAGGGAAGACCTTGCATTTTCCAACATGACAATGCCAGACCACATACTGCATCAATTACAACATCATGGCTGCGTAGAAGAAGGATCCGGGTACTGAAATGGCCAGCCTGCAGTCCAGATCTTTCACCCATAGAAAACATTTGGCGCATCATAAAGAGGAAGATGCGACAAAGAAGACCTAAGACAGTTGAGCAACTAGAAGCCTGTATTAGACAAGAATGGGACAACATTCCTATTCCTAAACTTGAGCAACTTGTCTCCTCAGTCCCCAGACGTTTGCAGACTGTTATAAAAAGAAGAGGGGATGCCACACAGCGGTAAACATGGCCTTGTCCCAACTTTTCTGAGATGTGTTAATGCCATGAAATTTAAAATCAACTTATTTTTCCCTTAAAATGATACATTTTCTCAGTTTAAACATTTGATATGTCTTCTATGTTGTACTCTGAATAAAATATTGAAATTTGAAACTTACACATCATTGCATTCTGTTTTTATTCACAATTTGTACAGTGTCCCAACTTTTTTGGAATCGGGTTTGTAGATTTTTTGCTCCTGAACTCAACAATCCGGACATGAACGACCTCTCAACCATCACTCACATGTTAGAAGAGATGTCTATTGCATGTCACGTTCTGTCTATTGCACAGGAGATGATGAAACACGTAGCACAGGTAACATTTCATCATAACCAGTTTATGCACAGAAGGAAAGTGGAGGGATTTCCCAAATTCCAAAAAGGGAATGTCTCAGTCATCAACAGAGGTTAATATTTGTTAGCTTACATACCTGCCTATCTGCGTTTCCCTATAACGCTGTCTCTTAGCGTGCTACGAAGACTCTAATGTATGCCTTAACTACAGGTGTACCTGTATTAGGGTACTACATAGTACAAAACTACATAGGACACTGCTTAATAATTTGACAGCTTTTAACAAAAGAAATAAACAACAACATAGAACTACAGAAAAAAACATTCTGTTGAGAGTGCTTTCCAACAAGCACTTCAGAAATAGTTGAAATTTCATTTAACAGGACTCATGGGATCTTATGAAAATAATCCAAATTGCAAACTAAATCTAACCTTGGAAACTTTATATAATTTCGAAATGAGAACTGGCAACCTCATGTCCAAACGTATCATGCGTATCACTAACTGACTATATCTTCACTGGCCTTTTTAAGAGTCAGTTATATTATCAACATATATTTTCCACAGTGTCTTAATTTACTCTACAACCAGGGTTGATTGCCCAGCAGCTGCATCACTTCATTGGTATAAATCACTAATTTCTGTTATTGGATGACCTACCTACTGAATAAAAGCACAACACGTGAAGCATATAATCAACAGCTTCTATGGCAAAGAAAAAAGAAAGGGGAGAGCTGCCAGCAGATGCATTTGAGTTTGTCTTGACAAAGTCGGACCAACAAGATCTAAAAGATCCAAAAGATCTTTGCTGCCGTGGCCAAGATTATAATTATTAATATTTTCTTTTTAGAATTGCAGCTTTTGAGAATTTTAGTGCACATACACTAAATGGTTCCGCGGACGGTGCTGTCTTTGATTTAGCAAAACCATATAGGCTAATAAAATAGCTAAACAACCATTAGTCTAATGACAGTTTAATTATTTGCATGAAAACACTTCAGTTAGCCTAATTGAGCACTGAGTGTATTAAAACTTCAGAATTAGGCTATATTGTGATGTGATGTGATGAACTGTGAACTGTAAACACACTCTCAGAAATAAAGGTGGATAAAAACCTTTTCAAAAGGTACATGTTTGTACCTAAAGGGTCAATTTTGGTATTTAGTATTTTGGTAATTAGTACTTAAAGTGTACATATTTGAACCTAATAGGTTAAAAGTGTACCTTTTGAAAAGGTACCGCCCCAGTGACAGCTTTTGTACCTTTATTTCTGAGAGTGCAGTGATAAGGTATAGCTAAGCATGGTCCGGACCAACCTTACGAAAGGTATACTTAACTAAGAAGGTTTCGGGAAACACATATTAATGATAAGGTACAGCTTAAGAACGACGTAGCGTTAAGAAGGTTTCGGGAAATGCAGTCCAGGTTTTTCAACAATGAAGTGGTAACCCTTTGTAATAAGGTACAGTTTGTTTACTTACTTGAATGCAGTCAGTGCATTATGAACTAACAATGAACAATAGCTGGAGTGTTAATTATGGAAAAATGGTTGTTTATTGTTCATGATACCTAAAGCATTGTGTTTATGCACTCTAGAGGGCAGGAATTTGGGGTTGCATTCATTTATTTTTTTGCTATAGACAAAATTCAGGAAAAACATGAAAATAACTCTAGTTTCTATGTACTATGAACTATGTACATTTCTAGGCCTTTTTAAGACATTATTTCAAAGAAGAAGGTGAGAAAATTCAAGTACTAACAGAGGCAATCAAAAAGCAGTGTGCATCTCTGCCTGAGACTGATGAGGGAAAAGAGATTCAGAAGGTTGGTTCTGTGTTCAAATACCCAGTCTAACTCAAAACTCAAATTTTAAAAAAAACAACAACAAAACATAACATTTTATCCTATTTTCTTTCTGACAGATCTTTGTGAATGTATCCTATGACTGCGTTTCACGCGTGTATCTGGATTGCCTGATGAAGAGCAAGTTCAGACGGCTAGAGAGGAGATGGGGAAATGTTGGAAAAAGGATAAGCAAGGACGTTCTCAGTTTGCACAACACATTCACTGAACTGGTAAAAAACTCTATAACATTTAATTAAATTACACTCTTAAAAAGGTTACAAATGGGGATGTCCACACTGAGGCCATAGAAGAACCACTTTCAATTAACAAGTTTTAAAAGCACAATTTTTTTTCTAAGTGTGAAGAACTATTATGTATCTGTTTTACAGAATGGCACTGATGACCAGAGGAACCATCTCCTTCAGAGGCTCAGTGAAGTTTTGCTTTGCAGCGATGTAGAAGCAATGAAGATTACCTGTTGTAATTTGTTCAGAGACTTCCCTCAGGACAGGTAAACTTGGCAAATAACACTTAGTATATACTTTTGCCTGGAAATGAATGTTTTTTTAATTTTGTTTTCATCAGACAGTGCAGTAAAGTCTTCCTCTGAATGTTTTGCAGTGAGCGGTATGTACCTGGTCTGCTGCGCTGGAAGGGGATGCTATCAGAGCGACAGATGAGGGAAGTACTGGGTCTGAGCCGGGACCTCGGCCTCGAACTAAAGCCTAGACGCGGCACCTGTCAGCCTCTGAAGGGACTTTTTTGTTTTCTTTGATATGAATAACACCATCAGCCAGAATTGTGAAAATCTTTGTTTACAAGTTTAATTCGATGACATAACTGTTTTGTGACATTGAATTATGAATGTTATACTGGTACATTCATATTTTCATTAGATATATTACTATATTTGCTTTTACCTGATGACCTTTTGATGTTACTTGAAAATAGGAAACAATGTTTCTATCGGACCACTGGAGAAAAATTTATTACCCGTTTACTCTTTCACGTTTTTACCTTTTTAATCTTTTCTATGATAATATCATTTTCACAGCGTTATTCATTTTGACTTCTACCATTTACATTGTTACAAAAGAGGATTGTAATAACATGTCCAGCTATGAACCTAAATTATTGTTATATTATTTAATAGTTCAGTCAGGACCACTCTGTTTGATAAAGATTACTGTAGAGGTCCTGAACATTATTTTGGTGACAGGCTTTACTCTCAAGGGTTCAGATTCTGAGCTGTTCTCAAGCAAACCTCAATGAGGTGTGAAATCCCTGAAGCCTCATGCAATCAGCAGATCTCAAATTCCATCCAGAAGTGAATCAAGTCTGTAAATGAGACTGGACAAGATTAAACGATTAGCTGATAGATGATTTCTGTGGACAAGATGCTAAGTGATGGAGGAGGGTAAGCGCATGTCTGTGCGACAGACCAAAGCAAGTGTGAGTTTGGATGAAATTATATTTCTTATTTAATTGTAGTGGGAGGAGCTACAATCAACTGAGCGTCAGCTGCTGCTGGCTGTCACGCCATGGTCTGCCTGAACTACTTTTGAGCTCCATTCATCACTCAAACTACATTTATATATTTTTTGTAATTTCTTTCATTCTCATTTGAAGACAGTTGTCTTTTGTGTGAAGAGATTTTCAACGTTTAATGTGTTGGTCTTTAATTATGCAGGAATATAATCTTGATATCCGGCACAAGAAAAGAACTGACAAACATCTTTGCCAATGCCCTGTGCAGAATTCATTCCTTTGACAATTAAAAATGTTTTTTTTTTTCTGATTAGTGATTCATTACTTTATCTTATAACCAGTGGGTGGCTTTGTGTATCTTTACCTCATTTGTGTTGAACTCACTGAAGTAGAGTTTCTTTCCTTTGTTTCTCTGATTGTACTCCATGATTGAGGGAAATGGGAGAAGTGAGTGTTACCTTCTGAGTCTGATTGATTCATCTATTTTTTTGGTACACAAGTTTAATGATTCATTTATTTTTGTGGGGTTCATAGGGAAGTGGGTGCCATTTGTTTCGAATTGGACTTTTTCTCCTGTTTCTGTTAGTTAGGGAGTCAGACCCGCCCTGAGTGAGCTGTCATCAGTCCGCCTCTGTGTCGACTCCGGTGCAGGGGAAGACAAGAATGTCTCCGATTAAGCCATTGAGGTGTTTTGTTGTTGGATGTAGTAATGAATGAAGCAGTCATCATTTACTCCCGACATCTGAGCCGCTGAAGACGCAGAGGATTAACGTTACTTTCGTTTTGAAGGGAATGCGCCGATCCCGATCTGCCTAAATGCGCCGATCCTGATCTGTCCTATCTCTGTTCTCTGTATCCCCTGTTGTTAAACTGCTCACTTGCCCTCTTGTGCCCTTTTAATAAACCTTGTAATTTGCCATTCTGCATTTGGGTCCTCCCTCACAGATCCTGACAGAAACCAACTGCAGGTCCCCAGTTTGGGAAGTCTTGATTTAATGTAATGTTTAATGTGCTTCATGTTGTTAATTATGATGAACAGAATATATATATTTTTTGTTGATATCACACGAGCTTATCATATTGAAATCAGTGTGATAAATGAATTAGGGCAAAAGTAATCAAAAAGTAATGTTATCTAAAATATGTTCTGTAATGGATTGCATTACTAACTTAAGGTTTTGTCATGTAATTTGGATTCAATGGATTGTCTGTTTAATGTTGTACATCTTTATTAATGTATTTATTTTGTAGAATGTTAATCAAGATTTTGATAATATAAAATTAAATCGTTTTAAGATCTATTGGAACCACCCTCAAAGTTTGTTGAGGCCCCCTGGTGGACCCCATGCACCCTGGATGAAAGAGGTTTGTTACTACATAGTAAGTGAGTAAGTAACAGAATTTGAATTTTTCAGGTGAACTATATGTGGAAATGTGGACATTTCATGCTGTATTAAGCCACTGTTAATCCTGCATTATATGCAATACAATAGTCATAAATTAAATATAAAAAGAAAGACGATCTCTCTCACATCCTATCTGTAAAATGAAGCAACTGGATTATGCAGCAAGACAATGATTCAAAGCATATGACTAAGCTCCCCAGCCTTGCTCCAAAAAAACAAAAAATAATAAATGTTGGCCTTCTCAAAACCCTCACTCAAACCCAACTAAGATGCTATGGCAGAATCTTTAACATGCAGTTACATTCTCAAACCATGCTCAACGTTGGACAGTACCACACTGCTGTGAAAGACTCCGGTTATCTGAAGCTTTTGGTTGCAGATATTGCTGCTAAAGGTGCCAATGAGTTTTTCTCATGGATGACAGGTGTCGATTACTTCTATTCTTTTCATTTTTTTTGTTTTGTTTTATTCAAAAATAAAATAAAATAAAAACTGTATAAATTTACTCAGGTTGCCTTTATTTTATGTTGTATTTTGCTCGAAAATCTAAAACTCTTTAGTATGACATACACAAAGACAAAAGGATGCGGCAAATACATTTTCAGTGCTGTTCATGTGAAATTTATTATTTCATATGAGACACTTCTTAAACTTGATGCAACTTCTTCCGATACTTCAAATGAACCACAAACATATCCTGTGCATTTTAGAACGAGCATCACAGTTGAATTTTCACATTTACAATAGCGCACCTGTACAGCAGGTGACTTTTTCATAGATATAAATCAAAAAGACTGCAGAATCCAAAAGCCCTTTACAGTAACTTTACACTTACAAAAATGTTAAACTTTAAAAACATGTTTCGGAGTAAGAAAAAAACATCCACGAACAAAGATGAACAAGATTGTCTAATGAAAGGCATGCCAACAACACATGACACAGAAACCTCAGATGGTAAGACTTTTTTTTTTTTTGTCATTTTGGAAACACTTCACAGTAAGGTCTCATTTGTAAATGTTAGTTAATGCATAACCTAACAACGAACAACACATTTTACAATATTTATGAATCTTTGATAACAGTCAAAAAGTTAATAACAATATGCATTACAATATGCATTAGTTCATGTTAGCTCAGGTCCATCAACAGATACGTTTGCTACAATTTTTGATACAACTTTTAATTATTTATCAGCAAATGCTGAAACTAAGATTAATAAATGTTTTAGAAGTATTTTTATTGTTTATGTCAACTAATGTAGTTAATGAGTTGAGTTGAAAATTTCTAAAGTAATTGATGCATTCAGCAGGAGAACAGGAAAGCACAGTCGACTCTGCGATGCCATCTAGTTCAGGTGTTGAAGTGAGTGGCGAGACAGGGCTTCATATTCTCAGAACAATTCTGAGTGAACAATTAAGCCCAGCTGCAATGCTGAATATCAGCGTCTCTCAAGAATGGCGTGATAAGTACCTTCAGGAAATAGATCAGTTTGTGGAAAACCACTTTCCCACGCTGCCAGCAGAGAGACCACAAGAATCTAAGTTAAAGCAGATACAGGACTTTCTAAAGAGAACACGGAGCATGATATATGATGAGGTGCTTCGATTAACACCTGCACTGAAAGATGCTGGTCTGCTAGATCATCTGAAGGACAGTTACAGCCGTCACATCTTTACCAACCTGGACCTGCTCCTAAACAGAGATCTGTCTGTAAAAGAGGTTTTCTACCTTCTACTGTGGGCAAAAGATTTGTTCTTCAGGTATGCACTGCAAATTTGTTGTAGGCTAAATGTAATATTTGTATACATACAACACACTGACAAGTTAATTTTGAAATGAACACTACCACTACTTTTGAAGAAGAATGATGATGAAGGACACACTAAATTGACCAAAAATAAACTAAAGACATTAATTTAGTTCTTTCTAACTTTCTGTTCATCAAAGTTTATCACAGTTTTCTCAAAAATATTAAGCAGCATAACATTTATTAATGAGAAATGTTTCTTTAGCAGCAAATCAGCACACTGTAAAACCGAGCAGTGAAATGAATGAAATGAAATGAGTTAATTTCACTCAAATAATAATGAAAGTTCATTGGACTTAATTGAAATAAGTTCTGTAAACTCAAAATGTTGTTGTAGTAAGGTGAACTTAAAATTATTACGTTCTCTAGTTCCCAGCATGCTTTGCACCAGACAACAAGGAAAATAAATGTAGAAATGAAGTGTTATTTTGTTTTTTGCACAAGATTAACATAGAGAGACATAAGTTAGTACTTAAATGTTGTGTTATGTTAGGATTTACATAGGTTTCTGTTATGTTGGTTTTGTAGTGTTACCGTTGTGGTGAAGAGTAGAGCCTGTGGTTAGGTTGAGGATGGACAGCAAAACTTCAAGACTATATATACACTGGAAGGTTTTTTTTTTTTTTTTTTGACTATTTTACATGCAAGTGTTGTCGTGACTCTTTTAGATAACTACATTAGCATGTGCTAGTACTAAACTATAAAGATCTGAATGAATGTGCTGTTGATGGAAGTAAGTTGTATATAATTATCATTGTGATAAGAGGGGTGGGATTATGGAAGCAAGGCTTGGCTTGGCTCCCATTGCTCTTAGACCTGCCCACTTAAAAAATAAAATAAAATTAAGCTCTACTAACTTAAAATATTGAGTTAATTTACTCAAATGTTTTGAGGCAATACGTTTCCTCAAATGTTTTGAGTATTCTCAACTTTTTTTTTTACAGTTTTACAGTGCATATTAGAATAATTTCTGAAGGATCACATGACACTGACCGGAGTAAGTTTTAAAATATAGGCCAAACTGTTTTGTTTTGGTCAAAAAAGTGCAGTCTTGGTGAGAATTAGAGACTTTTTTCATAAATATTAAAAATCTTACCAACCTCTTGAACAGTAGTGTATTTGCTCATTTCTGTTCCAGTCCAGACCCAAAACTGACATTGTACGATCCATTGCTCTTGACGGGATGGTTTGAGAAAGCAAAACAGAAACTGCTGCAGCTACTTAAGGTAAAACTTCACAGTATCCACCTCATTTTTATCGTAAGAGCAGGCTGTAACTTGAATTTCTCTGCTGAAAAAAACTAAACAAAACAATAGACACCATTATAAAATTTGTAATGGTTTTACTGGTTATAATGGGACTTGTATTGGTTTTAATGGAAACTGTAATGACCCCGTGGGTCTCTATTGGTCACCTTCTATTGGTGGCTTGTTAAAACCAATAAATCCTAATGGAATATGTCCCAAAACACACTACAGAAAACCATTTTTTTAAATGGTTTTAATGGTTAAAAGTTGATGGTTTGTAATGGTATATATAAACCATTAGAATTTTCTGTGATGGTTCTATTGTTTTTCAGTAGGGTTGTGAGGCTTCCGGTGACATTCGCTTTCAGTTATTTTTAGCTGTGCAAAAGCAGTCTGCTATGCTGCTTTATATTGCTAACTGCTATTTCTTATCATATTATTAAGCATCATCAAGTATTATAGTAATCATAAACACATTGTTCTGTAGTGCAAATAGTTTTACCATTTACTGTTACTCCTGTAATCTTTCTTTATTTAAATGTTTTGACTCATTACCCATTACACATATTGCAGTAATGAAAGGACCTAAAACAAGGTGTAACACACATATATCTCTGCCCCACTTAAACTGTCACAGGAGGACATCTCCACGTACCTACAGAACATCCTGCACTATGAGGAGGAGCACGGACATAATGGAGACTCGATGGATGAAGAAACTTTCATCAGAGTTCACTTAGATGCCACTCAGGTAGCTCTTATAGATATAAAGTGAAGCAAGACATTTTTATTTACTCATGTAAAAAGGTATCACTAGGCATTTGAATATGATATATTGCTAATCTATTTCATGTTTTGCTTCCACAGTGCCTGGATAGTGCTATTTCAGAAGCTAAAATAGTTGGTCTGACATTGAAGCATGCGGTACAAATACTCTGTAGTGGAGAGCTGCATGATTTTGTTCAGAAGTAGGTTTCTCCTCATGTTATCTCATATTACACCTGCAACTAAAGTTCACACAATTCCCATTTAATGAGTATTATGATCTCTTTAGTGAATGGTTGTTGGAGACAGGAGGTTTGTAATCCTAATGTAAATATATATTTTTAGGTATGTGGATTCTGAGAAAAACGTCTAAAAAACCCAAAGTATACAGAGAAAAACTCTGTGCATCTGTTTCGGATAATCAACACCTGTATGCAACTCAGGTATTTACTAATTAATACATGTCTCAGAAACTGTAACAGTGTATCTTTAAATCTGCACTAACTGAAGAATAAGTGAAGACATATTTGTCACCCTTGATTTAATAAAATTGGCATTATAATTGTGGGTACATTAAGATAAAGTGACTAATATTTGGCTTCTATATTTGCCTAAAATATTGCGTCGACCACGGGAGACAAAATGTAAGTAAAATAAAATAGCTTTTCTAGGTCACTGTTATAACTAGAGTCATTATATCTTGTGAGTGTATTATGTAAAAATATGAAAAGTAGTATATATTTTTTATTAAGTGAACTTTTTAGTGCACTTTTAATTGGCTGTTCTTCCTTATATTGGCTTTTCACTACATTAAGCTTTAACTGTCCTTTTGCTGCTGTTTAATAATAAAACCAGTGTTATTTATTTTAACTATAGATGCTATTCTACACAAATCACTTCAGATATTAACAACAGTGATGTCTACTCAAGCACTGTATGCATGCTACAGGAACTGGAAGATAATGCGTCATCCATTGTACAAAAGGTCATGAACTGCTTAGCACAGGTAGCCTATATTTTTTGTTTGTTTGTTTGTACATATGTGATTATGATCATCTGTTCAGAAGAAAAGTCTACTGAAAATAAGTATTTGATTCCACAGAATTGTGAAATGCATAAGATCTTATTAGTATTATATTGGAAGCATCCATTCATATCAGACTATTTCTCTGGGCTACTGATAAACAACAAGGATACTAAAACCTTTCCCAACACATTTTATATCAAACTTACAGTCATTTTCCTCTTTAAATGTTAATTTTAGGCCAAATTAGAAAGTCATTTTGAGAAAAGGAATAGGCATATTAATATCTTGATGGAGGCAATCCAAAGGCATTGTGCATCTCTGCCTGAGACCGCCTCAGAGATCAAAACGGTACGTGCAGTGAATGACCTTAAAACCAATCAAAAAGATTCAAGCTCCATATCTCACCCTCAATCTCTAACAATCTCTTAATTCCTGACAGGTCATTGTGAAAATAGCTTACGACAGTGTTTCCAAAGTGTACCTGGAATGCCTGATGAAGACAAAGTTCAGAAAGCTAGAGAAGTGTTGGGGAAATGCTGAGGAAAAGATAACAGAGGATGTTCAACATTTTCATGAAACATTCTCTGAACTGGTAAAAAATAACTTTTATTACTCATGCATTTTATTTTCCTGATGCAATTGACCCTTGGAAATAAGGATCAAACAATATTTAGCAAAATTGTTCCACACACGGTACAGAATGGGTTGGGTGTTATCTAATAGTTTAAGGCTCATATTGGTCCACAACTCTTGTCACTATTAATGACTATGGTGGTTATGGCAAGTAATTTTAATCTTTGACTTTTGACATAAGAAAACAGTGTTTTTCTCGTTTAGTTTTTTGAGTTTATTGTTTGAGTAAAGTGATTTTTGCCTGCAGAATGGCATTGCTGCCCAGGAGAACCAGCTCCTTCAGAGAATGACTGAAGTTGTACATTGCAGTGATGTAGAAGCACTGAAGATTACCTGTTGTTATTTGTTCAGAGATTTCCCTCAGGAGAGGTAAACTCAGATCACAGTTAACGCTTCACTACAGATGCAAACATGTATTTACAGTTGTTTAAAAGTAGCTGTTTTTATTGTGTGAGAGTATTCAGATGCAGTCTGTCTTTAGACGGTCTTAATGTTTTGCAGTAAGCGGTATGTACCTGGTCTGCTGCGCTGGAAGGGGGTGTTATTAAAGCAACAGGTGAGGGAAGTGTTGGATATGATCCGGGAACTTGGCCTGTTTCCAAATGATACACATGTCTCCTGTCTCCGTGTCTCCTGATCCACATTTACCAGAACTATTACTGGTGCTGAAGACAAAGGATAGCTTATATTGTCAGACAGATATATTTGCTCTATGATCATTTTGCTTACAAAATTAGTGGTAGTTCAGCTGGTAAAAAAAAATAAAAAAATATGGAGATGAAGAATGTTCTCCAAACATCATGCTATTTCTGCCTTGTAGCATTCAGATCTGATGTTTATTCTTTAACAAGGTCCTAAATCTCTTCTTTCACACCCGTCTACACTGAATGCAGGCATCAAAGCTGCAGAGCTACTCCAGTGACTATTTTCCCATTCTGTCTGAAATAATAAAATAGTTTTAAAATGTGTCCAAACATACATGTAGCCTACTTATGTTCACATTGGTACTTTTCTTCCTGATATTAAGATGTATTTTTTGTGAGCCGGTCAAAGTCAAAAGACAGGTGGAAGTGGAAACGGTTAATGCTGTAAGCGTTAAATTTGAAATAGTCAGAAATTTAAATATTTTGAAGTTGAACTGTTTATTGAAACTTTGTATACTTACATAAAATGCATATACATCAGTTGTCACTATCTCCCACTAATATTCTTAATAAGATGGTATTTAAATGTTTAGTTTATGATCAAAGCTCTGTAGTTTTCTTGTGGGGCAAAGCATTATGCAATTTAATGATGATTGACAGATAAACTAATAAATATTCCTTAAAAGCCTGATGAATCTCTAACGAATGTCCACTGAAGTCGAGTTGTGATGAACCCAAGTGCAGTTTATTTCAAACAAGGTGAAATCCGAAATCCAAACAAAGACTTGACATGAACAGACTTGGTAGAAACAAACTCACCAACAGCAGGTTACATAGATCAAAGCTAGACAAAGAACTAGGGCAACATGAGGGCTATTTATGTCATACAATGAGGGTCACATGACAAGAACCAGCCAATGAGAAACAAGACACATGAACCAAAGAACCAATCAAAACATAACACACAGACAAGGGAATCACATGACAGAACATGACTGTGGCCAAACTACAAAAGACAAGAAAACAATGAACAAGAAACAAAACCAAAACCCAAACCCCCCCTAAGGGCGGCTCCAGATGCCCAAATCCCAACAAGTCCAAGAGGGTAGTAGAGCAGAGGTGGAACGGGGAGAGGGATGGAGGGCCAGGCCCATGAAGGGGAACAGGACCCGAATCATGACATGGACTGTGGAACGATGGCAGACAGTGAAACACTGGAGAACCTAGGCTGTGGATCAGGGGCAGACTGTGGAGCATCCATAGCCACAACAGAGCAGAATGAGAGTTCAGAAAGGCTGTGACAGGACAAGCAGAGAATTCATGAATGGCCTCCTTGGCCATGACAGGGCAGACTGTGAGTTCAGAAGCAGAAGCCGCCACCTCTGAGGCAGACTCATGGGCAGAAAAGGCCTCTGGGGTAGACTCGTGGACAGGAGAGGCCACTAGAGTGCAGCCCAAAAACTCAGGATGGCGAATTTGTCGGCCATCTTAGCCGGGTTAGGATAGCAGCGTTCCTCGTCCGCTAAACCCACAGTATATGAAGAACCACCAAACAAAGTGGTTTGCAACAAAGCAAAGTCAATATATCGTTCCAGTGATCAACAAATCTTACCCCTGGCAGACTTGAACGGAGGGTTCATTTAAGCCCAATCGAAAAATGTCCTTAAGCGCCACAAGATGACAGACCACAAAAGTCCTCCACATAGTCCTCTATAGCCCGGTCACCTTGATGAAGGCAGAGGCAGCATGAAACTGCTGGGTTCATGGTAGCGGTCGAGTATTCTGTAACAAGCAGTCCACTGGAGGGCAAGTTTATGAACCCAAGTGCAGTTTATTTAAACAAGGTGAAATCCAAACAAAGACTTGAACAGACTTGGCATAAACCGATTTGACAGGATCATATTTGATACTCACATTTTAACATGATTTTTCAAACTGATAAATACTGATTTATGGATAATCAAGTAAACCCAAGTTACGTTAAGTGTTCATCTTGAAATATTACTAAAAAAAAAAAAATAGTGTCAACATCAAGCTGAGATCTTGGCAAACAGATTCAGGCAGAGAGCGTATGAAGAGGAGTGGATCCAAGCTGCTGCCGCACGTTTTAGAAATTCTTCCCAACAAGATTGCCTGGTTAAGAGATCTAAATGTAAAGAGCAGCGTGTTAATGGTTTTATTCAGTATTCCCCTTTGGCAAAAAAACCTTGATGGTATAATTCAGAAATATTGGCATATTGTTGAGAGTGATCCCGAGTTCCAGTGCTTTCCTTCCTCCAAGAAGGCCTGGACAGGCACCTCTCTGCATCTACACTCAAAGTGTGCGTGGCCACTATAGCAGCAAACCACAACACTGTGGGAGGCAGATCAGTGGGGAAGCATGATCTGATTATTAGTGCGTGTGTCACGGGTTGCTGGAGCTTGCTGGTTGCAGGGAGCGCGAAGGAGGCAGATCTCAAACAAATAAAGTCTTTAATAAGTCCACAGCTGGGAAGAGGGAGATGACCGGCGGGCTTGAGTGAGCCGCGGACAGCGGCAGGCTTGACTTCGCTGCAGACGGTCTTTCTGGGCTGAGGACAATGGTGGGGCTTAGATGAACTCGGGGAAGCATGGGAGCAGGCTCATTGGAACGGTATGTGGAGGGAATTGGCTTGTGGTGAGGTGGAGCGTCCACGTGTTTCCGGATGGGAGGAGAATAATCTTCCACATCGACAAGGAACTTGGAGCAATTTAAATCTAGAACATAATTAATAAAATCCACTAGGGATCTGCGGCAATCATCAGGAGTCAAGAATTTAAACAAATTATCATGTTTCAGTCCCATCTGGAAGCACACATTAATCATGGAATCGCTCCAACTCACCAGATGTATCACGCTCAGAAATTCCTCCACATACTGCGGAAAGTCCAGGAGAAAATCCTCAGCCCAGTTCATATTTAAAGGTCCTGTCTTCTGTCACAGGTTGCTGGAGCAGGGAGCTCAAAGGAGACCGATCTCAAACAAATAAAGTCTTTAATAAATCCACATGGGAAAATCAAAAAATACAACCAAATAAAACAACATGAGATAGGACAAAGAGACTCTAGAAACTGAAGGCTTATAAAGACAGACAAACCAAAGGAGCAAACGAGATGATTAATACAACACAGGTGATCTGAATGAATGATTATTAACTAATGGGAACAGGAAATACCAAATAAGGGCAAAATGGAACTAAACAGGAACACACGCACGTGACAGCGTGGAGGTTGAATCCCCTCTTCGGATCTCTCAGTGGTCCTTCAGGCCATACAGAGAGATCTATTTAAGATCTGTTCTCCTGTCACTTGAGCTTAGTGCCCTCTCTTTTCTGTCAAGAGGGCGGGGCATCTGCAAGCCCTCTCCGTCAACCAAACCTGACTAGAATTCAGGCCGGCAGACTATGTTGTCCTGAGATCCCAGCCTGGATATGTGCCCAAGGTTCCCACTACTTCCTTTAGGGACCAAGTGGTGACCCTGCAAGCTATCCCTTCTGACAAGGGAGACCCAGGCTTGTCCCTGTTGTGCCCAGTGTGAGCCCTGTTCACCTATTTTGAGTGTGTACAGAGTTTCAGATTGTCTGAACAGCTCTTTGTCTGCTTTGGAGGACAGCAGAAGGGGAATACTGTCTCCAAACAGAGACTCTCCCACTGGGTTGTGGATATGATTCTCAAAGCTTATCAGGCCAGAAGCTTACCATGGGAGTTAGAGCACACTCGACTAGGGGCACTGCTGCTTTTTCAGCTTTGGCAAATGGTGCCTCACTTGCAGACATTTGTAGAGCAAGCAAATACACACAAACAATGTTATGAAGCAAAATTCATGTGATCCTCACTATGAAAAAGAAGGTCTTGCTAAACTGGAATGAGTCTGATCCTGACTACAAGTGACATTCTCCAGGATCTTTTTGAGGTCTGATGGAGAAAGATTTCCCTTGACTCTCAGCCGAGCAGAATTATGATGCTCACTGTAACAAGAACACAGACATGACAAAAAATGCAGCGGCCATTTTTTGCATGAATAGCTCCACAGCAGAAACCACCATACCTGAGATCAGGGTAGAGCTTCATCATAACACCAGGAGGTTTAAAAATCAACTTAATAAAAGAGTGATCTGTAAGAAGAGCTGCCGATATACAGCAGTCAGTGACAAAGAGAGAGAGAATCTCTCAAAAATCGGTTCTTGACTTTTTTTAAATTTTTTGGTTTAAACCAGGAATATTGCATAGTGTCAGGCTATTTAAAGCGTCAGGGATCCAATAAATTGTGAGTATGACAAAAATAGGATTAAGATAGGGTTATAAGAACTGTGATGACATCTAAAATCACATCTTGGTAAGATATCAGTCGTCATTTGAACTGCTTTATTTATATATACACAGGTGCATCTCAAAAAATTTGAATAACGTGAAAAAGTTTTGTAACTTATTTCAAAAAGTGAAACTTTCATATATTCTAGATTCATTACATGTAAAGTAAAACATTTTAAAAGTATATTTGTTTTAATTTTGATGATTACAGCTTTCAGCTCATGAAAGTCAAAAATCCAGTATCTCAAAATATTAGAATATTTCCTAAGATCAATCAAAAAAAGGATTTGCAAAACAGAAAAGCCACGCAGATACATTGTTTTCACTCAAATCAAATCAAAGCGCAAACAGCGTAGAAAACGTATCCGTGTGGCGAAGCTGACACAGAACAGCATACGCTGTTTACCTTCAGTGGATACTCTCCAAAATGGTGCCAGTGTGACGCGGAGGAGACGAATTGTTAAATGAAGTCGTTATTTTTGTTTTCTTTGCGCACAAAACATATTCTCGTAGCTTTGTAAAATTACGGTTGAACCCCTGATGTCACATGGATTATTTTACCGATCTCCTTGCTACGTTTCTGGACCTTGGTCATGGTAGGATCCTTGCTGTCTATGGGAGGGTCAGAGAGCTCTCAGATTCCATCAAAAATGTCTTAATTTGTGTTCTGAAGATGAACGAAGGTCTTACGTGTTTGGAATGACATGACAATGACATGAGTAATTAATGACAGAATTTTCATTTTTGAGTGAACTAACCCTTTAAGGCTTAACCCTTTCTGTTCGTTAATATATCAATATAATTCATTCATAACACATAGCAAGCCTGCCCTGTGCGTTCTCTAACCTGTCCAGGTGCTGCACTGCTCTCGCAATTGACTGCCAATTTCCCTGTCCCAACATCAAACAAACATTTAGAAAATCGATTTTTGAAATCGATTTGAACTGGTAGAAGACAATCGCGATTCATATATGAATGGATTTTCCTCATTTTTAAGCAATGTTTTTTTTTTTTTTATAATTATTTAAGCATTTATGTGCTTAAATTAAATGAAAGAATACAATGAACACTTGGATTATATAAAAAATTACACAAACTTGTAAATCAAAACTTGATCATGTAATATTAAAGAAAATTATGAAAGCTCTGCACATTTAGCATATTTCCCTTATTTAACACAACTGATTCAGATCATCAGCTTGTTACGAGAGACTCCGTGAACTGAACTGAGTTTGTCAGATAAGGGATGTGGAGAGCAAGGATTCCTTTAGGACCAGTACTAAGAACCAGGAGATACATACATATTTACCCTAAAATCTTGATGATTCACATTTGTAAGTCACTTTACATAAAAGCATCTACAGTATGTGACTAAAGGGAGAGTTCACCCAAAAATAAAAATTCTGCCATTAATTACTCACCCTCATGTCGTTCCAAACCCATAGGAACTTCGTTCATCTTTGGGACACAAATTAAGATATTTTTGATTAAATCCGAACGCAACTGAAATGTTCAAGGCCCAGAAAGGTAGTAAGGACATCGTTAAAGTAGTCCATGTGACATCAGTGGTTCATTCTTAACGTATGAAGCTACGAGAATACTTTTTGTGCTCAAAGAAAACAAAAAAATAAATTTATTGAACAATTTCTACTATTCCCTGCAAGTCCTCAATGTACGTTCACAAGAGTACCTCGAAGCATGCATGTGGTGCTGCTGACGCAGGAGCTGGTGTTCTGGATGCGCTGCACCTTGTGTACAAGCAGAGGAATGCACGCACATACATCGTAGTACTGTCGTGAACACATGTCGAAGAAGAGAAGAAATTGTTGAATAAAGTCATTATTTTTGTTTTCTTTGCACACTAAAATATATTCTCGTAGCTTCATAAAGAACCACTGATTTCACATGGACTATTTTAATGATGTCCTAACTACCTTTCTGGGTCTTAGATGTGTCAGGTGTATTGCTGTCTATGCAGGATCAGAAAGCTCTCGGATTTAATCAAAAATGTCTTAGTTTGCGTTCTGAGGATGAACAAAGGTTTTACACGTTTGGAACGACACGAGGGTAAGCAATTAATGACAGAATTTCCATTTTTGGGTGAACTATCCCTTTAATGTTGATCTAAAAAGTACCCATATATCACTGTTGTATATTGAACTCATTTCTACTGTAATTATAAAAAAATTATAATTAATTAATGATTGTCTGATCTGTTTATCTTGAACCTTTTTGAATTACCTGTATTGGATATGGTATTTTGTGATTGACTGTATTATATTCTTCACAGATCACATTTTCATGTTGACCTTTTTTGTGTCTTAGCAAATCAAGCTGCTATAATAATAATAATAATAATAATAATAATAAATAGCCTCCAGTCCTGCCATGATAAGCAGATGATAAGGTATAGAGAATGGGTGGATGGAAAATAATAATAGTGATTGATCACAATAGAGAATCATTTATGAATTAACGTACTGTGAAATCAATATCTAGCCTCTGTTTTACCATAAATATTTATAATTTAATATGGAACACTGCTTAACCTTTTCTTCTCAAACCTGCTGCAACTATTTCCGATACTTCAAATGAACCACAGTCATATCCTGTGCATAAGAGAAGAACAAAATATCATGGTTGAGTTGAATTTCATCATTTAATGCACCTGTACCAAAGCTCATATTTTCATATATCTAAATCATTCATATATCCCTTATTATAAAGTGATATAACACTTACAAAAATGCCAAAAAAATAAAACCAGCCAAAAATAAAGATGAGCGTTATCCTCTGGTGAAAGACATGCAAACACACTACACAGAGACCTCCAATGGTAAGACAATATTTTATTTTAATAAAGTTGTTATTTTTGTAACACTTTACAATATTTGTTCACATTAATGCAACATGAGCCAACAATGAGCAATACATTTGTCACAGTATTTATTAATCTTTGTTAATGTTAGTTAATAACAATTCAACTGTTCTTTGTTAGTGCATGTTAGCTCAGTTCCATGAAATAACAGATACAATTTTTGATTTTAATAATGTATTAGTAAATGTTGAAATCAATATCGACTAAGATTAATAAATACTTTAGAAGTATTTTTCATTGTTTCATTGTTAATGCAGCTAACTAATGTTAACACATGGAATCTTACTGGAAAGTGGTTCCGTTATGTTAATTGAGTAACTGATAAAAAGTCATTTTGAGTTGAAAATTTAAAAAGCAATTCATGCACAGAAAATCACATGCATTCAGCAGGAGAACAGGAAAGCACAGTTGACTCTGAGATGCCATCTAGTTCAGGTGTTGAAGTGAGTGGCGAGACAGGGCTTCATATTCTCAGAACAATTCTGAGTGAACAATTAAGCCCAGCTGCAATGCCGAATATCAGCGTCTCTCAAGAATGGCACCATAAGTACCTTCAGGAAATAGATCAGTTTGTGGAAAACCACTTTCCCACGCTGCCAGCAGAGGGACCACGAGGATCTCAGTTAAAGCAGATACAGGACTTTCTAAAGAGTGCACAGAGCATGATATATGATGAGGTGCTTCGATTAACACCTGCACTGAAAGATGCTGGTCTGCTAGATCATCTGAAGGACAGTTACAGCCGTCACATCTTTACCAACCTGGACCTGCTCCTAAACAGAGATCTGTCTGTAAAAGACATCTCTCTGCCTTATTATGTGGGGAAAAGATGTTTTCTTCAGGTATGTATAGTGCAAATTTGTTGTAAATGTAATAACCTTGTACATCCACCTAACAAGTTAACTTTAAAATGTTGAAATGTACACTGCTTAATAGAATGATAAGTGCTGAAGATTCACACTGCAAAAAAGGCTTATCTTAGTATTTTTGTTTTGTTTCTAGTTAAAATATCTAAAAATTCTTAAATTAAGTGCATTTTGCTTAACATGAGTAAAATTATCTGCCAGTGGGGGTAAGTAAAATACTCATGTTTTAAGAATATTTTACCTACCCCACTGGCAAATCATTTTACTTGTTTTAAGCAAAATGCACTTAATTTAGGCCCCACCCCCAGAAGCAAGACTAGCCCAATCCCATTTCTACCTCTTAGCCCTTGCCCTTTCCCCTACCCCTCCATTTGGCGCGTTGACGTAAAGAGGTAGGGGTGCCTCGATTCACTTTTGGTTGGAGGGGTAGGGGTAGGGGAGATAGCCCTTCAAACAAAGATTTTACAGGACCACACTACAAACGAAGGGGTATGACAATTATCAGAATAAACCGGCTAAAGCAGCAACATGGCTGCCCGAGCGAACAAAAAGACACATAAATGTAAGCATTTTTGACATTAATAAAGATTTTAATGAAAAGTAATCATTTGTTTTAATGACGTTCCCATGAATTAATATCTCGTGGCCACGACATATCACGTTCAAAAGTCTTTGACCTGGAGTCTGAGTTAAGTCTGAAGTCTCTGACCTGGAGTCCGAGTCGAGTCTCAAGTAATTTAATGGCTCGCTAAAAAAATCCCATTCAGAATCCTCATGTATTGAAATCTTCCTATTTATGAAGCTGTTTTATAGGCTATAGACAAAATATATGAAAAAAAGAGGTGTTAAGATGTAAGGTTAATATACATCCAGCCTGTTACTGCCATTTAATCCATTACCATGTTCAAAACAGTTTTTCTGTAATCAAATTCCAAAAAAAAAGTCTGATCTACCATGACACAAAAGGAAATCGCCTGTGACACAGATATTACAAAACCATACAAATAAAGTTTTTCTTTATGATATAAGTCAGGGGTATTCAATTAAAGTTCCAAGAGGTGCAGCCTCTATATTTTCTTCCAAGCAGAGGTCTGGACATTTTTCAGGGTTCTCCTCCTGAAATCTATACTGTTTTAATATTTTACTTAAAAGCATTATCTACTAAAAACAATGTAGCTACAATAATCAAAACGTTCTCATCTTGACCAGAAAAGAAAGATAACTAGCGGTTTCAAAATTTAAGTTCTATCCTAGCCATCTAACAACAATTTTCCCGATTATAATTACATGATTCTTTTGAAAAGTTCTTAGCCTACAGATTAATAATGCTAAATAAGAAACGTCTTGTCAAACTGGTTTAAACAGTCAGAGTCATAGGTTATAGATAGATAAATAGATAGTAAGAAAAAGAACTATATTTGCAGCATTGTATTTTATTTTTTATTTTTTTGCTGTGTTTAGTGAAAGTAATCTATAATTTTGCTGCTCACAGTGTTTCTGTTGTTGTTAAAATGTCAGGGCAGACAGCAATCAATCAAAAACAAGGTAAACAGTCTGAGGTCAAAAAAACGAAGGCAAGGGGGCAAGGGAACAAAGGTCACGGAAAGAAACACGGAAACTAGGAATACGTTAAAGGCTAACAACCATCCAACACTCAGCCCTGAGTAAATGAAAGAGTGTCACTTAAATAGTGGTCCTGAGAAGAAATGGGAGGAGACCGTAACTGGTTCCTAGGCAGGGGTTTCTGGGAAATGGAGTGGCAAGGGCACTCCAGCTAGAGATTGTGACAATAATAATAAATACACTGGTTTGTAGTGCAAATAGTTTTAAAATTAATGCACCATACAGTGCAGTTTTATATACAATAACGTGAAGTCTCGCACATTCACAGAAAAGTTTGTGTTGCAAAATAAGTTGGGTATATCTGTTATTTTAATTCTTCAACTCTCATTACTGACTGACTAATGCATGAAAGGACCCAAAACAAGAAAGGTGTAACTCACATGTATCTCTGCCCCACTTTACGGTCACAGAACAACATCTCCACGTACCTACAGAACATCCTGCGCTACGATGAGGAGCATGGACATAATGGAGACTCAATGGATGAAGAAACTTTCATCAGAGTGCACTAGATGTCACTCAGGTAGCTCTTAGAGAGAGAGAATGTGAATCTAGACTTAGGCTATTTTTATTCAAAATCCAATGGCCAACTTGTTTGTTAGTAATTGTTGGTGCTTTCTGTGCAGTGTGAATTGGCCTTTAGGCGTAGCCCAACCTCCAGCTCCACAGATGCTAGAGATGCTAGAGATCATTCGTTAGAGATGATGAAGCAGCAGCGCCGCTGGTCGAGTGAGCCCTCACTCCCAGTGGGCAGGGTAAGCCTCTGGATTGATAGGCTGTCATGAATGTATCCACAGTCCAGTGGGAGATCCTCTGTTTGGAGACAGCATTCGCTTCTGCTCTCCTCCAAAGCAGACAAAGTGCTATTCAGACAGTCTGATGAATGTGCAGGGCTTGCACTGGGCACAACAAAGACAGGTCAGGGTCCCCCTCCTGTGGGAGGATAGCTAGCAAGGTTACCATCTCTAAAAGGAGTGGTGGGAACCTTGGGCACATATCCCAGCCCAAATTCTAGGCACAATTCGCTAACGGAGAGGGCTTGAACATCTTCACCCTCTTGATAGAAGTTCGTGCAGTCAGGAAGGCCATCTTTATAGAGAGGGCACTAAGTTAAACTGACTGAAGGGGCTTAAATGGATCTCTCTGTAGAGCCTGAGGAACCACAGAGCGATAGGGAATGAGGCGCAGTCTCAGAGGATTCAACCTCTGGGTGCCTCTTAGGAATCTGATAACCAGATCATGATAAGGAAGGAAAACATTCTTTGGGGCACACAGTGCCTTATACGCTAGATCTGTCAAACAAGCGACCAACAGATGAGACACCAAGCAGGACATGAGCCATCCACGAGAGCTGCTTCAGCGTGAGCACGGCCCAAACACTAAACTCAGCAATTGTGCCGGACGTTAGGAGAGAGATAGAAACCATATCCAGAAGGGCATGGATGGTAAGGCATGACGTAAACACACACAGTTCCACCCGTGAAGCTCTTTTTGAGAGTTCGCTCTTTTAGGAGGAAATTTTCTCTTAAAAAGATCGCTGTTGAAGCACCCAGAAGTACTCTCACAACACTTATCTGTGCCATAGATTCAATGACGAGGAGATTCGAGAGGTGAATGAAATGCTGCTCTCAGAGAGATGCAGCAGTTTCATTAGCCTTTTCTCAATGTTGTCTGAGGTGTCTGGGCTCCCAAGAGCCAACCCTAGCGTCGGAACTTTGTTTATTCATTTATACTTCATATTCATATAGTTTCCCTCTGTAAAACCTTTCACTGCCCACCACCGTATTTTCACACAAAACAAAACCTATGCAGTATGCTACGTGTGTGTGAGACTGTAACTAACTTTACAGCATTTACCTTGATGTTTTTTTTTTCAAATCGTGGTAATCAAATGTGGTTTTAATGATAATTAAAATATTAAATGGTAACACTGTCTGTAATTTTGTCGTGGTTTGGTCAAACTGCAACTGTTTCTATTTGTAACCCTCAAACTGGAATGAGTTCGACGACCCCTCACAAATCTTTAGCGACCCCTAGTGGCGGTCACAACCCCTGGGTTGGGAACAACTGGGCTAAAATAGCTTTTCTAGGTCACTGTTATGACTACAGTCAGTATCCTGTAAGTGTATTATTTTTTTTTAAAAATTGTGCTAATAGGTAAGTAGCTAATATTAATTACTTTGGGTTGAAAACTTTTTTTTTTTTTTTTTTTTTTGAGTGAACTTTTTAGTGCTCTTTAAATTGATCTGAATGAAAGAAATATATACCCACAGTTACAGTTAACCTTTAATGCCTTTTTTTCTGATGTTTTTTCATAAAATCAGTGTTATTATTTTAACTATAGACGTTGTGCTACACAAATCAGTCCAAATACAAACAACAGTGACACTGACTCAAGTATATGCATGCTACAGAAACTGGAAGATAATGCTTCATCGATAGTATGGATGATCATAAAAAGCTTAGCACAGGTATGTTTTGATTTCTTTAACATCTGTGTTTATGACAATCTGTTCAGAAGACAAGACCACTGTTGTGCACGTGAAATTAAGAATTGTGAAATCCATCTCTCCAGGCTATACAAACAAGGATACTGAAACCATTCCTAACACATTTAATATCAAACTTACAGTCCTGTTTCTCTTTAAATGTTCATTTGTAGGCCAATTTAGAAAGTTATTTCAAGAAAAGGAATGGGATTGGGATTGTCTCTAACAATCTCTTTGTTGTGAAAATAGTTTATGACGAGCCTGTCCTCCAACAAAAAACGACCCTATAGGTCGTTTGTGCAAGCCCTTATTACGACCTATATTTACGTTTTAAAGTTAAGCGCCCTCTAGTATGGAAGGCCGACGGGGCCAAAAGTCTTCAAACGGAACGCGTGAAATTTAACCGTGTCTACACGCACAATTTGTCCGCTTTAACGCGGCAAATTTAAACGCGTTTCTTTTGTACGTATAGACACGCACATTTTGGCCGTGTTAAGACGGCGATTTTTGCCGCGTTTATTTGGTGCGTGTAAAGACGCACAGTTTGAACGCATTAAGACGACATATTTGAACATGTTTCTCAACGCGCACATTCTGGCCGTGTTAAGGTGGCAATTTTGAACTTTAAAGCATTACAATCTATATTACCCTCATATTAATGCTTGCTTTAGTTTATGGTGTCATTAAGTAGGCCGAATAAATGTAATGAGATGTAAAGTGTTTTGTTGTTTATTTTATTTTTATAGGATACTCTCCCAGGTCCCTGTACCTTCTGATCATTTTAACAGGAATTAAGCTAGATTTGTCTCTTTTTGTCATGGGTTAATAATTGGAATATGCTTTAATATTAATTGTTTTATCCTTAAACATGTTTTGAATGTGTGAGCGGCTCTGAAACACCTTGTATGCATGTACATCCATTCAGTTCATAATTCCAAAGTATAGCCTATAATTGGGACTCAAGACATTGCAGTAGACTAATTATTACTGTGAAAACTTAAGTAGGCCTAAAGTTTTATTAAAAATTATTAAGAAAAATAAATATTAGTTATTTTTACGTGGGGTTTGGGTTTTCCCATGAAACACAAGCTGTTATTATGTAGCCTAAGTCTTTTTTTTTTTACATAATAACAGTTAAAAGTGTTATATTTCATCTAAATCTTTAAATATAAAGCATTGTTTACTTTATCTATTACACAGTAAAAGAGTGCTGCTGCGCTCATAGTCTAATTACAACGTTTACTGTTAAATCCTGTTAGGTGCATAACAAGATTTATAGATCTGGGCCTGTACGAATTAAATTACGAAGAACCACTGATTGGAGATGATTTTACTTTTACTTTGCCTCATAAGCCTTCTGCATGCTATATTTTTCAGCAGCTTTGAAAAGCGGTGGGGGGAAAGAATCGATTTTGGTGGGGGCATGTCTCACCCACCCGCAAATTACGCCTATGGTTATTATTATTAATGTTATTATTAATTATAAAACTTTGCTTATGTTTTTACTGCAACAATTCCCCACATTGTCTTTTGAAGAACGCCTATTACTGCATTTTGAAGTCGCGCATGGATTCTGTTTTCCACGCTTACATACAGTGATGGACCCGCAAGGGTAAACTGCACATCTGCATTTGGGTTTTATTCTCTGTAGTCCGATCAGGGAAACACAGCCCGTGTGAAATGGTTCTGTGAGTGGGCTGTGGGTTTGTTGTCTCTGCAGTATTAAAGCAGGCAAATCTGTCGAGCAAAAGGAATTTAAGTGGATATAATAAATATTTGCTAAAACTCATGTGGTCCTGTGTTGAAAATCTATGACGTTTCTTAAAAACTATGAACAGGATTGCCGCTAGCAACTGAGGCTATGGCTAAAGTTAAGCAAAACAAGCAACATGCACTGATGTAGTATGACAAATCATGACATAAGACTGACATCACACACAACGTAGCAATGCATTATCCTCACGAACAAATATTACGTGTGACGTTTACATACGTATACGGCAGTGTACCATTACGACATTCTTCACGAACAAACTTGACGTCTGACGTTTGTAAATGTTGGGGTATACGTATACAAACGTCAGACGTAATATTTGTTCGTGAAGAATGTCGTAATGGTACACTGCCGTATACGTATGTAAACGTCACACGTAATATTTGTTCGTGAGGATAATGCATTGCTACGTTGTGTCTGTGATGTCAATCTTATGTCATGATTTTTTTTTCTCTCTTTAGTTTAACGGTCTTTCGCGGGTAGAAAAACCAACAGATTATGGCTCTTTTAAAAATGTTTTAGCACACTGCCAAAGGACCTTTTCTGACTGCGTGCAGCTGGCTTCTTCTAACCAAACTGATGAAGATTTGAATGTTGTGAATGTGATAATAAGTATGTCCAAAATATGCTGCGTTTAGCCTATATGAACGATGGCTGACTTGATGCAACTTGAAATCAGATGATATGGAAAAAATTTCCTCTTACAATAGCGATCAGTGGATGTTGAATGGATGGCTAATAAAACGTATGTATGTATATTCCATTATCTGTAAGTGAAAATTTAGGCCTATTTATAGTCCTAATTTATAGTCCTATATGCACTTTCGTTTGTCTGAATCACATGCACATTTAAGAAATGATTGCTTATAAATGATGCCCCAGGTGTCTCTTAGAAACATTATTTCCTACAGTAAAGAAGAAAATATGGTCAATGTATTTAGTGTATTGATGTTAATTTTTCGAACTGAGTAGGCCTACACATCAAAAAATAAACTATCATTTGTTATAAATAAATATAAAACTTTCGTTCTATATTAGTACTAAAATTATAATTATACATACATAAAAAAAATATCTAAATATTAACACATATAATTATAAAAAATGCAATAATACAATTCTGCTTAGGGCACCCATTTGGCCAGCAGCGGCCCTGCTAGATTGATCAAACTTGTCATATCCTCCGTGATCGACTGCAATGACAGAACATACAAAAAACGGGAGTTTAATCGTAATAAATATAATGCAAGAATAAGCTAAATAATATCAAAAATAAATGTAAATCAGTCCGATTATTCCTCTGGGAGCAATGTGTATTTTGAATCGTTTTAAAGCTTGTTGTTTTGTAGAACATTACAGTTATATATGATATGAGAACAGTAAGCCCTGTAGAAGGAGAGTAGCCTATAGCCTACGTGTTATTTAAGAAAAGTATAATTATATTTTCAGAATGACATATTTTTTTCTCAAACATAGTCAGTGGGGTAAAATGCCCCCAGGGAGCAATGGGAAATTACTGTAGTTATTCTGTTTTGTACATCAAATCCTGTTTTTCCATCAAATGCATTCTAACTAGTTGGTTGAATAAAAATATTTGGATTTTATATTTAAAAATTACCTCAAGCTAGCATCAGGTAGCTAGTTAGCAAGCAGTTAGCATCAGCTAACAAAATGTTTCAGATAGGCTATTATAATTTTGCAGTAAATATTTAAAGCAAATTGCTTTGTCAGACTGGGGGACATTTTACCTTTAACCTGCATTTAATCTAATAACATGACAACTCTGAAAAATGTCCATACTTTTAACTGTTATTATGTAAAAAAAAACAAAAAAAAAACTAATAGCAGTTTGTGTTTCATGGGAAAACCCAAACTAATAACTAATATTTATTTTTCTTAATAATTTATAATAAAACTTTAGGCCTACTTAAGTTTTCACAGTAATAATTAGTCTACTGCAATGTCTTGAGTCCCAATTATAGGCTATACTTTGGAATTATGAACTGAAGGGATGTACATGCATACAAGGTGTTTCAGAGCCGCTCACACATTCAAAACATGTTTAAGGATAAAACAATTAATATTAAAGCATATTCCAATTATTAACCCATGACAAAAAGAGACAAATCTAGCTTAATTCCTGTTAAAATGATCAGAAGGTACAGGGACCTGGGAGAGTATCCTATAAGAATAAAATAAACAACAAAACACTTTACATCTCATTACATTTATTCGGCCTACTTAATGACACCATAAACTAAAGCAAGCATTAATATGAGGGTAATATAGATTGTAATGCCTTAAGTTCAAAATTGCCACCTTAACACGGCCAGAATGTGCGCATTGAGAAACACGTTCAAATATGTCGTCTTAACACGGCCAAAATGTGCGTGTCTATACGTACAAAAGAAACGCGTTTAAATTTGCCGCGTTAACGCGGACAAATTGTGCGTGTAGACACGGTTAAATTTCACGCGTTCCGTTTGAAGACTTTTGGCCCCGTCGGCCTTCCATACTCTAGCGCGCGTAAAAATAATGACAGTCTCGTGTTGCGTCTGTCGTCATGAAATGACGTATGACTGTCATTACCAATCAAAATGCGTGTTTATTTAAATGCAATATGTGGACTTTTTACACCGATCTCACAGTATTCGTACATATTTTACTAGGTGGCTAATTCGTACGAATGACCACACCTAACCCTACCCCTAAACCTACCCCTTACAGGAATCATGCAAAATCATTATTTTTAGTGCACATTTTATGAGCGCGTGCGTTCTCTGGGATCGAACCGATGATCGCATGATCACGCAATTACATATCGTCATATAACACAATGCTCTACCAACCGAGCTACACGAAACCAATTGTAGTATAGGCTCTGATGGGTCGTATTTCAGGGATTTGGACAAACGACCTATACGGGCGTATTGGTTGGAGGACAGGTTGTTTATGACAGTGTTTCCAAAGTGTACCTGGAATGAAAAATTAAGAAAACGTTCAGAAAGCTAGAGAAGTGTTGGGGAAATGCTGAGGAAAAGATAAAAGAGGATGTTCAATATTTTCATGAAACATTCTCTGATCTGGTGAAAAAAAAAATTTTTTTTAATTTCCTGATATAGTTGACCCTTGGAAATAAGGATCAAACATTATTCAGCATAATTGTTCCATGCACAGTACAGAATGGGTTGTGTGTTATCTAATAGTATAAGGCTCATATTGGTCCACAGCTACTCTTACATCTCTTGTCCCTCTCAATGATATGGTGGTTATGGCAAGTCATCTTAATCCTTGACTTTTGACTTAAAGGGATAGTTCACCTAAAAATTAAAATTCTGTCATCATTTACTCACCTCAAGTAGTTCCAAACCTGTATGAATTTCTTTGTTCTAGCCGAACACAAAGGCTAACCAGGCTGTTTTGGGGCGCCATTGACTTCCATAGTAGGAAAAAAAATATACCATGGAAGTCAATGGTGCCCCAGAACTGCTCTGTTTCCCACATTCTTCAAAAAATCTTCCTTTGTGTTCAGCAGAACAAACACATTCATACAGGTTTGGAACTACTTGAGGGTGAGTAAATGATGACAGAATTTTCATTTTTGGGTGAACTATCCCTTTAAGAGAACAGTGTGTTTTTACATTCATTAGTCAAATAAAAATCTCATGGTTTTAGTAAAGTGGTTTTAGCCTGTAGAATGGTCATCTGTCATCCTCTGAAGAGACTATTTTGTTGTAAGGTCAGTTAGTTGCTTGAGGTCAGCTAGTAAACGTAAGCTATGGAGAATGTTCTCCAAACATCACGCTATTTATGTCTGTAAGCATTCATATCTGATGTTTATTTAATTTTGTCTACACCAATTTTTTTGCGATCTTATCAAAGTGAAAATACAGGTGGAATTAGAAACAATTACCCCTGTAAAGCCTGACATTTGAAAAAATAGTCTGATTTAAAAAAAAAAATGGAACAGTTTATTGAAACGTTATATGCCCACCAACATAAAATGCATACTGTATAAATATCAGTTGTCACTCTGTATCTTCCAATAATATGTCTATATAATGCATTGTAATACAGTGATTGTTGAGAAATAAACAAGTAAACATTTCTCAAAAGCCTGATGTGTAATATTTGATATGCATTTTAACGTCCATCTTAAATATTGCAAACAATATAAAAGTTATTCCTACATTTACTTTATAAAAATCAGACAGAAGGCATGTAGTAGACTGTGTGCAACAGGTTTTTATATAAAGTTTTGATATTCATTTAGAAGCCTTCAATATTTGTGTATGAAAATATGATATAGTAGGCTTCAGGGTTTAAGCAGCATTAAAGCACTTCGCAGTAATCTATTGGTTTGTCAGCATGCCATTACTTGGGAATAAATGGATTCTGTCCTACCACAGTACTGCCACTTGATCTACTATGTTTGTGTGTCAGTTTAATATAAGCACAAGCAACTGGCACTTCTAAGGGCTGTTTTTCACTTTCATTTTCCCTTTCCCTGTTATAAGATGTAAATTCTTGCCACTGTACATGGCCTTTTGTACAATATGACGATATTAGTTTGTAACACAGTGAATTTGAATGCCACACTCAACGGCTTTCGCTTTCATTTTCTCTTACATTGTGTCAAAACTTTCACATACCCTTTAAGCTCCAAGGCCATGGAATGGGTGAGGTGTGAGGAAAGTACCAAGCAACCAATATAAGCTGCAAAGACATTGGCTGGATATTCTTCCATAAGGGGGATCTCCCACAAATGTACCTGCTTTGAAAAAGGCACGGCACTCACCATTTACTCTGATGTATTCTGTGGGACAAGCAAGCTTTTTGTGTAAGTCAAGTATGAAGTTTAAGGAAAAGAAAATGCCAAGCATGTTCAGGCGAAAAACAAAGAAAGGGAATGAAGAGAAACCTTTAATGAAAAATATAGAGCAGACAGACGGTAAGACACTCTCTTGTTATTTTTCTATAATAGACATTTATGAAAGTAAGCATCTTTGTATTTGTCAAAAAGCCAAGAAATCTTACCATTGGTAACAATGCAAGCATATCGTTTAAAGTTTTGCAGCAGTTTGTTTGGTGTCATGGTTTGATGAATCACATCTGGGTTTAGTGGTTAACTGTTGAGTCATGTACTCATTTTTGTGGTGGTCTATTAATTTTGGGCTAACTTTTCGGTTAGTTCAGTTTGTAAAACTTCTCAAAACACTATATTGAATGAATGAATAATTGATGATTTGTAAAATAATGTTCAAGATGTGTGCATTCACATCTATGAAAGTGTAAGGAAGATGTTACTTTCTATTTGATTGTTACACCACATGACATTTAAGTCAAGTCAAGTTGAGCTTTATTGTCATTCCGCTACATGTGGGAACATACAATGAAACGAAATGTCGTGCCTCACAGGACCACAGTGCTACATAAATACAGGCATACAACAATGGAATAAAACAGTATAAACGTATACACAACTATCCTACTGATAAATTTTGAATTTACACTGCACACTTTAATTTGTCAGTGAACCTTTCACCAGGGGAACAGGTATCTGAATGCAGTTCACAGCAGTCTGGAGTTCCTGATCTCATTGCTCCAGATGTTAAAGCATGTAACAAAAGAGTGCTTCATACTCTCAGAAAGATTCTGAGTGATCAATCAACCCCTGAGGACTTTGACGCTGCAGTTGAGGTGTTGAAAACATTGAGCAACCTGAATAACAACTACTCTCAAGATTGGCTTTGTGAGTACCTTCTGGAAATAGATCAGTTTGTGGAGAGACACTTTCCCACGCTGCCAGCAGAGGGACCACGAGGATCTCAGTTGGAGCAGATACAGGACTTTCTAAAGAGTGCACAGAGCATGATATATGATGGGGTGCTTCGATTAACACCTGCACTGAAAGATGCTGGTCTGCTAGATCATCTGAAGGACAGTTACAGCCGTCACATCTTTACCAACCTGGACCTGCTCCTAAACAGAGATCTGTCTGTAAAAGAGATCTTCTGCCTTCTACTGTGGGGAAAAGATTTGTTCTTCAGGTATAAAAATGATTGTTGTTTACTTTTCTGTAAATGTACTTGTAATAAACAAATGAAGCATGAACTATTGACGAATTAATTTATGTTACAGTTCAGACTCACAGCATTTCTTCAGAGTGTACGACCCTCTGCTGTTGACCGGATGGTTTCAGAGAGCAACGGAGAAACTGCTGCCAAAACTGCAGGTCATGATATGCTCCATCTGTATTTGTTAAAAGTATCAGTGTATTAGGCTAAAAAGGGCACCCAAAATAGCGAAACATTTAGGAATGACATAAATCTCTATCCCACTTTAACTGTCACAGGATGACATCTCCAAGACTCTACAGAACATCCTGAACTATGATGAAGAACTCGGACATAATGGAGACTCAATGGATGAAGAAACTGTCATCAGAGTTCATTTAGATGTCACTCAGGTAAAGAAAACTATGTGCAAAGCTCATTTTTTCTTGGTATGAAAAATAGGATTTGTAATGGTTTTTAAATATGATGTATTGCACACTTATTTTATGTAGTTTTGTCTTTACAGTGTCTGAATGCTGTTATTCAGGGTTCTAAGCAATTTAGTCACACGCTGATGTATACGACACAAACACTCTGCCTTAAAGAGCTTCATCAGTTTGTTCAGGAGTAAGTGTCTAAAAGTGTCTCCACATTATCTATCTATTCATTGTTACGTAATTTATTTATTCTTTTCTTTTAAAAAAATATATGAACATTAAGATTAACTTTTAACTAATTTTCTATATATTTTTTCTAGGTATGTGTATGTAGAGAAAGAACGCCTGGAAAAACAGCAACACCTGAAGAAAAATTCTGTGCATCTGTTTCGGCTCATCAGCACCTGTAGACAACTCAGGTGACTTCTATTTTTAATGATTAATATAATTATACATTTATAAACTTGTCAGTGTATAATTAACTGGCATTTCCCTGTGCATAATGTTCTGATTAATCCTGCATTACGTTCATTTTGTCATAAAAACAGCTTTATGCATTCATTTATTTTGCTGTAGATTTTTTGCTCCTGAACTCAATCCGGACATGAACAACGGTGACGACCTCTCAAACATCACTCACATGTTAAAGGAGATGGAGGATCACGTTCTGTCTATTGTACAGGAGATGATGAAACACGTAGCACAGGTAACATCATTTCATCATAACCAGTTTATGTACAGAAGGAAAGTTGAGGGATTTCCCAAATTCCAAAAAGGGAATGTCTCAGTCATCAACAGAGGTTAATATTTGTTAGCTTACATACCTGCCTATTAGGTTTTTCAACAATGAATGAAGTGGTAACCCTTTGTAATAAGGTTCAGTTTGTTTATGTAGTAAATACATTAGGTATTATGAACTAACAATGAACAATACTTTTTTAAACCTAGAGTGATAATTATGGGAGAATTGTTGTTTATTGTTCGTTATAAAGTAACTATGACATAACAAAACGACACATTGTGTTTACGCACTCTAGAGGGCAGGGTTTCACAGTTGTGTCCATTTATTTTTGCAATAGACCAAAAACCTGAAATTAACTGTGGTTCCTTTGTAAATGTTAATTTCTAGGCCTTTTTAAGACATTATTTCAAAAAAGGAGGTGAGCAAATTCAAGGGCTGACAGAGGCAATCAAAAAGCAGTGTGCATCTCTGCCTCAGACTGATGAGGGGAAAGAGATTCAGGAGGTTGGTTCTGTGCTCGAATTCCCAGTTAAAATCAGTTCTTCAAGAACAGAATTGTAGCTTTTCTTAACATTTTACACTTATTCTCTGCTCCTCTGCCCCACTTTTCTTTCTGACAGATCTTTGTGAATGTATCCTATGACTGTGTTTCACACGTGTATCTGGATTGCCTGATGAAGAGCAAGTTCAGACGGCTAGAGAGGAGATGGGGAAATGTTGAAGGAAGGATACGCAAAGACGTTCTCAGTTTCACTGAACTGGTAAAAAAAAAACAATTCTGGAACATTTAATAAAATTATACTCATAAAAACAAAGGTTACGAAAGGGGATTTTCATACCGATGCCAGAAGAACCAGTTTTGGCTCCTCAAAGAACTGTTTTGTGAACATTTTTAAAAGAACCATTTTTTTGTGTGAAGAACTTTTTAATAATCTAAACAATCTTTTTCCACTTTAAAGAACCTTGAAAGGTTCCATGGATGTTAAAGGTTCGTCATAGAACCATACATTCCAATAAAGATTTATCTTTAAAAGTGTACATTTGAGGGCTATTTTCCTGATGCATTTTGGCCTTTAAAAGTTCTTATCTTAAAATTTGATTATACTAAATTTACATACATACAAACACACACACACACACACACACACACACATATATATACCTTCAAGTATGTTCCTTCATGGTTTCCATTTACAACTGTTACATGAATAAAAACAACACGGGTAGAGGGAACTGATTTCTACCATTGCTTATTAAAGTAAATTAAACTAAATTATCCATACAGTGTCTTTAAGATACTGAATTAAAAATAACTTCCCAAGAGTACGACTCAATGTATCCAATGTATCTGATTTACAGAATGGCACTGATGACCAGAAGAACCATCTCCTTCGAAAACTCAGTGAAGTTTTGCTTTGCAGCGATGTAGAAGCACTGAAGATTACCTGTTGTGATTTGTTCAAAAATTTCCCTCAGGACAGGTAAACTTGGCAAATAACACTTAAAATAGTAAATACTTTGTACACATAATTACGGGCCTGGAAATACTTGTTATAGTAGTATTTATGAGAGTATTCATGTTTATAAGAGTGATTTTGTTTTCATCAGTGAAGTCTTCCTCTGAATGTTTTGCAGTGAGCGGTATGTACCTGGTCTGCTGCGCTGGAAGGGGATGCTATCAGAGCGACAGATGAGGGAAGTACTGGATCTGAGCCGGGAGTTCGGCCTCGAACTAAAGCCTAGACGCGGCACCTGTCAGCCTCTGAAGGGACTTTGCTGTTGTCTTTGATATGAATAACACCATCAGCCAGAATTGTGAAAATCTTTGTTTACAAGTTCAATTCAATGGCATGACTGTTTTGTAACATTCGTTATGAATGTTAGTAGCTTTATATATGTATATTTATATTTTTATCAGATACAGTATTTGTTTGTATCTAATTTTGATTTTACTTGAAAATCTGGACCACTGGAGAAACATTAATTACCTTTTTGGTATGTCATTTCTATGATAGTATTAATTTCAGAGTTATTCATTATGACTGTTTCCGTTTACATTGTTACAAAATTGGGTAACACTTTAAGGTGTCCTTATTACATGTTACATGTACTTACTATTATAATAACAATAATGTATGCATAATTACATGCAAGTTACCCTAAAACCAAACCCTAATCCTAACCCTAGTTTTTTAATATTAATAGTTAATTAATATTACTCACTACTTAAATGTATAATTACCCTGTAACAAGGACACCTTAAAATAAAGTGTATCCCAAAATTGTAACAACATGTCCAGTTACGAACTTAAATTATTGTTGTATTATTAATATTTATATTGGTTGTAATTGTTTTTATTCTTATTTAATAGAACCCAGTGTTTCTTTTATGTATGATTATTTGGTAACTCTTTAGAATAGGGAACACTTATTAACTATCAACTACGACTTTTCCCTCAATAAATTCCTAATTTGCCGCTTATTAATAGTTAGTAAGGTAGTTGTTAAGTTTAGGTATTGGGTAGGATTAGGGATGTAGAATAAGGTCATGTAGAATAAGGCGTTATTATGTGCTTAATTAGTACTAATAAATGGCTAATATTCTATGAATATGCATGCTAATTAGCAACTTGTTAAGATACCTTAAAATAAAGTGTTACCGATTATTTTATCATACAAGAGTCAGTGGTACGGTAAAACAAGTAACTTTAAATTTATAACAAGTGTTTTTTTTATTTTTTATTTTTTAACAGCATTACAATTGAAATACATTTGCATTGTGCATCTGTATGGCTGATTGACAGTTATTTTCCAAGGATAGGAAGCAGGAGGTAAAAACATGAACACTACAACTACATCCTGTGTTCCTGTAGAGGATACAGCTTGTCAGGAAATCGTCCTTTACAGACTCTTTCAGGAACTACACATGTATTGTGACAGCAGGTGTGTTTCCGAAGTGTAACTTGAACCTATCACACCATATCCTGTTTGTAGACATCTGTTACAGGCAGTCCCATAATCCAGTAATCACCACACAAAGCGGCAAAGAAACTGTTAGGATGTGTGTACTAGAATTATTTGATTCTGATAACAAGACACAGTTACCATAAATTCTTTGAGGTTTATTTTTCATAATCCACATTAAACTTGAGAGTAAAAAACAAAAAAAATGGTGATTTGCAATTTTATTCACAAAGAATTTCAGTATGTACAAAATGATTGCAAACTGCCTGAGCAGGAGCAATTCTACAAAAGCAGACAAATATACACAAGCAACGTTATCAAGCAAACTTCATTTGATCCTCACTATGGCAAAGAAGCTCCTGTTAAACTGGAGTGAGTCCTGCGTATCACTGAACTGATTCTGGCTGCATGTGACGCTCTTCAGGATCATCTTGAGGTCTGATGGAGAAAGATTTCCTTTGAGTCTCAGCCAAGCAGAAATATGACGCTCACTGTAACAAAAACACAGATATGAGAAAATTGCAGTGGTCGTTTTTTTGCATAAATAATTGCACAGCAGAAAATACCATACCTGAGATCAGGGTAAAGGTTCATCAGAGTTACCAACTCTAACTTTATACTGTCTGGATCCTGTAGTGTCAGCAAACCCGCTAAATTGGGAAGAATGTCTTTCAACCAATCCAAATTTGATCCCTGTGATAATGAATTAATGAGGATTTGAAAATTAGACAATGCCTTATTATAAAATGTAATCATAAAATTGGTTTCCTCAGACATTATTTGTGTATTCTTTGCATATTAAAGTGGGGTAAAAGACAGTATTTGAACAAAACAGTGACCTTTAAGTAGGACATGTGTACTTACAGCTGCAGTGAAGTATGTTTGTATGCATTCACTGTTCATGCAGAGTGATGATGCTGCCATCTGTTGCTGTGCTTTATTTGAAAGTTTGATCTTTTGCTTCATCATTTTCCGTACATATTCAGCTAGAAACTCCTTATGCATCCCACCCAGTAGCTCCTATTCATTAAATCAATCAATCAATCAATCTGAAATGGACTAATTCATTTCTCAACAAATGAATCTATTTGTTTGACATATGTTTATACCTGGCAACACATTTTGTCCCAGTTGTTGAATTTCTGAATATGTATGTCCAGCTTTGCCAGCAGCTCTTCACATACACTTTCACTGTCCTTGAGCCACTCGCTGGAACCCACCTTCCTGTACAAGTCCTGCAGGAACACATACATTGACACATAGTTATTTTAATGAATGAACTCATGCAGGATCCAGTCATGATCTGGATCTGCTCAAGCAACCGTTTATTTGATTCTCTCATATGAACTAGACAAGCAGTTCATAAAAGGTTATAGTTTGGCTTTTTATATACAATGGAAGAATCAGGACGTGGCAGCCAACTCCTCACATGAGTGTGTTTACTGCCAAGACAAACCTCAATGAGGGTTTCTGAAAACAATGAAAATCTATTGTGCTGGTTTAAAGTAGGGTCTGGTTTATTTATAGCCATAATTAAATGCTTTGATAAAGCTAGTGGTAAACTTCTGTTAACTATTTGAATTTGTATATATGTATAAAATATATAAATATTAAAATAAATACACATAATTGGGGCAAGTGGTGTGAAAATAGGATTTCTTGAAAGTTCAGTAGATACTTATAAAGTATATACATATTTGAATATTTACTACCATTAAAAAAGAATTAAAAAAGTTCAGAATTTAAAAAAAATATATATTATTTTAAATTAAATTAAATTAAATTAATCAAAAGCGAAAGTAAAGACATCTATAATTTTTTCCCAATATTTCTATTTCAAATAAATGCTGTTCTGAACTCCCTATTCATAAAATAATATTTTTAATGGAATTGTATATGCATATACATTAAAATACTAATAATCATATATATATATATATATATATATATATATATATATATATATATATATATACATATGCATACATGCATACTAACACTATGTATTACTGAATAGAAACAATTAAAAAGATGTACAGTACATGAAGCACATTTTAGGTCAAATAACACCCAATGGCTGAAGTTGAACATCAACATTCACAACACTCTTGAAATTCATATTCTAAGGCCCGGTTTCACAGACAGGGCTTAGACTAAACCAGGATTAGGCCATAGTTCAATTAGGACATTTAAGTCATTTTTATAAACATGCTTAGGGAAAAAAAACATTACTGGTGTGCATCTTGAGACAAAACAAAGACACTGATATATTTAAAGATCAGTCAGTGCAAGTTTCTTTCAGTTGAAACAGCTCAGGTTTACATTTTAGTCTAGGATTAGGCTTAAGCCTTGTCTGTGAAACTGGGGGTAAAAGTTTGACAGAACATTGGCAATAAATAAATTTGTTTGTTTTTTTGTTTTTTCATTACATAGTAGTGAAAGTAACAAAATGTTGCTTTTACCTTAAGTTCCCTATGCATATTAGAAGTAAAGTAACAATGGCTGCTTTCTGTCATGGTAGCCAATAATGAGAGACAATCAGTTTTGATATCTTCAAGAAACAGATGTTCATTCTTTGTAATATAGTCCCTGTGTGGAGAAAAAAAACAAAAAAAAAACAATTTCAACACAAATTCAGAAAGGTTTGATTTGATGTTTTAGCTGAATAAAAGGGACACGCACCTGCACTGTATGAGGCATGAGACGTTGACCATGAAAACGGCCTCAGTGTTGGTCTGCCTGCTCCTCATGACCTTGTCATGAAATGTTTTGTAACTGTGGGATGGAATTGAATTAATTATAATCATCTGTGTAAAATATTTAGAAGTACAGACTTAAAGCAATAATGATCAAAAAGGATGGGACATTTTGGGACATGAATATAAAATGAATCAGTTAAATAGCTTAGAGTTACTCACTCTGTCAGAAAATGTCTCATCTGGCATGTGATCCTCTGTGCTTTTGCCTCATTGCCTAGCACCATCTGAGCACACACTACATGCTTATGAAAGCACTAAGAAAAATGAGGGGAAAAATAAACGTTTTCCTCCAGAAATCCATTATTTGATTAAGGTAAAGAATGGATTACTTTTCCCCTTTTTAATTACCTCGATGATATCAATGGCCTGATCACAGCAGTACACCTGGTCTCTCAGTTGTGGAAGTTCTCTCTCCTTCCAGGCTGTTGCTTCTCTGTCCAGAACTTTGTGAAGGCATGTGCTCAACTCCGTCTAGTGAACAATAATGTGAGAAAATTAAAACTTGAGCTTTTTGCTGGAAGCACATGGCTTCATTCAGTGTTCAGGTTTCTGTTGTGCATATGTATGCATGTTTCAATTAAAAATACGCTATTTGCATATATAAGCATAACATTAGAGAAAACTGTAAAACAAATGTCTTAATGCTATTAATTATCTATTATTGAAAACTCACTTTACCCTGTTTACCTATGGTCCCTTGGCTTAAAGTGACATAGAAAACAAAGCTGTTATAAGATATCATAAAGCATCAAACCTCCTTTGCGATCAAAAACTGCTCTTCCAGTGGTGCAATCATGTCTTCAGGAAGCAGCGGATCAAGCTTTGTGTGATCGATCACATCTTTTATCTTTTCACTGTTTAGAATACTGTAAACAAAGAAAGACAAAATATTACTCTGAAAAACTGTATCACAACCCAGAGGAAAGAAAAATCAGCCTTTGAAGCAATAGTTTTCAAATCAAAACCCAAAAATGCCAATGCTGTCATCATTTACACGCCCTCGTGTCATTCAACATCTGTTTTATTGACTGACTTTCTTCTGTGCAACACAAAAGAAGATATCTTGAAGAATGTTCAACTGTTTTTGTGCATACAATGAAAGAGTCCAAAACAAACTATGCCACACTCACTTTCATCATATGGACGGGAAAAAAAATACAGATTTGGAATGACATAATGGTGTATAAATGATGACAGAATATTAATGTTTTGGGTGAACTATCCTTTTTAAATGTTTTAATATCCAATTTATGAACCAAAATATCAATAATTATCTCATTTGTTTCCATTCTTATTTTTAACCAAGTAGAGAAATCGAATTAAATCTAATTGCATATTACATACTATGAGATAAAACAGTATAGTGTTATTAGCTTCTCTTACTTGGGGTAAACCTGGTTCACCCACTGCAATAAAAGGACGCAGTCTTTATCGCACAGTGTGTACTCTGCGACTTCTCTCAGTCTTGCACTGAAGGTGTTATGGTACAGTGTGGCATAAAACTGGCACACATTCTCCTCTTCTGGGTAGCAGCTGTTCAACCATGTCACAACTTTCAGCAAGTCTTCTTTCAGTCGTTTCGCTTTGCATATGATCGATTGCTGCAAGGAAGACTGTATCTCAACACTCGAGTCTGACTGGGCTTCGTCCATCCTCCTCTGAACAAGTTGCTCCAGCAGAGCCTCGTGGTTCTGTTTACACCTCCTCGGTCTCCATGGTGGGCGTTCCTCTTCTTGAAACCCTTTCCAGCGCATGTCCTGCTCCTCCTCCTGCAGTATGGCTTGGACTGCTTCTTTCAGTAACTCCTGCTTCTCAAGACTCTGGAGGTCGAGGGAGTTTTCCAGCGTCTGCATCACCGACTCCATCCAGTCCTCGTAGTCTTTTGCTAGTCTAGCCTCTGAGTCTTCCTCTTCCTCCACCAGCATCATTTTGGATCCAATCCCATCCTGCTTCAACTCAAACAGACGGTCTTCTCGGGTGATCAGCTGTTTCCCTGCATCCACAAAGCGGCATGCTTCTAGATTCTGCGTAAAAGTGGGAACCTCTGTAGAGAACAGGAAAAAAGATGCTTTTCTTACTGTGCCCAAGCAAGGTTTGATTTTATCATAAAAAAATAAAAAATAAATAAAAAAACTTTCATATATATATATATATATATATATATATATACAGTGTGATTCAATGTATATCGAAAAAAGTAAGATTTCCATGGAGTTTACATGTAAAGCCAAGTTAGGATATGACTGTAAAAACATCAGTCATTGTCAGTGATTAAATTCAAATAAATTATTAGTAACAATACTGACAGTGACTGATTTTACTTAAACATAAATACATTTATAACAACATTAACATACATTTGAAATATTACACTTAAGATTCTTATTCAACTGGGTTGAAATTTACAGTGAAATTATGTACTGGACAATTTTTTTGTTGTTGTTATTTTGTTTGTTTTTACATTTTTTGTTTCAGTACACACAATTTCAAAATATGACACCCTGAAAAGTATTTCATAGATTAGAGAACACATATTCACTAAGCTTTTCCCTCAATAAACTAAACCTAATATGCTGTTATTAAGTAAAGTAGTTGTAGTTATGTTTAGGAATTGGGTTAAAATCTGGTCATGCATTAATATGTGCTTTATAATTGCTAATAAACAGCCAATATGCTAGTAATATGCACGCTAATAAGCAACTATTTAACAGTGAATATGTTCCATAATCCAAAATGTTACTAGGAGATCTAATAAGCATGAACTCTTCCTACCTGGGATATTGTTAGTTTTGGGATGCCGTTTCAAAAATTTTAGCATTCCGAGCTTTCTTGTCATTTCTTCTGAGGAAGAAAAAAATCAATCGTGTTATCGGATGCGCAAGAAAGAAAACAAAAGCTGATTTTCAATTCGATCTTCTTTCATTCACTTCGAGTTAAACGATTTGAAGAAATAACGGTCTAGTTTTATAGGCTTCAAGAGCACGAGCGTGTATATTGGGCGGAGCATCTGGCAACAGCCCTCTCCATTTTACTGGACTTCACAGAGAGCAAGGCAAGTTTATTTATACAGCAGTAAGACATATAAACAGACAAGAAATAAACATGAAGGTCTTGTTTTTCATTTTGATTAAGGTTCTCGATTGTTTAATTTAGGCTAATTGATAGTTTGCACTATTAAAGCGGCTAACAAAGTAATAGGACATTATCCTAGGACTAGGCTATATCTGTGGTCTCCAGAAAATCACTGTAAAAATAAAATAATGTAAAAATAAAAATGTGACATGGTCTCAGGTATTATGGTATGGCGCATTGGTGCCCGTTATTACCTTAAATAAATCATGTTAATTAAATAAGTTAAATAGAATTATTTAGAACATTTAGAATAATCACCAAAAATTTGGTGTAGAAACGATTTTCAATCAGAAATTGCAAGTAAATTTCACAGTTAATTAGCTACAAAGAGACAGCAAGTAACACACTGAAATAAACTCGAAATTTGTGAAGAAAACTGAAATAGTATTTTCTTGTAAAACACAGGCTACTCCAATAATCTGCTTTATTTACACCTTCATTTATTTTATATTTTTTACAGCCACATGAAAGACACATGATGAATCAGAGTTCATTGTTAGTGATCTCTCAATAAAAATAGACAATAAACATAACATAAACTGTAACATGTGATGATAAAACTGAGAAGAAACAAAGATTTTTTATATAAAATATCATGTGATGTATCACGCAGGTGCTTATAGGAACCTACAACCTCATTTCCTTTAAATATATTATATTATAAAACTACAACTTTCTCTTTTACTTTTATTCCAGTTTACTTCTGAAACAGGATTGCAGTACAGCTGATTAAGATTAATTGCTTGTGATGTTCCTCATTTGTAAGGATAAAGGTGCCTGCTAATGTAAATGTACAACTATGCTGCTCTTTTTATAATGTAAATCCAACAGATATTTAATGGTGGACATGCTTCCATGTCAGCTGTATTCTCATAGCTCTAAAACATTGTCCTATGCTAGTATGCAAGCCTTATTACTCTGAACATATTCACACATTTCCATTTCTATATCTGTAAAATTCACAGGATGTCCTGATCCTGCCATTAACTCTAATTACTGGGAATCTCTCGAGTGGTACTGGAAGTCTGGACCCCTGCTTTATTGGAAAATCCCAATGAAGGGAAAGTACGCTCCTTTTTTGACACCATTTGCTTGCCTTAGCCAAAAGAATGAGTAATTTGGGACTGGAAAAACAATTAATCAAATTCTTGACCTAGCTTTATCACTTACTGCAGAACTTTGACCTGGCTCAGCTAAAAAAAACAATAACAGTCTATTAGCCAGTATTGGGAAACAGTTTCAGGGAGGACTGGGGTGAGTGCGGTGACACTGAGCAGAGGGATTATGCTATTATTTTGAAAAAAGTCCAAATGTCTGTTCATTACTGATGTTTTTGTGCTAATACTATATGAGTGTTTCTAAAAGGTTCATTCTCACGTGCATCAGACATTATATGGGTGTTGCAAAACAGCAGCTTTTATGCATTGCATGAACTTTTCTGTAATCATTTCTGATTACAACAGATTATCCTGAATGTGTTTCAGAGAACTTAAAAATGGCTTATTCTTAAAGGAGATGTTAAGCTTGGATATAAAAGTAGGTATACATATATTAATTGCAAATGAAAAATATATGTTCTCCAAAACTGTTAAAATTGTAATGATGTTTCTTTAGGTCTGGACCTCAAGCAAATATATTATATATGTTATATTTTATGATTTTGTGTTTCTGTGTTTTTACATCCAGTAACTTTCCTCAGCTGGTGTCTTACAGGGTGGAGCCGGTCTAAGATAATGTTGACAGGTCTGTCCAAGATTCAAGGCCTCAGACAACAAAAATGGATCATGAAAGTTGCTGATATAATGATTTTAATCAATTATTACTTCACTGTAAAAAGTCATAAGTTGACTTAACTTAACAAAATTGAGGAAACCTGTTGCTTTAAAATTTTTAAGTAAATGATAATTAAAAAAATAAGTTAAGTGAATTGTCAAGTTCACTTAACTTTAAAATAAATATATATATATATATATTATTTACTTAATTTTAAGGCAACGGGTTTCCTAAATTTTTTTAAGTAAAGTCAACTTATAACTTTTTACAGTGTTGAAGCAAACAGGTAATGTAACTCAATAAGGAGTGGAAAAAGGCCCCAGCTTATGAGCAACTGAGTACCAAGATGTTCTAACCGCAGTGACGAAGATTGAGATAAAAATACGCAAACACATGTCTTGCTTTACAGGTGTTATAGCCTCAACATGTGCTATGCAAAGTCAGTGGTCAGAGCAGAGTTTCCCTTTTTACCTTGTTTCAGCTTCCTGACCTACGCAGGCAAGCAAAAAAACAAACAAAATATACCACTTTTGTCTTTTTTTGTATACTAGTGTTTGTTGAATCAGACTGCACTTAATGATTTTGAACACACTTTCACTACACTTAATGACTCTGGCCACGAGTGCACTTGCAATTTGTGGTTCCTGCTACACACTGACAATTCACATTCATTTGTGTAGAACTTCAGTCATGTTTTGAACTAGATATTCATGAGCATACAAAAAGCACTAATTGTGACTCATGAATCATACAAAAAGTCATACCTTTAACTTTTTGTTGAGTTTTTATGAAATATTATAAAGACTTCAGTTAATAATAGGTAGTGTATACATTTTAGAAAAATATAATGCATTGTTATTATATTATATAACAGGTGTTTCATACATTGCTTGTTTCACATCTTCGCTTATGAAGAAAAAGGGAAGTAAAATAAGGAACATTATTTCTTCAAATTTAGTAAAGCCGCAACATTTTTATTCAGGCATGTGAAGCAATCTTGTGAGAGCTGTCATTTGACATCTCACATTAGTGTTACTTACTTTAGCTGTTGCCATGTACACAAATCTAACAAACCAGCAACAATGATTAGAAGAAGTAATCAAAAGTATAACATTTGGTCATTACATTTTTATTATTTATTCACCCTCATGTCATTCCAAGCCTGTGTGAATTGTAAAGTGAAAATGGATGTGGACCAGCTGTTGGCATCATTCACTTTCACTCTATTTAAAAGAAAATCTATGGATATTCTGCTTTTTAAGGACGTTTGAAGAACAGTTCAAAACATTATTTTTCCACGGGGGTGGAAAAACATACTATATCATTATGATTTAAAACCTGATGGTTGTGCAACCGCCTGGAAAAAAATAACAGCTTTCACAAGACATCTCGAGCATAATGTCTGTTTTTTTTGTTGTTTTTTTTTTGTTTTTTGGACTGTATGAAACAAATATATAAAATATATACTTAAAAAGGGTTTGTTTATTTATTTATTTTTGCTATGCATATAGTGATTAATCCATAAATAAACTAGCTAACAAACTGTGGGTTTTGTGTATCAAATTAATAAAACCTGTTGATTCAGATGAAACCAGTTCTGTCATTTAACATTAACTGAAGTAACAAGTTTACCTTCTTACCTCAAAAAATAGTTTTTGTCCAGTAAATCCTTACTTTTACACATTACTAACAAATTAACAACAAAAGCAACCATAAAACAGCCTAAATACATCTCGAAAACAGCAAAAAAAAAAAATAACCTTATTAATTATTCATGCCCGAGTGCATGATGGGAACAACGGGATCATGACCTTGATATTTACTTAAACAATATTTGTAAAAATAACAAACAATTCCAAGTAAAATATACTTATAAGTTCAAACTTTAAATTCTACAAGCTTAAATTGAGTACTAATATTGAATTTACTCTTTTATTTAAATTCTTGCCTGAACTAAACTATTTAATGTAGAAACTACATTTGTTTTTCTGTAGTATTTACTTCACCACAAAATCATTTTTATCAGTGTATGCAGTATTGCAGTATTTTTGTCCATGTTTGTAAAAAAACATTTTGTTGATCTTTTTATGTTTGTATTTGTTAGTGATATTTTCTTTAAAGACCAACACATTTAAATCATACAAACAACTATTGCGCTGCACTGCTGGCTGTATTTAGGTTTTAGTGATGAGTTGACATTTAAATTCCTCTCTTGTGACTTCATCTGTGTATAATGGTGTATAAATAAAAAGGTCTTCTGTGTGGTCCTTGTATATTATTCCTTTAAATCACGTGATTTTTATGTTTTAGTGTCTATATAGTGACATTCCCCAATTAAACTTTAAGTTAAATAACCTTAAAATGCATCACAGCATTTAGTCCATGTAAATAATGTGTACTGTTTTACCCGTAATCAACAAGCATGCCCTTTGATCTCTGTCTGCTATTATCAGATCTTATCACTCTCAATACTGTAATCTGTGAGGCGCTTATGCACATAGTAATTATTTTACTTACTTCAAACTCGTGTGTAATATAAATAGCACAAATATAAATATGGTGTGACTACATGGCTGGTGTTTTATGTTAATTTGTGTGATAAGCTACAGAGCGTTGTCAGAGAGTTGTCAAAAACTGAGACGAAGAGGAAGTTGAAAATGAAAGATTCCTCAATAACTTCTGCTGGGTAGGTTTCAGATTGACTTTTCATTTAAAGGCCACTTGATTCATTAACCATGCTGTCAGATTTTAGCAAGGTCAACTGAAGCTTGAATGAGGTTTCTAAACCGTTGCTTTGCTTTTAAATGTCTACGAAACTTGACAGAATGTTAGGAACAGAAAGAGAAACTGCTTTAAGTGTTTGATGAAAATAGAACCGCACTGAACTGTACTACATTTGTGGACTTATTTGGTAGACACAAGCCATTAGAGGCCAAAGCCATTTAAGAAATAAAATAAAGGGACTTTCCTTTTTCTTTGGAACTAGGGGTTTATTGATCTCTCCTTCCAGCAGTATATTAACATGAGAGCTGTAGAGTCCCTCACTCTCTGGTTTTCGCCATTCTTTCCACATATCCTCATTTTTCACCTCGAAAAAAAGTAAATCTTCAGTCATTTAGAAAGCATAACCAGAAATGTCATGTGGTAAGTGTACATACTCCAACTCGTTGAGCCATGACGCTCATCCGAAACGATTCAAGTTCCCTTCCCTTCCAACGTCCTGCTTCAGACACAAAGATTTCTTGTCATTTCTCTATTGTTTCCATTGCTATCTAATTATCAAAAGCAAATAAAGAAAGAAATGATCTACACATTTCAATGCAGTTTCCAACTGAAACAATTTCCTTTTCCCAAAAATTATGATCAGAGCAAATTAGCAATAAACAAATATTTTCACATGGTTCCTTATTATTTGTAAATGAATGCATTTTGAAATTTGCATCATATAACCTGCTCCATATGTATGGCTTTTCTGATGCAGCCTTGTAAACTTGCTCGGCAGCTCACCTGGTAACACAAGTCATAACACTCATTAAAAGAGCTCAAAACCTCGAAGAAGAAAGCTAAAATGGCATGGTTGCTTTAGCAAATGCGTTTTTAACTCATGTTTGCATTTGCTCACACTATCTCTTAGGTTTAGGGTAGGGTTTAATGTGCCACAATACGTACGACAGCGAACGTGATAAAACCTTTAAAAAAAATGAACGTGCTATTTCACCAGTCACTGGACATTTCACTCTGAAGTGAAAGGTGATACAAGCAAGGCAATATCATTTTGCAAAAACAGTAACTTTGTTTTTCTCTTGATCGTATATAGTGCCTCTTGTGGACATGTCACCTGAAAGTGCAGCAAAATACCCGGAGCAACGAATTTCAGGTTTTGCAGAAACGTAGGGTATTTCCAATGAGTCTGTGTGTTGCATTAAAGTGTTTGCAATTTCATTTTCGGACAGAAGAAAGATGGGCCTGTAAATAAAAGTGGTGTAATTAAGAAAAATCACCTTTTGTTCATATTTTAAATATAACTATTGACATCAATTCATGTGTAGCATCACATTATCAAAAATTCTATCTTTTTAACCCCCTTAGAAGGACGATTGTTGATGCCAGTGAATCTGGGAAAGGTTTAAAAGGCATTTCCAAACAATTTACAAAAAAAACAAAACAAAAACAACCCCTGAAAGATTAGATTAAAACACTTAATCGATCCAGGCCAGAACTGGTTGTGAGATAGTGTTGGATAATCAGCACAGATCCAGTCTTTCAGCATCAGGAGCATTCCAGGAAAACATTAATGGATTGCAGGAAAACCCTGCCTTAGTCAGCACTTTATGAGTCATGAGCCATTCCCGGAAAAAGCCAGTGGGTTGCAAAGACAGGAAGGAAGATCAGGTCCCTGCGGTGTTTGGGTGAATGTGTTGCATGTATGGATTGTATTGGTCACCTACTTCTGGGTAAACTCTGATCTCTGTTCTTCTTGCCTGTAAGTGACTACAGGATCTGCTCATAGGAAATCCTCCTCCTGAGAAAGAGCGCTTTGATCTCCCATCTTCATCTCTGGAGAGATTTCCTGTTATCTTCCTACTACAAAAATAATTTTGGAGTAATCATAAGCTGAATTTCTATAATTATAACTACAGCCATAAAAATTATTTTTGTGATTTGTCATCTTGAGCTGTTGCCAACTCAAATGCCGTTACATTATCATCTGCTATGATTCATTATATTATGCTTTATAACAATATTTTTATGCTTTCATTTGTTTAATAATAATAATGTTTACGTTTTTTAGTAAACAAAACTGCAGCACCCATCACATAAGACTTGTGGAGGACTGAAATAATGTGCGAACAGTATTTCTAATGTAGGCGTACATTATAATGCCTGATTTTGTTCAAGTGCATTTTGTTCAGTACTTATTTTGAAACTTAAAACCATAAGAAAATATTGTGAAATCAATAACCCAACAAAATACAACCAGTAATATTGAAAGCAGAAGTTCTTTCCACAAACGTTTAGAAAGTTATAGAGATGATGCAAGATATGCAAGCTATTAGGTTAAAATAAATCATACACATGTTTTACAATCGAAAAAGAAATTGGCGTAATAAAACATAAAAGTCCTTAAAAGAGTGTCACAAAATCATCTCACCTGTAATTGCTGAAATGAATATCATGATTCACTAATGGCCTAATTTAAGGTTTTCCGTTCAAATGTCCCCATTATTATGCACTGAATTTAATTAAAGAAATGAAGTAGAATGCAGGGTAGTGAAGCTCTTACCTTAAATATATTCAGTGTGTGTCTTCAAACACTGTGAGGCCTTTATCAACCATCCTGCTCATTTCACCTGAGCCAGGTAAAATACTTTCACTTTCATTTGCTTTCATTTGCCCTTTTTTTCTTTCTTTCTTTTATGTAAGCCATGGAAAGACTGAGGGCATGTTGTCACAATATGAATCTGCCATTAAACAGAACTTCAGCAAAATTGAAATAAAAAAATGTAAAGCAAATATAACAAAAAAAAAAACATGAAATTTAAGTTTACAAAAAAACATGGAGCATAAAATGATAAGAAAAAGGCTGAATATGTAAAAAAAAATATATAAAAACATTGTTTAGGCCAACATAAAATTGTAATTAATTAATGTAAACTTATTAAATGCATGTGACAACTCAAATCTACCTTTACTATATAGCTGACACTTGTCTTTATATACATGTTGTATTTTTAAAATATAATACATTCAAGGAAACGTCTTGAGAAAGTGAAATAAGGAAATATCCATGATTTAACCACAAAAAGTGTATTTTTCTCCAAGGCATGCATGATTCCTACAAACTATATGGGAAAATACCAACAATGTGGATGCAGTTATGGTTTTTACAGAATGATATTTCCCATTACTGTAATTTACCTTACATGAGAGATGCTGCAAAATACTAGTTACTTTGGATAAAAACATCTGTTAAGATATCACATGGACCTGTCCTTCAGTGATATGTATTTGACCCTAGTCAGTTTTTCTTCACTTGTGACAAGTGCCATGGCAGTAATCTGGTGTAGACTGTAAATGGATAAAGACAAGAGCCCTGCTGCACATTAAAAGAAGAAGCAGTTTGACCATCACTTGAACCACTGTAGAAGTTATGATTTAACCAGCGGAGAAGTAATTAGAGTGCATTCAGGTTACTGGAGGTCAAATGCCCTGACAAAGATCCCTTCAGTGCTTTTGTTGAATTTGGTTTATGTGAGCCAGTCACCTAAATGCAATGCCACTAAGCCACAGGAAAATCCCTTCACTGGACTATCCTGAGCTGTAAAATCAAGGCAACAGATGGGAACAACAGAGTCTTTAAAAATTAGGCACAAGTCAAGAATCTACTATAGTACAATGAAATATTACAGAACCTGTACTTCTGAGAAAAAAAAAAAAAAAAAATTCATCAGAATACATGGCTGCTTTTGTAAGGCAGATGTTTTGTATATTCAGAGTGTGTAGTTACCTCATCTGCCAGCAGGGGGGACCATGCTAACCAGCCACACAATGACCGCTCGGTGTTTTTATGTATTTCATAATTTGGTTATTTCTGTTGTTTCAGCATAGCAGAATGCTGTCACCTATTGCTGTATGCTGTGTTATGTTCTTGGGTCACCAATGTGGCATCAGACTTTTTTCTCTCTCTCTTACTGAGTCTGTTTATGTTAGGAATGCAGTGATTATATTCATAATATTTATGAGACTGTGGGTAAGCAGCTGAAAAGATGATAAAAACAAAAATTATCTTGCCCTGCTAGATTTCAATCTACCACAGAATGGGTGTGTAGTTGTTTTATTACAAAATAAACATATAAATCATAAGCAACATGATGCTTTATCATCAAAAATCCTTAATTTGGGTAATTTACTTCTAAACTGGAGGAAGTCTCAAATATTTAAAGGTTTGATGGTGATTCAAAAGCGAGATGGCTTTAGCTCATTCTACTTGTGAGGATCTGATAAACAACCTTCAGTTTGCCAGCCCTGATGAGTCGACTAGCTCAATGCTTAACTAGCTTAATTAATAATCATTAATAATGAAAAGAGGAAGTGAGGAGGAAGTAGATAACACTTGACTAAACATATTGCAGCACAGCGGGGCTAAAGGGGGGATAGACCAATATGTGGGGGGTGCTAAGAAAATAATCCATATTCATTAAAAAAAAATAGTTTAAAAAAAAATAAAAGCAGCTATGGTACACACCACATTTAACAGAAGCATTACCGCGGGAAGTAGGGGTACTGAGGGTGCTGCAGCACCCTCTGGCCCAAGAAAAAATGGGGGCTGGGGGTGCAGTGTTAAAAATAAATAAATGAAAATTTTGTAACAGAAAATAAATAAAACTCATTTTATTCATTTGTATATTCATTAAAATTAATAGAAAAATGAAGCCTAAGCCTACAAGAACACGAATTAAGTTGAATCAAATTGACTGTGAAAGTCATTTCAACTTAAACTGACTTAGGAAGTCGTTTGTTGCCATGACTTTTTAAAATCATATTATTGCCTGTAACATGTCTGTGCCGTACCCAAATCAATGACACAGTTGATCTCCAGGTCTCCAAAAGCTGTCAAATGGTTTAGCAACTATTTGAGTGGCCGAACACAAAGTGTTTAGGTTGATGGTGTGTCCTCAAACTCATTACTTATACAAAATGGTGTCCCCCAGGGGTCCATTTTGGGTCCCATTTTATTTAATATTTATATAAATGACTTGTGTCAGAATGTAACAAAAGCAAAGTGTCATTTTTATGCGGATGACACCGTTTTGTATAGTTCTGCCTCATCCTTAAGTGCCTTAGAAGATCTGCAATCTGCTTTTAACTTTATTCCGAAGAATCTTCAAAATGAGACTTGTATTAAACTCAGACAAAACCGAAATGATGTGCTTTTCTAAATCAAGGAAAACAGACGATGCTTGTCAAATTGTTACATTAGATGAGAAAGTAATTGAACGAGTGTCAGTCTATAAATATCTTGGTTTCCTTTTAGAAGAAAGTTTGTCCTTTAAGCAGCATATAGAGTGTTTAACAAAAAACCTGAGTAAAGTTGGGTTTCTATTATAGAAACAAAGGCTGTTTCTCTTTTAGTGCGAGAAAAACACTTATACAAGCAACATTTCTGTCAATGCTGAATTACGGTGATATTTTATACATGCAAGCAAATCAATCTTCGTTGAAAATGCTGGATTCAGTAGATCAAAGTCACTACCAGGAAATGCAATCTTCGATCATATGGGCAAATCATGTATGACATTCCATGAACGAGAACTGTCTTTGGTGAAAGCGCTTTTAAAGTTTTTGCACCTTTATCTTGGTATAAATTGCAGAATCAGCTAAAATTGGACTATTTACCAACAATGACACAATTTAAAATTAGGATAAAGGACTATCTGAGTACTAAATGCACATGTGCTGTTACTGAGCGATACTGGTAATTATGTTGAGGTGATGTTGAATTGCTAACTGTCTTTTTCTGTTGTTGTTTTCACTGTGTGTATATACAGTGAGGAAAATAAGTATTTGAACATACAAATAAATAGTTAAAAAATCATACATTGTGATTTCTGGATTTTTTTTTTTTAGATTATGTCTCTCACAGTGGATATGCACCTACGATGACAATTTCAGACCCCTCCATGATTTCTAAGTGGGAGAACTTGCAAAATAGCAGGGTGTTCAAATACTTATTTTCCTCACTGTATATATATATATATATATATATATTATTATTATTTTTTTTATGGAACTATTATTCTGCTGTCTTAGCCAGGACTCCCTTGAAAAAGAGATTCTGAATCTCAATGGGATTATTTCCTGGTAAAATAAAGGTTAAATAAAAAAAATAAAAAATTTAAAAAATCCCATCAGCAATAGCCTACTATTGTCACACATTGGAGGGAGAGGCACACAACACTGTTAGACATTTCTGTAATTTCCACAGTTATTTACTGTATATCACCCAGTGTAATACTGCAAATTCCCTTTACAGTAAATAACTGTAATACCCTTTGCATCATGGGAATTTTCTGTGACGTCAGACCCCACATACAGAGACTTGGGCTGCGTCCGAAATCGCATACTACTTGTGTAGGTACTACATTTGAATTCGAACGTACTACTCGACCGTTAAAAAAGTACGTTCTATATAGTATGAATGAGGGTAGTATGAATGGAATTCGGACGTACTACATCCGCCATGTTGATCTTCACAACAGCGCGCAAATTTAAAGAACCCACTTCACTGCGCGAATATCGTTAGTGATTTAAATTCTTAACGCTTAACGAACCGTCTATTTAAAGAAAGCAGCGTTAACAAGCTGATGTACTACATTGAGGTTGACGTTTCATCTGTTTGTTAAACCCTCAACAAGACAGTCGTTTACTTGGATGATGTTAAACAAGTAAGTTACAAGTTAACCACAATGAACATCAAAAATGTTTTTCCCTGAGGTACTTTACACTTGAAGAGCCATTTTTCGAATATGACGCGGCCTCTCCCGCGGTCTCATGGGATAGTAAAGTGTCCATCGTATGCCTACTAGAATTCGGAAGGAAGTAGTAGGTCATCCGGGTACTTCTCGCCTACTATTTTTCGAATACTATGAATTCGGACATACTACTCGCCTCGCATACTGTTTTTCGCATACTATATAGTAGGGAAGTATGCGATTTCGGACGCACCCTTGTATTTTTTTAAATTGCTGTATACTACTGTAACGGTCTCTTTGGCGCCATTATACTAAGGTCGTTTTATTTTCCTCATTTCTTACATTTGGATTGACACAATTTGCCCTGCACCGTGTCTACAACGCCGCAGCAGCTTGGGACTGACTACTGGATGTGTTACATCGCTTCTAATGATTGGAAAATCCGTTTGTACTTCGTGTCAGAAACAGCGCCAGCGCTTGGAGTACATCTGTACGTCAGAAATATACCGGGGCATCACATTACTGTCCGCATCCACTGCAGATAATATATATAATGGGTTCTATATTGTTTTTTATCGAGTCGCGCCTCGCCGCGCCACTCGCGTCCGAGGAAGACACGGAAGCAGCGGGCAGCGTCGCGGGTTTTGCCCGGGGATGAACCCGCGAGAGTGGGAGAGTTCCGGAGAACATCTGCGCTGTTTGTCGATGCACCTTACGAGAGAAAAAGACCAGCAAGCAACTCGTCACATATTGACGCTTGGTCAGGACCCTTTGGCGTCTCTTTTTGACTCACAGGGTACCCCTTTAGTGTCATTTTTCGACGTGCAGGGTCCTCCATTGCTTTAAATAAGAAACCCTTAGCATCAATATGCCTACGCAAAGGCTTATCGTCATGATTAAATTATATATTGGGCAATAATATTGCCATTGTTGCATATATGTTGGGGTGTGTCACAACAGTTTTATTTATATTACACTATTTACACATTTATGAGCATGTAACCCAACCCCTGCCCCTAAACCTACCATTTGTCAATAAAACACAAAATATAACAGGCAGATACAACAACCGTAATAATTAAAAAAAAAAAATAATAATAATAATATTCCAAGTCTTTCGAGGCAAAACGATTGATTTGTGAGAAGAATAGACGCGATCGCCGTCCGCTGTAAAGCTCTTCCTGTGTGCTGCTGTCTCTGTGTGCGAATTCAAAAAATGCCGCCAGTGTGTCTCGTGACCGATTGCGTCATACTGTTGTGAAATGCCATTGGCTCTTGAGTGTCTCGTGACCAATTGCGTCATGCTACTGGAGTATCATTTGAATGAGATGTGAGCGCGTTAACGGAGCGGGATCATTTTCAGCGATATAAACATTTATGTTTTACTCTCTTCTTCGCATAAAGATATCGTATGGCTTGTAATGCGTTTATTCTGCTTGTTTATGGTTGTTTTTTGCAATAAATACCTGTGGCTGTACTTTTATTTGTCTGTTACGTGTTTTATATTGTTCAGAAGTGGGTAGGTTTAGGGTAGGGGTGGGGTTACGTGCTCCAATGAAAGTATCCCTTGTCAAAAAATCCTATTGGAATTTCAGTTTATCCTTTAGGATCTTATTGGATTCTTAGAATCCTATTGGACATTTAATGGAATTTCACTTTGTCCTATAGGATCTTATTGGATTCTTAGAATCCTATTGGACATTCCTATTGATTTTAATGGAATTTCACTTTGTCCTATAGGATTTTATTTGATCCTTATCTTATTGGACATTCTGATTTATTTTAATGGCATTTTAATTTTTCCTGTAGGATCTTTTATTGATTTGTATCATATTGGACATTGTGATTTTTAAATGGAAATTCACTTTGTCCTGTAAGATCTTACAGTGCCTTGAAAGTATTCATACCCTTTAATTTTTTCACGTTTTATGTTGCTGCCTTATGTTAAACTGCTTTAAATTACTTTTTCCACATCAATCTACACTCCATACACTATAATGGTAAAGCAAAAAAAAAAAAAAGGTTTTAACATCTTTGCAAATTTATTAAAATAAAAACTTAAATGATTCCATTGCATAAGTACTCATACCCTTATCTGGGACAGTTGAAATATAGCTCAGGAGCATTCATATTGCTTGTAGGTGTTACTAGACTTTGAGTGAAGGTAACCTGTGTCAAATTCAATTGAATGGGTATGATTTGGAAAGGCACACACGTATTAATAAAAGGTCCAACAGCTGATAATGCATATTAGAGCAAAAACCAAGCCCTGGGGTTAAAAGAGCAGTCTGTAGAGCTCAGAAACAGGTTTGTGCCAAGCCACACATCTGGGGAAGAGTTCAGAAAAAAATTCTGCTTCATTGAAGGTTCACAAAAGCATGTAGTCTCTGTTACCCTTAATGGAATAAGTTTGAAACAACCAGGATTCTTCCTAGAGCTGGCCTCCTGGCCAAACTGAGCAACTGATGGAGAAGGGCTTTGGTTAGAGTGGTGACGAAAAACCTGATGGTCACTCTATTTGAGCTCCATGATCATATGTGGAGACAGGAGAAATCTACAGAGGGACAAACATCACTGCAACACTCCACCGATCTGGGCTTTATGGCGGTGTGGCCAAACTCAGTCCTCTCGTCAGTGAAGACAAAAGAAAAAAAAAAGCACCTAAAGGACCCTCAGACTGTGAAAAATAATATTATCTGGTCTGATGAACCTCAATTCTAAGCATCATGTTTGAAGGAAACCATGCTCTGCTCATCACCTGCAGAGTACCGTCCCAAAAGTAAAGTGTGGTGGTAGCAGTCTCATGCTGTGGGTCTGTTTTTCAGCAGCAGGGACTGAGGGACTTGTCAGAATAGAAGAAAAGCTCAATGCACCAAAATATAGAGAAAACCCAGTCCAGAGCATTCAGAACCTCAGACGAGCAGAAGGTTCACCTTCCAACAGGACAGTGACCCTAAGCACACAGCAAGAGTCACTTATAGACAGCTCTGTGAATGTCCTTGAGTGGCCCAACCACAGCCTGGGATTGAACCAAGTCAAATATTTTTGGAGAAACCTGAAAATGTGCGTCTGCTCCCATCCAACCTGACAGAGCTTGAGACATGAAGAGGTGAGGAGACAAATGGCAGGGTAATTTAAAGCAGTTTAGCACAAGGCAGCAACATAAAAAAGGGGTATTAATACATTCTCAAGGCACTGTATTTGATTCTGTTAATTAATTACTTTTTAAAAATAACACTGCATGTGTGTACTTGTAACCCTCAATAAAAATGCAGCCTATCTGAATACACACAAATATAACTGAAATTCATAATATTACAGTAAGGCAAAGATAATAAGTATGACATTTCATAATTTCTGAATAAGATAAAATGCATTACATGTTAGTAGGAATTCATAGAAACACAAACATCTATATATGGTATTGTCCTGACGCTTCCCCTTTAAGAAATCTGAGTGTAGTGCGCGTGCAACTGTAGCGCGCATACTTTGAACAGTAACGGTCAAAGAGGAGAAGAAGCTGAGAAATCGAGTGATTAACGTTGTTTAACTTGTTAAAATGTATTTAAAGATGCTAAAAAGGAAGAAATAGTAATACTTATCTGATCTGCATCCTAAACGAACAGTTTTGGGTTAACAATATCTGTTGGTGAGTTGAGCTGGTTTTATTGAATGTGATTAGCAAGGAGTCCGCCCTTACATAGCAAAAGATATTGTTAAACAACTGATATTAATTAAATATTAATGTATGCTGTTTATAATAAAATGTCATTATATAAAACACTGGAGTAGTGAGTACAAAATGTATGTTCAGCCACCATTTTGAGCTGTTTTGAATAACGTTGTGCTTTAAGGTTTTGTATAGCGCTATTTTAATTATTTGCATTGATGGATTAATAAGATGTTCTTATGGCCTGTTGTCCAGGTCAGGTTTTATGTTCCAGTTAAAAAGTTTGACATTGGACAACGATTCTCCCGTGATATGTGTGCGTACATGGGGAAGAGGTGCATGACAAGCCGGTGTCAGCTGGACCTGCTGCGTTGCCTGGTAACCAATTGACCATATGCACAGAGCGCTCTTTTGAACTTCCGCATAGTTTTAGTTTAGTTTATTCTTGCACAAGAGTAAAATAGATACAAATATATATATGTATATGTATATATATATATATATATATATATGTATATGTGTATATATATTATATGTATATATATATATATATATATATATATATATATATATATATATATATACACATATACACACACACATATATATATATACACACAATCCATATACTGTGCAGGAGAGGCAGAAAACCCAAAGGGCTTATTTAGAGCCTCCACCTAAACAATGAAGAAACGAAACAAAACAGACTTATAAAACTAAAAGAAAACTTTGATTACAGTAATTAATTTATGTTGTAATTAATTACAACATATGTCGAAAAAATAAATAATAAAACTCATAAATAATATACTCAAAAAAACAACCCATATGGTACATAAAATAAATTAAAAAAAAGACAAGATAGATTATTGCATTTAAAATGATTCTTTATACATCTTTTATAACAAGCCAGCTCGTAAACTTCCGGTAAAGCGGATTTAATGTTGTGGTTTATATAGGTAGAGACTCTTGAGACCCTTATAAACCTCTCCTGTCTCGTGCTTGTCAGAAATCGAGAAAAAAATTATAATAATTGCAACATGGTAAATAATGATAGCATAACAACAATGATAGATGATGCCTTTAACTTTAGGTAGCCAGAGATGCTATCTCCCAAATGACATCATAATGGTATTATTGATAATCAATAACTTACCTTCATAGTCATGAACACATTTTAAAAACTTATAATATTTGCCTTCTCAACTCTGGCTGTGAAGTAAAATTCACTTTATAGATATACTTTTCATTCATGAAGATGACATGAAAGAAACGTGTCTCCTAGCGAAAAACAAACACTTTTAAGATGAAAATTTTATTAAATTATCATTATAACTAGTAGATGGCAGCAGAGGATCACTCATTAGCTCAGCTGCCATTTCAACTCAAATTTGTGTGCTTTTATTGTACTGAAGTATAAAGTATAGCAAGTGCAGGAATCACAAAGTCTCATGTCATTTTATAAATAAATAAATATGCCTCGACACCAACAGCATATAAGGGAGAATTATTTAAACTAGTTAACTACAAATGAAATAAGTTCATTATTAATGGTATAACAATTAAATAATGCATTAAATATTTTGAAATATTTTTAGATTTAATTTAGTAACTACATTTATTAAGTTTTATCTTTAACTGTAAAAGCTGCTAAATATATTCAGTCAACACAGACTTGTTACTGTTGTGGTTTTGCTACTCTAAATTTAGTCTGAATCACTTAATGCACAGCGATATTTTGACATTGGCTTGTCTTCCATTATCAATGTCAATCATAGCAACGAGTCCCTGAACAATTTAGCAGATTTACCCGTAATATTTAACACCGCGTTTGTCATTCCTGAAATGGTATACGTGGACGTTTGGTCCTCTTGGATAAACAAAATTTTCTTCAAATTGTGAATGGATTTTGTACAGAAACTAAGCAAAGGGTGCGCCTATTAAAGCACAGTACAATTGACTGGAAATGACTGAGCTGGCTTATCTAAAACCAGGAAGTAATTGTGCATATGGTCAATTGAGAGCGCATTAGTGATTGCTTTGAAATATATTGGACACAGTATTTTTCATACTTTCCCCGGTTTTCCCTTAACTGAATTGGTGTTTTTTTTTCTCTCTCTCTCTCTTTTTACATTAAACACAAACTGAACTTTATTACATTTATTGCATGAAATGAACAGTATTATACACCTCAAAGGGAAATTAAACTGATTTACGATGTTTTATTGCTCTGTGTTGTGATGTGATTGTATTTGCTATTATTATTGTTATTGTTGTTGTTGTTACAGTAAAGTGTTATTTTTATATTCAACTTCTGGTCTCCTGGTATAAGCTTCATATCTTCCTCCCCAATTCTTTTAGAGTCTAGAACTGGTCTAGTGGCAATACTGTATGTGTGTGTGTGTGTGTGTGTCATCAATCAATTATCAGTGCCTTAGAATTTTTACATTACATTCTACATCAGGGTGAATTTAAGCAAACTGCAAGTACAGTGTAAGTACTACAAATACAGTGGAAAAGTGCACCTTTAGAATATAAAAAAAAAATCCTATAGGATTAAAATCCCATTAAAATCCTATAGGAACGGTTCCTACAGGATATTTATGTCTTGTCCTATAGGACTATTCCTATCGGAATCCTATAGGAATGGTTCCAAAATACGATAGAAATTCCTATTGGAATCCTATACAATTGTCCTATTGGAATCCTATAGGATTTTTTGACAAGGGATAAATTTATATAAAATTATTCATATTTAATACAAATGCATGGGAACCATTAAATTAAGACAAACAACTGAAAACAATGGAGGACTCTGTGCGTCGAAAAATGACGCTAAAGGAGTACCTTGAGCGTCAAAAAGCGACGCCAAAGGGTCCTGACCAAGCGTCAATATATGACTAGTTGGGGTGAGACCGTGTTGTAACAATATATGTACGTTTGTGTCAGATTTTTGCACACCAGTTTACCTAACATTAGTAACATTTACTGGTCAACATGGCGGTTACAGAACTTTACTATGGTAAACTGCACCGTCGTTTCAAACAACTTTTGTCAGCTTATTGAATTAAGTTACCAAATTAAAATAGTTTTTAACGAGCAACGCTTATCTTATATTAACATTAGGTTAACTAATGTGAAATTTAGTTCAGGTGTTAGTAGTTAATGTTGGCCAGTAGCCTGAGAAAATAAAATCGTATGTTAGCTAGGTTAAACTAGTTTTATGGCAAGCTGCCTTTCTAGTTTTACAATTAGTTTGTTATGGTTTTTAATGGAATTTAAGATTTACTGCATTTTTTTGTATTTGTGTTTTAAAGGCAACTGCAATGAAGCATCAAGAAAGACATGGACATGCCAGCCACCCTGAGACTGATAATTCATGGTAAGAGAACAACTACGGTTTTGAGAGATTTGTGTATTCTATATGAGGTTTGCCTTTTAAAAGTGTGCCATTTCTTCTACTTGTCTTTCAGAGAAGACATTTCTGTCAAAGTGGATGGTGAGCAAAGATGGTGGCCACGTTTTGGAGCAGCACCTGGGTTTTGCAGATGGCTATGTATTCTTTGGCTGCTTGTCTTTATGTTTCTGTTGCCTAAAGATTCTTTGTGAGGATAAATCACAACAAAATGCACTGCAAACCGTCCTAAGACAGGAGAAATGGTGAAGATGCACTGTTCCAGGGTTGGAAGACTGTATTTTTATGTGTTATACATGCAATGTTTTAAATAAAGAATTTGATATTTTGTAATTATTGTGTCTGTTTTAATTGAATGCCAGTAGTACCTATGTAGAGTAAAAATAAAATGAATTCTATATAAAAAATTATAAAATCCAATGAAATCTATATTAAAATGAATGAATTACAGTAGTATACTGATAAATCAAATACAGTTTGCTACTGTAAATTGTAGTTACAGGAACTTACTGGCAACAGTGTTGCCAGTAAGTTACTGTAAAAACCCTTTGAAATGTCTAACAGTGAAGGGTAAGTCAGGTAAGAGCTTCTTTATTAACCAAACTGAAGGCAACATCAAAAGGTAAGTGCAATAACTCAGAGTTCAATGAAGCTCAATGAACTGAGGAATTAAGCATCCTTATCTTTCCCTCTTAGTGGACTCAACTGGAGCAAGACATCCATGGAGCTACAGAGATCCAGCATGTAAGTGATCAGACAGATGAAGAGCTTGTAACCTCGAGACCAGACAATGAGGGTATGGATTGAGTGACATCTTATAGGGTGCTTGATTACTGGCAACAGGTGAGGAGGATTCCCTGATGAAGGTCAGGTGTGAGTGATTACAGATGGAGTGCAGGTGAGTGACCAGAAGGATGCTGGGAAATGTAGTGCGGTTCAACTGGTGACTGTGACAACTATGACAAAGTAGTTTATATTAAACATACAAATTGTATTAACTGAACGAATAAGACATACCCGCTTTGTATCAAATAGCCTAAATAAAAGGTTTTTGGATTTCCTTCTTACTTCAAACGAATGCTTTTGGCTCATTATTATTAATAACAATAGTAGGCTAATAATAAAGGCTACAATAAAACAGTACAATGACAAATTCACTTATATTAAACTTTGAACGTTTATTAACAATATGAATAAGGATTATCCACATTCTAACACAAATAAATAAACAGTCTTTGGATTTCTCCTTTCTTTAAAACAATCTTAAGTTTGTGGTTCATTAAACACATCATAGTATAATGGCAAATTCGCATAGGCCTATATTAAACATCTAACTTTTATTAACAAAATGAATAAGACGGATATAGCCTACTTGCGTTGTAAGGTCTTTTCCCTCTTTTAAAACAAATGCTTAGGTTGTGGTTCATTGTTTTATTTATTTTATTTTTTTAATGAAAACACGGCAACAATAAACACAAACTTGCTTATATTAAATGAAGAAATTAAACTTTTATTAACAAAAGTTTTGCTTTTGGATCATAGTGTCTCGCATTATTTCACAATTCAGGCGCAAGGAGAACTGATCGCGCGCTGTCTGAGAGAACTAGGAACGCGCGGGCGCGGCCGAGACGGCGCATCAATTACTGGACTCTCCCGGGAAAAAACGGGGCTATTCAAAATTCTGACGGTTCTATAGCCCCCCCTAGCCCCGGTGTAGCGCCGTCACCATTGGCTGATGCCAGCCTGTGAACCTATCAGTGTCCTTACTCCTTTGTGATTAGTTAACATGGTTTAAATCCTATGAACCTATCAGTGTTGGCATTGATAATATAAAAAGGGAAAGGTTTGATTGCTCAAAATGCAATATTCATTCTTGGTACTAGACCTTTGTGAAAGTATGTCATTATGAACAAGGGCGAGGGCTTGGTGCATCCTCCTGTTGTGTTTTAGCAGTTAGGCCTTTTTCAGGTTAGTCTCCCAGTTATATTTAAGGATTTTGTCTTTTATAAGGAGAGGCTTTATTTGTTGTCTTTTTTTGGTCATCAGCATGCTAGTGACCATGGTCTTGCGTGGTGAGCGTCATGGTACGCCTCTCTTGGTATGTATGATGGGAGTTTGTCATGTGTTTTAATGAGTTTAATATTGTCGATAATCTTTTTGTTTTCTGTTCAGCAGGTGTAACTGCACATCCAGGGTTTTCCAGTAACTTGGTCGGAGACTAATGTCAATCAGTGATGTGACTGCACTGCTGCTTTGTTTTTAGTGTTTGATTGGGGTGACTATTTTAACTTGTTTTGAAAGTGACGTGACATACGGCCAAGTATGGTGACCCATACTCTGAATTTGTGCTTTGCATTTAACCCATACAAAGTGCACACACACACACACACACAGAGCAGTGGGCTTATTTGTCTTGGTCTTATTTTGGTTCATTTTGTTTATATGGGTTTTCCTTTTCACTCATGAGCAGTAATTTGTTAACTTGTGTATGAGTTAGCTGGGAGGCAAATAAGATATTTGGCCTTGGTTGGCCATTTTGTTCCTCTCGTTGGTGTACATGCTCATTTTTGCATTCTTTTCACTTGATTGTATTAGTAGTTGTTGAATTCCTGTGTGTGTGTGCTCCTTTTGGAGTAGATTGTTCTGTTGTGGTATGAAAGTGAGAATTTTGAATGTTTGTTTTGAAGTCTGTACCAGTTACCCGGTTTATCACTTAGGAGTAGAAGCTTTTAAAGCGGGGGTTGCAGTCTTTTAGCGTGTCCACATGGAGTGCTGTGCTTAACCAATTGTATTGCTTTCACAACTGTGTGGCGTGAGGTGGCCATTTCTCTCCTACTGGTCATTTCTGTAACTGCTAGTGTATCTGGTTTGACTTAAGTTCTTGTGTACAAAAACCAATGTTAAAGGTTTTATTTTGTGTATAAATAAATTGCTTAATTTGTTTATTTTATCTGTCTCCATGCTCACCCTGCCTTTGGCAACGAACCTGTGTGCCCTTGTATAGGGCTGTTATGTCCCAGTGTATTCCGGGTGGAGTAGTCGACTATAGAAATTGTTTGTTCTTGGTAATTTTCCCTGCCTGACCACTCTGCCACAATATGATGGAAAGTTTCTGACTTCAGAATTAAAGTGAACTGATTCACACTAACTTCCGTGGACCCATGGCAAAAGTTTTGGAACTGATAAAACTGCCCACCTTCCTACAACCCATGAGCTTTGAGGAAATTAGGAGCTTATGTTAAACTGTGTCGAAATGCTTGCTCCATGTAGGCCTATGCAATACCCAGCATTTTCAAAAACTGTGTACAACCAGTTATTCTATTCTGTTTTTCCATTATTCTACTCGTCCTTTAACCAACACTAAAATGACATTTTTAGTGTAAATTGTAACAAATTACTGCAACAGACCATGAATAACCCCAAAAGATCAATTATTTCAGCAGAAATATTACAGACGTGTTAAATACCAGTTTAGTAATATAGCCTGTCTGTATTAGGCTTATGCAATGTTGTCTTAATCAAAATGTTAATATTTAGTGATAATATTTCAAAGTGATTTTACCTCATTTTGTCAGGTTACAAATATTTACTCTACATTCCAGTAAACACTGCTAATAACGAAGTGAAATAGGGAGACCATTAGGCTACATTTTAAAGCATTGGTGTGATTACAAACCTGTGAGGAGAATGAGATTGTAAATGTATTTTGAAAACAGCTGGTGCCACATAAATTGTTATACCATGGTACAATAAAATACTGTTATACATTACTCTCCTGACATCTGAAAAGGTGTTTTTTTTTTTTTTAACTCTGAATCACACAATAGGCATAGTAGTTATTAATGTTTTAGAGCTGTCAGAATGGATTTCCCGGGAAACTGCATACTTAATTCAGTCCGTCATCCGTGCCTTTAAATTCATAGAAGGAAGGAAAGAAGGTCAGGCTACTAGCTTGAAGCTGCAACAAATTGACCTTGAACTGAAAGAGTTTGCAAGCAAAAGGGGAAATGATAGTACTCGTAATAAAACACAAACCTGGTTTACAAAACAACGTTTTTATTATTATTAACAATGGTTAAACCTGATAACCTTCATAATTTTTAAACTTTATTTTAAAACAAAAAGTATATAAGCTGCTTCCCTGCTCAATATATATGTTTTAGATATTTACATTTCTTTCAAAAATAGATTTATTTATTTACTGGTAGTGGTTGAAGTGTTGATGTTGTCAGATCCACTGATAAAGTGATTATCATCTGCAATAACTCGCATTAATTACAACAACAATGTAATTCCGCAAGCAGCATGCAGTTTTACGCTTCAACCGCTAGAGGCCCGAAAAAACAGTCCAAGTTTAAAATCCTGAAAATTAATTTAAAACCAAATGAACGTTTTCAAATACTAATTGTTGAAAACGGAGAGTCAAGCATAGGAAAAAATATTAAACTGATCAGTAATTTAGAATAATAATGCTAATAAAGATATTGGAAAGTGCACTGCTGTTTGTTGTTTATAGAGACCTCTGGTGGTGTAGAGAAGATAGGGTTCACAACATTTACAACTTATTTCACTTATTTACTACTTACAGCGGTAATAAGCAATTTCTGAGTGAAGACGATCAGAAAGACATCAATTTAACATTGAATATGTTTGTAGAGGATTCCTGAAACTGGCATGCATTTTTGAGAGAGCTTCTCGACTAGGATATGGCATCTAGAAATACCACATTTCAAGACCTAGTGGTATCATTATTTACTAATTAATTAACATTAACAAATGGCATACATTTGATCACAACACACTAAAAACATTTTTAGCCCATCTTTACCTCATCTTTTTTTCCCCCAAAAAGGCAACAATGTTTCAAAACTATGAAGGATTCATAGAGTAATAAAAACATTCCTTATTGCTCATACATTAGACATGGTCCACTTCAAATCAAATGAAATGCATTAGCTGTCTGGTACAATGAAGGACAGACAGGAGAAGGGTGTACCAGCCAGGCAGTCTGTGTTAACCGCTGCTTGTATCTCACTAAAGAGAGCCTGCTCTCTATTCCCAGTATTCCCTGATTTCTGTTTCAGCTCTGCCAGCTGCTGTAGTATAGTATGCTTTTCCCTGCCTCTTATAATTCCCCGGAAGTACAGCAAAGCTGAGAGATGACCCTTCCTGAAATGAGTAAAACATTTGTTGCATTAAAGTAAAATGAACAATCTTACATTAACAGCATGGTAAATCAACAGCAAGTAATATGACTCTCACCTGATATCTGGATAGTTCTCAACTAATGTCTCTAGGTTATTTTTTACATCACTTTTTTTGCACCCAATGATATTGCTCAGCTGGTGCCCGACTGGATGGAGCCAATCTAAGGAGGAGTTCTACAAAAAAAATGATACGTAAGGAACATGTTAGGATGTTTTGATGAAAAGCACAGCTGTACAGAGTTGTGCGGCGACTGTACCATATCTTGGAAGGTCTCCTTCAGTTCCTCCCACTGATTTGTGATCTTAGTGGCAGCTGTCTCATTCTTCCTGTTTTTGCACATGTAGTTATTCTTCATCAGCTGAGATACATATTCTTTTACCACAAAAAAGTGAGCTTCATTCACGAAAGCCTAGAAAAGAGACAGTGGAAAAACTGAAAAAATGTATTGCACTCTCAAGCTGTAGCAGAGTGGTTACATTAGAGTATATTAATGGAACAAACTGTTTGCACTCTCACCTGTTTATGTTTTAGGGTCATGTACTTGCTCTGTTCAGAAAGAGTCTTAGTTCTGCGGATCAGCTGTGAAAAGTCTTCATCAAATAAAAACCATTTCGCTGTCATCTGTCTCCTGAGGAAGGGCTACAAACAGAAGCTCTTTAATACTTAATATTCACTCACTCCACTATCAAACGTATACATGCGGTTAACTATTAAATTCCAGTCACATATTCACAGACATTATTTATTTTTATACTTCAGTGATTTATTTACTTCTAGAATCCTGCAGATATGTAGTATTGCTTTGTATTAAAATAAATACTCAATAAAAGTTGCCTGTTATAATCTGCATGACAGAAAGTCTGGTATGACTCTCAAACTACTGCCGTTGTTTAACAATGAGAAAGGTGTGCATTTCAGAAGCTCACACCTGGACATCTGTTTTGAAGTTCTCCATCACAGCTCGACTCAAACTGGTGGTCAGTCTATCTATTTCTTTTTGAACCAGCTCCAGCTGAATCGGGCTGGTGTCTTTATAGCTCTCCATGTGCTCTCTGAAGGAAAAAACATTAAAATTATACTGTTTTGTAGTACTGTAGTGTCAGCTTTTTTAACTAAATAATTTAATAAATGTATTTTTTTCTGTTTGCAGTGTGTATTTGGCTCTTTATGTCCACTTTATGTACAGGACAGTTGTAAAATAAAAAGTAGAATAACAATATTTGCTTGCTTATATTTTTTTGCTTAATCTATATATACAAAGATGAATTCTAAAGGACTGTATACTGACATGCTCACCACTTGATGTTTTCTGTAAGTAATCTAAATAATGTTACATTGATTTATGCTCCCAGAAATCACAATAGTATTGTAATAGTAACACCAACATTTACCTCAAAATCATTTAGTTCACTAACATGAAACACATACAAATGCATTCACCTGGATGTAATTATTTGTTAGTGTATACACTATAGTGCAACACTACCGTTATACACTTTGGGGATTGTGAGATTTTGTTATGTTTTTAAAAAAAAGTCTCCTATGCTCACCAAAGCTGCATTTACTTCAAATTTACAGTAAAGTAATTCAAAATAACTTCTTTCTATTTTAATATATTTAAAAATATAATTTCTTTCTGTGATGGCAAAGTTGAATTTTCAGCATCATTACTCCAGTCTTCACTCAGAAATTATTATAATATGCTGATTTGCTGCATACGAAACATTTCTTATTAATTCAAGAAACATTTCTTATTATTATCAGCACTGAAAACAGTTGTGTGGGTTTTTTTGTGTAAACTACGACCCGGAATACTAGTATTAATTTCATTAAAACATCTTAACAAAAAATCTTAGTGACCCCAGACCTTTGGTAGTGATTCACATTTGGCAAATGGATTGGATTACAGCTAATAAGCTTAAGGGTTTCAGGTTGCTTAACAACAAAGCAGACAAGAGGATGAATTTGTCATTATAAAACTGTACTGTAATGCAGTGTTTTCTGCTTTGTAATATTTAAGAAATAATCAATAATGCATTCACATCTAAAATCTCTTAATTATATGATTTTTTTCGTGTACCCCTCATGTTTAGTTAGAATTGCCTAAGGTCTTTGTTTTTGTTTTTTTTAGACACACATACATGCACACAATGCTTCCATCATTCAGGCATTCCCCGCTGTCAGGGACTTCCCCTGCCAACTGCCTCTACTGTTGCAGCACATATTCCTAGAAATCACGTGACTGATATTTCTGATTGTTTGTTTATTCATGGCTTTTAAAATGACTGGATAAAGCTGGCACCTAAACCGAGTGATTATGATTATGAAAAGATTAGAATATCAAATGAAAAAAGGCTTTGGAAACACAAAATCTTTCTGAATGGGTGCTCATGAAATAATGGATCTAGAATGAAGCAGCTGGCTATATATTATTTCTGCTCCTCCCAAACAAGTCTGAATGAAAATGACTTTTGGGCATTGTGTTGTGTAAATGACTTACTTCAGGGCACTAAAGCTATTGATGTAGCTGATGTGATACTCTGCCCAGAGAGAGGAGTTAGAGAGAGGACTGCTCCACTCAACAAACGCCGACTCAAACCTACAGAGACAAATAACCACAGTCAGGCATACAGAGAATTAAAACAAACAAACACAATTAAATACTAAATGACTAAATTTGTCAGATTTTATTGAGGGGAAATAAACATGGAAATGTGTTTCATGAGATGTAGTTTTGATCAAGTCTATGTGAAGGATGTGTCATATGAATAGACTGGCAAAAAGAAACCCGGAAATTATATGCTAATCTTTTTTTTTTTTTCCTATAATAACTGTCAAATTAGCACATGAAGATATAACAGCTGTTAAGTGAAATAAATTTGAATAGTTGTCCTCTGTACAAAAAATACAGACTACAGAAGCTTTTAGAGTTATAGAATTACAAAACTGACTTCCAATTAGCATATTAGTTCTTTATCACAAACCGTTTTGGAAAGGTCTTCAGTTCCTCCAAACAGGAACGCACAACCTTCTGCTCAAGGTTCACATCGATTCTTCTGGATCCTTGTACATGGCCTTTAATATGCTGGGAAAGAAAACATCATTAATGTGTTTTTGTAACCTTGTGCTGATCTTTTAATTACAATGTCCTCAAAAAGATTTGGGCACTTCAACCACTTAGAAATGTCTAAATGCCATTGAATTAGACTTAATCAAATACTTAAACTAAGTGGCAGCTTCACACAAATGATGCTAGAATCATAGGCATAAATCCCGGGGGGGACGGGACCCCCCCTATCTGAGGGTTGTCTCCCCTAAAAATATCATTACAAGCGACTCTGTGTATTAAAAACAATATAATGGACATATACTTAAAATAATTGTGTGAGTAGTAAAACAAAATAAACGCAAAAAACCGTTTTAAGTTCAGAAATGTTTTGATTCCCCCTCCCTTGCCTCACAGTGGTTTGGTCCACTGCCTGCTTTCTTCTTTTACCGATACACACACACGAGTCCAGTGCGAGAGAGCAAGTTCCTCAGTAACAGTTAGTTATGTGTAAGTAACTTAGGCTGTCAAGGCTATTTTATTCTCTTTAAACATCGGGTGAAATGATTCTTTCTCTTTAATACAGATGATGCTGGATCATTAATAAATTATTCATGACAAAACAATTATGATATCCAATGTTTTTTCTATGAGCGATTATAAGGTTAACAAGCTTAATACCGTAGCTTGTCACCCACTACAACTAACACGGCGATAAGCCTGTGTGTGAACTGATATTAGGCTAATATTGTAGACCTACCGATGTGTTGGGTTTTGCTCAATATGATGTTAAGTGGCAGATCAGTGGGCTTAATGCGGTTGAATATCTAAAGAGACGTACTCGGTTTCAGACAAAACCTAAAATACTATGGAGGACGCAAAATAATAATTATAATATGACCACGTGGTGAACCATATGAACCGAACTCATATTTAAACACGGCCCATGCTGTGTACGCATAGCTATCCTTACAATTACAATTTTGGCTGTATTATTTGTGTCCCCTTCAAAAATTTATCTTGAGAAATTTTATGTTTATTGTCCCGCCCTACTGTTAGACAAAATTTACGCCCCTGGCTAGAATTTACTTTTTTACAATAACATAGATCCGTACTATGAACATTCCACAAACATTTTATCATTTAAAACTGAACAAACTTCTTTGTGCGAAATTATTTACATGAAAAGTGAAAAAAATCAAAACAATACAGTGGCTTAATGCTGCCTCTATGTGCTATCAGAGTTATCGAATTAAGCGGAGGGATGCTGGAAAACTGGTAAGTCTGCTGTCTATATATATACATACCTCTTTTCTTGTTAACTGTGTTGATTACTGATCGTGCTCCTCTCGTGTTAATTAGGTTAATTATCTGAACGTGCTCCTCCCAAACTTTGTTAATAAAACATCATGTATATGTATATAAATAATCTTTTGATGCATATTGTGTGTATTTTACTCAGTTAAAACAGCATTTATTTGACTGAAACTTCAGAATCGACAGCAAGATGACTCTATATGTGACCCTGGACCACAAAACCAGTCTTAGGTCGCTGGGGTATATTTGTAGCAATAGCCAAAAATACATTGTATGGGTCAAAATTATAAATTTTTCTTTTATGCCAAAAATCATTAGGATATTAAGTAAAGATTCCATGAAGTTATTTTGTAAATTTCTTACTGTAAATGTATAAAAACTTCATTTTTGATTAGTAATATGCATTGCTAATAACTTCATTTGGACAACTTTAAAGGTGATTTTCTCAATATTTAAATTTTTTTGCACCCTCAGATTCCAGATTTTCAAATAGTTGTATCTCGGCCAAATATTGTCCTATCCAAACAATGGAAATCTTATTTATTCAGCTTTCAGATTATGTATAAATCTCAATTTTGAAAAATTGACACTTAAGACTGGTTTTGTGGTCCAGGGTCACATATAGCATGGTGAACTTATAAAATAGTGCAACAATGAATAAGACACTATATTTTATTCAAAATCCATTCGATATTGTTGAATCTTAAATACCTTTACACTTTAATAAGATTTCCCCAAGAAATAGGCAAGAATGAACCTGGTTTCCTCCATGATTCCTATTCATTCTGACAACAAAACACTTAAACATGACAAACTCGTAATTACGACTTCATAAATGGGAAGCAGGAAATTTCAGATAGCATGTGAAGGCAGCATAACTTTCCTAATAGGTTTTGGGGCCCCTATAAGTTTATATAAATGTCCTGTACTGCCCTCTATTGGTAAACCAATGCCCTTGTGAGTTTGTGGCCATATAAATGGGAAATCAAAGGACTTTTCTTTAATGCTCATTTGACTTCCATTCAAAACCAAGGAAAGGTGAGCTAATTACGAAAGCGTGCAGTCTTACCGTCCAGATGTCCATGTCAATGTGTGAGCTGTAGATTCCCTCATCAATCACTGGATTTCTTTTTTCTTTCCACATTTCCTCATGCTCCAAGTCAATAATTCTGTTCAGTGATGTTTTCATGTCATCCTATCAAGAGCACAGATTTCACAGAATTCAGAAACTCTCAGTTATCTGATACCACATTGTCTGTACGATCTCGCTTCTAGCATTGACAATGACAAGGTTAACCACCTGTAAGCGAGCACAGTATTTGTCTTTTATCTGATCAAGGAAACCTTTGTCCACTGGCAGCGCTCTCTGATCTTCCTTCAACTCAGGCTGCAGAGAGCTGCTTCCCATTATCTTCTCACTATGGAAAGATAAATTAAATTCAGGTACATAAGTAAATACATTTTTAAGATAAAGCCATAATCATAACCTTTTAAAGTAGTAGTACAATCACAATGAATCTCATCAACTGGATCACAAACGAGTATCCATATAAGGTCTGAAGAATGCTGGAATAAATCACAATGAGCTATTTATCACACTGAAGCAAAGCTGTGTATGGGACTTTTAAAAACACATTCATGAGACCACTAGACCTTTCACGATTCGAGATGTGGATGTTTGGAGCCTCTGACTGATGCGGTAGGTCCGTCTATTAATTGGCTTATGTGAATGAGTTATGTAAATCAAACAAAACTCTGAGTTTGATGTCAACGACACAAACCAGATCAAATGTCATTGAGGTCAAACCTGACGTGGTGTTTAAGCGAACCACAACGGAAAAATTGTCAGTCAAAGCTATTATATGGCTTCAGAAGATCTTAATTATATACGTCCGGTCAAAGGTTTGGCATAGGATTTGTTTTTCCCAGAAAGGAAATAATACTGTCATTTCTATCCTTTTGTTTTGAACTCTTTATTCATCCAATAATTCTGAAAGCACAACTGTTATAACACTGATAATAATAAGCAATGCTTCTAGAGCAGCAAATCAGCATATTAAAATTATTTCTGATGAATCATGTCACACTGAAGACAGGAATAAATTACATTTTTAAAATACAGTGGGGCAAAAAAGTATTTAGTCAGCCACCAATTGTGCAAGTTCTCCCACTTAAAAAGATGAGAGAGGCCTGTAATTTTCATCATAGGTATACCTCAACTATGAGAGACAAAATGAGGGAAAAAAATCCAGAAAATCACATTGTAGGATTTTTAAAGAATTAATTGGTAAATTCCTCGGTAAAATAAGTATTTGGTCACCTACAAACAAGCAAGATTTCTGGCTCTCACAGACCTGTAACTTCTTTAAGAGGCTCCTCTGTCCTCCACTCGTTACCTGTATTAATGGCATCTGTTTGAACTCGTTATCAGTATAAAAGACACCTGTCCACAACCTCAAACAGTCCAACTCCAAACTCCACCATGGCCAAGACCAAAGAGCAAACAAAATTGTAGACCTGCACCAGGCTGGGAAGACTGAATCTGCAATAGGTAAGCAGCTTGGTGTGAAGAAATCAACTGTGGGAGCAATTATTAGAAAATGGAAGACATACAAGACCACTGATAATCTCCCTCGATCTGGGGCTCCACGCAAGCTCTCACCCAGTGGGGTCAAAATGATCACAAGAACTGTGAGCAAAAATCCCAGAACCACACGGGGGGACCTAGTGAATGACCTGCAGAGAGCTGGGACCAAAGTAACAAAGGCTACCATCAGTAACACACTGTGCCGCCAGGGACTCAAATCCTGCAGTGCCAGACATGTTCCCCTGCTTAAGCCAGTACATGTCCGGGCCCGTCTGAAGTTTGCTAGAGAGCATTTGGATGATCCAGAAGAGGATTGGGAGAATGTCAGATGAAACCAAAATAGAACTTTTTGGTAAAAACTCAACTTGTCGTGTTTGGAGGAGAAAGAATGCTGAGTTGCATCCAAAGAACACCATACCTACTGTGAAGCATGGAGGTGGAAACAACATGCTTTGGGGCTGTTTTTCTGCAAAGGGACCAGGACGACTGATCCGTGTAAACGAAAGAATGAATGGGGCCATGTATCGTGAGATTTTGAGTGAAAACCTCCTTCCATCAGCAAGGACATTGAAGATGAAACGTGGCTGGGTCTTTCAGCATGACAATGATCCCAAACACACCGCCCGGGCAACGAAGGAGTGGCTTCGTAAGAAGCATTTTAAGGTCCTGGAGTGGCCTAGCCAGTCTCCAGATCTCAACCCCATCGAAAATCTTGAAAGTCTGTGTTGCCCAGCGACAGCCCCAAAACATTACTGCTCTAGAGGAGATCTGCATGGAGGAATGGGCCAAAATACCAGCAACAGTGTGTTAAGACTTACAGAAAACGTTTGACCTCTGTCATTGCCAACAAAGGGTATATAACAAAGTATTGAGATGAAATTTTGTTATTGACCAAATACTTATTTTCCACCATAATTTGCAAATAAATTCTTTAAATATCCTACAATGTGATTTTCTGGATTTTTTTCCCTCATTTTGTCTCTCATAGTTGAGGTATACCTATGATGAAAATTACAGGCCTCTCTCATCTTTTTAAGTGGGAGAACTTGCACAATTGGTGGCTGACTAAATACTTTTTTGCCCCACTGTATATTAAAATAGAAAACAGTTATTTTAAATTTTAACAATGTTTCACAATACTACTGTATTTTTTTTATCCAAAAATGGAGCCTTGATAAGAGACTTAAAGAGACATAAAACGTTCTTACCATTCTTACCAACCCCAAACTTCTGAATGGTACTGTCAATGAAATAATGGAATATGTATTTTTATGATACTTTAATGGTGTTTTCTACTGTTTCCAAATTTGAGCCTGAGTTTCCCATTCACTTTTTATAATATGGAACAAACAGCCTGGATATTCTTTGAAAAATCTGCTTTTGTGTGTCATAAAAATACACTTCATAAAGGTTTGAACCAGTGTGCTTGCTTGATCAATATCAAAAAAGGGTTTTAAGTTATATACTGACATGCTGTATTTAGAAAAACTAAATCTAAACTGAGGAAAACCTCACCTGGGGTAGCGTTGAATAATGAAATCTAGAAGAGCGTAGTAATCTTTCAGCACTGTCACCTTTTCCAGAAGACTCTTTAGATGCTCTCCTACAGTCTCATGGTGGCAGGACACATACGTTTCAAACACATTAAAGTCTGCTGGATATGAGCTCAGAAGCTCAGTCTTCACTCTCTGCAAATCCTCCTTCACAGCTTTACCCACAAGCCCCAGATGCACTGCCAGCCAGGAAGCGTTCTGCTTGCGGCTTTCCAGAGGAATTTTCTCCAGTGTATCTCGAACCCCGTTTAGTACCGCATCCCTCCATGCTTCCCTCCATCCCTGCATCTCTCCTGGCTCTCCCTGTCTCTTCTCTTCCTCCAGGATAATGTATGCTACATACACCAACAGCTCTTTATTGCACGAGGGAAGAGCACTGGAGTTACATACAATGGCAGACATTTTCTTCCTTAGTGTGCCATAGAGCAGACGGATGTCTTTCTCTTTATTGACAAGTTCGATGGGACAGTCTTCTTGATCCAGAGCTTGAAGCTCCCGCTGAAGCTCCTGACGTAGTGACAGTAGATTCACGTAGGCCTCCTCTAAATGTTCTGACTCTATGAGTTTGTTAATCTCCATTACTGCAGAAAATAACAGAAAAAGGAGAACAAAAAGCAAAATATTAGTATACAGACAACTGCATGAGTTGTGTCCTGATACTGGAACTATAACACACTTGCATCAACAACTATCATATTTCAGTCAGGAATGTCTGATGCCTCTGTCTAGATCTCTGCCTCATCAGCTCATGTTTTCCAAAAACATGAGTAAAATATGCTCTGTTTATCCCTGATTAGCCACTAAAGTGTTTCTGATGTGTCTGGGTAATGTCGGCATATTTGATGTTTACAGATAAATAGACACTGAACAAAATGTAACTTTGATTGCAAGTCCTATTCAAGACAGGTGTGCTAAAAAAGCAGGAATAGAACATCTAAGTCACAGTGTGACAGTATATAGTGTTTTTTCAGTGTTTCTTCAGCAAAATGACAAAGCAAATGTAGCTACATTGCCGTTTGGAGTCAGATTTTTGTCTTTGAAAGAAGTCTCTTGTGCGTTTATTTGATCAAAACTACAGTAAAAACAATATTTTGAGATATTACCCAATATTATTGTGAAATATTATAAAATAACTGATTTCTATTTCAATATATTTTAAAATGTAATTTATTCCTTTGATGCAAAGCTGAATTTTCAGCATCATTACTCCAGTCTTCAGTGTCACGTGATCCTTCAGAAATCATTCTAATATGCTGATTTTCTGCTCAAGAAACATTTCTTATTATTATCAATGATGAAAACAGTTGTGCTGCTTAATATTTTTGTAACATTATAAATGTCAATTTTGAGCAATTTAATGCTGAGCAAACGTTTGAACAGTAGTGTATATGTGGATTGTTGAGCAGCATGACATATGGTTATACTACATGAACCCATTTTGAACTGCATTTTTACTTTTTATTGAATGCCTTTTTATGTCAGTTCAAATAAGATTCATTGCTTGAATCTTATGGGAACACAGATAAAATGATAAGGATGGGCCCCAGCCACCATACTGTGAAAAAAAAACCTCATCATAGGACTAAGAGCAAACTTTTTGACGTTGATGTTCAGCAAACTAAATATAAATTTAGTAAAGCAAATGACCCAAAATGTAATGGTGTAACAAAAATGTTGCCATCATCTGAAATGATGATGTTTACAACTCCTTTGTCAGCTGCCTAGAGATGGGACATGCACTCTCACACTCACCTGACAAAGGCATAGGTGGTATCTCTGGCAGAGTATATGTGTCTCTGAGCTTCAACACTGTGTCTACGACCTCGGTCTGCTCTTCAGATAAAGTCATGGCCTCTGTGACAGGTTCAAGTGGTTCGTGTTTGCCTTTTTTAGTACCCAGACTAAAGCTCTGCTTGATCGATGCCCCTCTCCTTGCCAGTGAACCTGTTATTTCAACTGCAGAATAACACAAACAGTTACTGGAGACGATTCGTGTCATTCTGTATAACATTCAACAGAGGTCTTTAAAAAAAATCAACATGACCATGTAATATGAAAGCTCTTTTTAGTTACCAGTAATTTTACTCTAAGATTTTTTTATTATTATTATAAATATTAATTCATAAAAGGGTCAGATTTAATGTACACTACTGCAGTGGTGTGTACCCTTAAGCATTTCCTCATGCTTTGTATATTATACCTTAATGATATAATAAACAGGATATAAAGGTCAAGAGGACACATTCTTTGTTAATGTAACTGTTTCATTAATATTAGAAATAACCATATATTGTAAACTGTGTTGTTGCATTTTGTTTTTACATACTGTATGTAAAAATGTGCAAAAGGTTCAATCAAAATGCAGGTGTGAATTATGAGCTAAAGCTTAAACTCCCAAAAAGTCTAAAACATTTCATCAACAAACCTTCCAGCATTGTTTGCAACATTTACTATCAACACTTCCTGTCATGATAGCCCAAACAGTATTTCACTTATCTAGAGGTGAATATGGTGACATGCAAACACAAGTTTCAAGAAAATAGCAGATACTCAAATGGTTTTGTAAACTGGTTGTAAATTCTCTGAAGATTTGGTACCAGCTCAGAAAGATCTTTGAACTCCCTCAAACCTGCTCTTTTACCCTTATAGCTTGCAATCATGCATTCCATCCCTCACAGTCGGATAGAACCTTTTTATCAGAAAAAAAGGAGTTCTATCTACACAAGATTTATATATAGACAATGTATTTGCTTCTTTCGCTCAGCTAAGACATCTACCTTACTCTCGTTTTTCAAGTACAGAATTATGTTAAAATTAGTCTCTCAAACTTTGAAACTTACAAGCCCCCTGAATATCTTTATTTATGTATGACCTGTAAACTTGAATCGAAGGGCCTTGTCTCTAAATATGCTGAATATTTTAATGACTTTAGAACTTTAGAATGATGCAGCTGAGTATCTGCTATTTTCTTGAAACTACATAAAAACCTTTGTCAGACCAACAAAATTACCCCAAATGTTGTCCTAACTAATAAAACACAGTTGTCTGAACAAAGAATTTCATATTGTTGAAATTTTAAGGTTTTGTGAGTTCCCAGCATGCATTGCAGCATGAATAAATTATTATGCAGTTGCTGTTATAGGATTATTGTTTTGCTGTTTGCTGACTTCATTTAAACTTTTTTGTAACTGTTTTGTCATTATTGTTAGTTATTTGATGTACTGAGATGTAAAGAGCTCATCTTTTTAACATTTGTTGATTATCACCGTTCTTGAGGTTTGTGTGTCTAGTTTTGAGGACTAGAGAATGTTCAGCCACTTATATCTGTTTTCTGGATTATAGCCTTGTAAGTTGTTTTACAAGTAAAGACAATATTGTTTACATATTAGTTATTCATTAAGGTTTGTCATTTGTAGATAAACATAAAATTGATAACATGATGACTTTTTACACTTTTTTCTCTGGGAAACAGAGAAAAATAAGTTATCTCAATGACATTAGTTGTTGTTTCAGTTGCTGTGACAAGAATTTTTCTATTCGTAAAATAAGACAATCAGCATTGCGTGAACAAACTAATTTACATTGGCTAAACAAAGTATCTTTACTGAGAAGAACTAAAAAACTATTGTTGAGAGAACTTAAAAAGTCTTACTGCATCAAGTTGCCTTATTTTTTTTATGTTTTCTCAACTATTTATTTTTTTACAGTGTACACAATACTTCAAAATGTCTTAGGAAAAGGATTTGGGGTTATATATTTCAGAAGATAACTGGACTAAGGCCCTCCGAGGGCATTAGGTCTTGTCCCATGAACTCTAATTTTCAGTTGATTCAGTATAGTTGTCCATAGACACTGCTAAGTACCAAATTACATTATATTTTCCCCTCTCTGTCACCTCTGTGTATCAAATGCAAGTCCAATGAGGGTACATTGGCTCACTTATTTTGGATTTGCCCAAAAATGTGTAAATTTTGGACTGAGGTGTTTAATTTAAGGTACTTAAGTAAGGTACGTAAGATCTATTTTCCTCATGACCCTCTTGTTGCAGTATTAAGCTGGGCCCCTTTCTTAGAGAACTATAGTTTCAATCAAATCCAGATAGTTCAATATGGGATGACCATAGCAAAAAATACAATTTTGTTGATGTGTAACAAAGAGTTTACACCTAAATTTGAGACATGGCTTAAAGAGCTCAGTAATGTGTTACATGTGGAAAAGATTAGACACGTGATTGCGGGTAAACCAAAGAGATTTGTACAGATCTGGAAGTCCTTTGAATATTTGGAAGATGATCAAGGATAACATTCTCGGTTACTAACATTACCTCGTTTCCCTGAGGAACGAGTACTGCGTCTCTAGACGCTTATGGGTAAAACTCCTTTTTCTCTGATCACTGAAGCCTTTTTTTTTCAACCACGCAGTGTAACTGCACGGCCATTGGTTCGTGCAGTGAAATAAAAACAAACCAATGGCTTGACAGCGGAGCTGCACGAGCCTATGGCGATGAAGCCTGCCAGAATAGGCGGGGCCTTCTCACTATATAATAGGATCCTCAGGTAAATTTGACTGAAGTGATGACCCTGAGTTGTGCAGCATCATAGCACGGCAAGCAACGCAGTACTCATTCCCGTATCTCATGGAACTGAGGTTATGTTAGTAACCGATTACGTTCCCTTTTGATACTTCACTCGTACTGTAACACTAGAGGCTTATGGGGAACCAGTACAATCGCACCGTGCTATGATAGAGGAATGACTAAAATGAACTGGCCTTGAGCATCTGAGGGCTCAGAGGGACCAAGTATAAGCAGGGTGAGCCCCACAGGAGGCAAGAGGGTTGAATGCACTGAGGTCAGCCCAGCCTTGAATAATCGTTCCAAACAATCCTATACAACCTCGGCACTTTCAAAAAACAGCCAAGAGCATACGTGAAGTAAAGCAGACACCTGATTGGACATGCTTTTTGGCAATTGCATGCCCATTTAAGCAAAGAAGATCAGAGTCTGTAAGGCCGGAACGTTCAAGTTATAGAACCTGACAAAAGTGGACAGCAAGGCCCAGCCGGCCACCGCACAAATGTCTGCTATGGACACACCGCTAGACCATGCCCACGACGAGGCTATGCCCTGTGTAGAGTGGGCTCTTACTCCTATGGGGCACTGCAGGCCCAGACCCCTAGATGTACATTCTCAGCGCCCTGACAGGGCAGAGAAGGTTCAGCTCCTGTTCCTCTGCCGAGGGAGGAAGCGCAGAGAGCGTGATAACCTGTGCTCTAAATGGGGTATAGTGTAGAGGTCTTCACGGGTCCACTTGGATCCGAAAACCCAAGAACCAACCCGAGACCCGAGCGGGTTCGGGTCCAAAACTTATACGAGTGCCTCGGACATGAGTCAGGTTAGGTATTAGCAGCCTCGTGTCTTGGGTAATTAAAATAAATGTGCTTTTCCCAAATGGACCTGATTAGACCCAAATTCGTTTAAACTTTCCCGGATGTGTAGCCTATTTGTGAGTTCATTGCGCTCAAGTTTATTTTTGAGAAACGCACGTAAAAAATTAACATACGTTTTAACCTCAGAAATCCATCTTACAGATATGAGGTGGATTGAGCCTCCTGGATCCCTTCAGAAAGCGAAGAATTGGGTTGTTCCTGCCCACTGACTGTCCGGCTATAGGAGCATGGAAAGCTGCCGTAACTGCCACATAGACCTTGAGTGTAGAAGGGGAACGGCCCTTGTCCAACAACTCTTGTAGGAAGGACAATATCACCGATATGTCACAGGAAGTCGAGTCTTCACCGCAGGTTGAGCACCATGTGGAGAAGCCAGACCATTTAAGGGCATAGAGGCGTCTCGTAGACGGGGCTGTAGCCTGCGATATAGTATTGAAGACACTCTCAGGAAGATCTGCTGGTTCCCATCAAGAGCCCAGAGGTGCAGAGCCCACAGCTCGGGCTGGGGGTGCCAAATCATCCTGTTCGCCTGAGAGAGAAGGTGGAGGGGTGAGCGACCTTCTCTTTCCATCCAATGGCAGTGGGCGGGCAGAGGTGCACGGCCATTGACTCCCCTAAACGCGGCAGCCTCTCGTAGCCCTTCTCTTCAGTGCCATCAACGGAGGTGAGGGTGGATGATGCGGACGTACAAAGGCGAGCCAAGTAGGGAGCGCGTCACAATTTCGTGAGCTTGTTGTGGACCTCCGGGAAGAAAGGAACCGTCCCTTACAAACCGGCACCCCGGCAGGAACCATTCATCCAGACGGCTACGAGTGGGCTCCTCCGGCACAGAGCACTCCAAACCCAGCTCCTCAAGTGCCTTAGAGAGGACATGGAATAGTTCGGCATCCATCCCTAGTTTGGTGTCGCTGGGATCCGCAGACGGTAAAGGGGCGGGTCGATTGTAATGTCTGACGCTGCTAGAGGCATGCTGTCATCTAGCAGAAGTTTTCCCCATAAACATCTAGCGACGCAGTACAAGTGAGGTATCGAAAGGGAACTGAATTAACCTTCTTCTTTAAGTGGTGTGGCTAAGTTGATCAAATCTAGCAGTGTAACAATTAAATTTTTTCATAGTTGGGTATTTATTGGTATTGGAATATTTTAGTTTTTATGATTTTGTATGTGTACATGTGACCCCTGCTGGCAAAATGAGTCGGAATGCACACGGGTTAATTTTAAGCTATAGACAAAAAAAGTGAAAAATGTTGATTTTTTTTAATTTCAGGTTTTCACAAAAATTAGTTCATTAAGCCATCATCTAGCAATCTCAATGCTCCAAACAGTACTTAAACATCTACAATGATCTTTATTTGTATGTTTTCTGAGAGGAGTCCTTTTTTCTGCTCGCTGATTGAAAAGATCGCTGCTCCTGGTTGAACTGCTTTTGTAGTTTTAATAATCAATTTATTTGTAATGAACACACTGAAGTGATTTTTACATTTTATTATTTGTTTTTCTTACTTGAATGCTTTTGTTTAGATGTAAAATTTAAAAAAGTAATGCACTACTTGTTTCTTCATGTTGTACTGTTGTTATTGGTGTTTTTTTTGCATCTGTTCTTATTTTTAATAACAAAGATAAAATAAAAAATGGCTATATTGTGATTATTAATATAGTAATTAATATTAAGAAACAATGCAGTGTTGCAAGGTGATTTTGCTTTGGAACTTTCAGAAAACTTTAAAGTGGTCATCGGATGCCCATTTTCCACAAGTTGATATGATTCTTTAGGGTCTTAAAGAAAAGTCTCACTCAGGGCGGGTCTAAGGTAAGACGGCCTTGTCAATCAACTATCGTAGGAGTGGCCTGTGTAGAACTACGTCATTCTGACAGGAATCTCAGAACACCCTGATCTGAGAAAGGATTTTAAAATAGGGATTTAAAAAAAAAACACTGGGTGGATTTTTATCATTATAGGATGGATGTGTACTAGGGATGTGCCCGAAGCCGAATGCCTTATTCGGAAAGGCACGGATAATGGCTTCAAAACGAATAACGAATTTATCCGAATAACAGAAAAAATATTCGGCAGACACAATCACATTTGCTGGAACAGCACTACATTAGTGAGGTCTGCGGTTGTTACGATTTGTGCAATAATAATGGCTAGTACTGCTTTGATAGCGTTCCACACAGTTTCGTACAGATAATATCATGGTGATCGTTGCGCTTGTCTAATGTGGTCTCCTCAGCAATAAACTATCCGCGCGCTCCTTTTTTGATTGCTGTCAGTGCCGGTGTACAGACGAAACATGCTACCTATCAGATTGTGCTACCAATAATATATTTGCATTGTTTTAAGGGTAGGTTTAGGGTAAGGGTAGGTGTGAACGGGTAGGTTTAGGGTAGGGGTAGGTATGGACATTTAAAAAAACCTCAAAGCACATGAATAAGATGCTGTTAGCACAATCTGATAGGTAGCATTTTTCGCTATCGATTTGTGCTACCTATCTTTTTAATGGGAGGTAGCACAGTCTGAGCGGGTAGCACAAATCGTCAGGCGAAGCAGTGTTGCCAGATATTGCTACAAAAAACAAACACAACTAATCTCCTGAAAAATGCACCAAAATAAGTTTGAATCTTGTATTTTGCAAATAGGATACGGAATCCCTAGCCTCAACCTTCATCTTCCCACTTTATTAATGCCCCAATTACTTTATTAAAGCTGTTACATTAAGTATTAAAACAAGTCCTGCGAAGCTTATAACTAGATCTGGCAACATGGCGGAGCGGAGTGGAGGCTGCACCAAATTTTATTTTTGAACATGAAACATTTATCATCTATGGGCCTGCATGTGTAACGTGAATGAGTGTAAACTATAGCCTATATGAATGAAATGAGTGCAAATCAATAGCCGCGTTGGGGTCTATGCGTGTCTCTCAGAAATCAGAGCTTTGACTGGAGTTATATCAACTCGACAAAAATATCCTAAAAACGGTCCTAACTTCAAACCTTTTCGAAATCCAACAAAAACACATTACATTAGCCCTTTTCGTGAATGGCATTACATTTAATTATACAAGACGAAGAAAAGCAATGTTTGATCAAGGCTTTTGGAGGGTCCAAATGATTTGTTGCGCTCTGTTGATAAAATACTCGTAAATGACTCATGATCTAAGTTACTTAAAGTTCAAGCGAGCTTTATTGTCATTCTGCTAGGCTACTGAACACTTTCTTTCCATTTCTATTTTTTTTTTTTTTTTTCAGCTTCTTTTTTTCTACTAGTGCTCTTATTTAAGATTATGGATGCGTTTGTACACAAAGTTTCACTGGAAAATAAGAAGAACAAAGTTATTTTTCTTTTTTGATAAAGTTTTAAATAGAAGATATTTACAAAGTTATAATTTTAATAAAAAATAATACTTTCTTTAGTTATACAAGGCATATTTGTGAAATTAAAACTACGAATTGAACAGATTTGCATTTAAAATGGTATTTTCATGTAATTTTACAAACTTCCTGTTTAAGCCACGCCCACTTCCGGATCTATCCGAATACAGATACAGATACAAATAATTTTGAGATTGTCACAGATACAGATATAAATAATGGCTCCGCTGCACACCCCTAATGTGTACACACACTTCCAACACACATTTATGTTCAAACAACGTAAAATTAATTTTGCATCCGATGACCCCTTTAACTTGCATTTTCTCAGAACTGACTTTGCTGACTCTATCGACTTCAAACGGGTGTAGGTCAGTAATTTTTTGTCAGATTCCAAGAAACCATACATCATTTTGAAGGTCTTTTAATGGAGAATGTGCAAATAAAAATAATTCATTTTTGAACATTTGCCATCATTGTGACTCATTTTGCCAACACATGTCACATATGTAGAAATGTCTGTATGTGTTTTTGTATAAGTACACAATATGAATGGTGTATGTTTATGGTACAATTTAATTGTATTATATATGTGTCAGTCCTCTGTCGTGTGTGTCATGTGTTCCCGCCTCTTGTGTCCATATTTGGTCTTGTTCCTGTCCTTGTTAAGTGTGATTATTAATTAAGTCTTGTCCAGCTGTGTTTTAGTCATTATCAGTAATTGTCATGTGTATTTAGTTCCTGCCTGTTTAGTTAATTTTCGTTTGGTCTACTCGTTATTCCCCGGTGTTCCTGTCTGTGTTAACCTTGCCTTGTCTTGCCCTGCTCTGATGTCGTCATTAAAGACTATTATTTTGAAGTTTATCCTCGTCTGCGTGTTCCTCGTTCCTCCCTGCTGTGTGCACTGTGACAAGATGGGTTTTTTTTTTATTTTCTTCGATTTGCTGGCAAGGGGGTTGGGGGATCATTCTCTAAAATGTGAAAAGCTTTCAATAAAATATACCCCCCCCCCAAACAGGATCTGTTTCTTGGCTAACAGTTCACTTGATTATTTATGATTAGGGTTTGCTAGTACAATACTGCTTTTGGCTAAACCAAGTTAAACCAGCATTGTATACACTTCTTTATTAATACCATAACTGCTGCTTTACCTCTTAAACTACTGACTGTGGGAAGCCATTGTCACCAAAAAAACAACACCACTTTTTTTGTCTAGTGGTTATACACTTACTTGGAGAGAGTGGTGGTCGTAATGGAGAATTTGAGCTTTGGTCGTCTGTGTTCTCTGACCTTTTGTCTTTCTGTGTCTTAGGGCTGAACCCTTTCAAATTCCTTCTGAATGACTTCAAGACTCCAAGACTCTTCTCTTTGACTGGACTTCCCATCTGTTCTCCACTATTTTTCAAACCCTTGGTTGTATCCTCATCCCATTCTGATGGGTCATTAACTTCATTTCCATCGTCTACTTCTTCTTTTGTAGTTTCTGCCATTTGACCATGCAACAGTCGGATCAAGCCTGCAGAAAATGCATGAAGAACTTTAGGAAAAGTTGAACTATTGTACCAAAACCACAACAGAAGGTTTGACTGTGTTCGAGTGTAAGAATGCAACTGTTGAATCTATCAGCAGGTACATCATGATCCCTGGAGGTTTTTTGTTTACTGACAACATGGCATTTTTTTCACAGGGGTGTAGAAGACATACATTGTCATAACAACAAAGATGTAAACTCATATTAATGCACTCAACAGCCAAAAATCTTCATGAGTCATGCACTACTCAGTTCTACAGCAGATCTCTAAACAATTAGGCTACATACACCTCAAATACCATGATACCATGTAAACTGTGAGATATCCTAGTTCAGACTGCGCAAGAATGATAAATGTTTGTAAGGCACTGACTAAACATGACCTCAAATAAATTCGGTTAAAATGACACATTACATTAATGTAACATTAGTTTTAAGCTTCAAAACCACTAACTTAAACTCATTTGAAGCTGAAATCTGTGTTATTAGCACAGCCACAGGTATAGCGGAGTAGACGTATTGTGAAGGTCAGTCACTTCTAACACGTTTAAAGGTTAGTGAGTTACATCGTTTACAAACAAACGTAGCTATTAGTACATTAAAATAGTTTTATGCATGTTTGTAAACATCGCAAGGTAAATCGAAGCTCGCGCCTCACTCACCCGAGATCCGAGTTCCTTGTCAAAAGTCTCGCGCTGGCAATTATCCTTCACTTGTCACATAAAAGCTCAAATCAAACAGCTGGCAAACGCGCTGCACCGACAGGTTCAACCGCAAAAATAAACTGATAAATTCCCAGTGAATACAGAGCTGCGAAAAACCTGCTTATCACAAAAGCGCTTTTGGTATTCACCTTGAAACGTCACTGAATAGGTGCATTGGGGCGCGCTGCTCCAGGAACTAACTTCAGATTTTAGTTTCAGATTCAATACAGTTCTCGACAGAGAAATCACTGTGTTCACTGACTTGTTGTAAGAGTCAGTGTTTCTGAAATATGATTACACTTCACTTTCAGATTCCCATAAATATAATTGTGCCTACCACTGAGAGAGAGAAAAAAGGAAAGTGGTTATGCAAAGCATTAGCCTATGTGTTCCCTTTATTAGCACAGTAGCATATTAACAAAACAGCAAGTCCTGTACTGGTTTTTACAAATGGTTAGTAGGCCCGTATAAAAAATACTATTTTATTATGCAAACTAATTAAGTGACATCTAGTAAGTTGTTAAAATAAAAATAATAATGATTATCATAGTGCATGGGGACTATGTTAAAGGTACTTTCTGTCAATTTGTAACTAAATGGACGTGTAAACATTAATGTTAGACTTTGGCAGGCATGACAAGAATGAGAGGGAACAGGAATACTGAAGCAATGGTAAATTTATTGAACCAATGGCAAGATTAACAGAAGGCAGGTTAGTAATGACTTGAGTAATGAAATTGTGGATGTAACAAATAGAATAATAATTTGAGTCTCATCCATTGCAGGTGCAGAGTAGAGCACACACACACACACATGTTCATTTTTGTGAAAAGTGGGGACGTCCCATAGGCGTAATGGTTTTTATACTGTACTTACTGTATCTGCTATTGCCCTACACCAACCCTACACCTAAACCTACCCCTTACAGGAGACTGTGCATTTCAACTTTCCCCAAAAAAACCTCACTCTGTATGATCTATAAGCGTTTTGAAAAGTGGGGACATGGGTCAATGTCCTGAAAAGTCACCTTCACCTTGTAATACCTTTGTCATTATACAAATCTATGTCCTGACTTTTCACAAAAACGCGCGCACACACACACAGACACACACACAAACATGTTGGTTTTTATGGTTATGGGGACTCTCCATTGGCGTAATGGTTTTAGGCAAATAATGGTCATATAGGCACTCCAGCAGAAGGCTGTGTTTGTGGATTCTGGGAAGGACAGTTCGTGGCAGTGTAATTGATTTAGTTTGGCTGCATGTTTTTGTTCGGTCAGGGGCCTCTAAAGTAGAGCAAATGCAGTTGTTCATGTTGTTGGAGACTTGCATTATTGTCCCCTAATCAAATAACCTACTCTTCCATTGATAAAAGCGTCACACTGGTTTTCATAAAAGCCACATACGTGTCTTTACAAGTATAGACGAAAGTGAAAGTAATTTTACAAGCTTATATATACAGCTGCTCTGAGAAGACGGGGCATTCCCTGAAAAGGTTTCAGGTAAGATCTACACATTATTTACTTAACATGCTGTGTTCTTATAATCTTTTAATTCCGGGTGCAGAAAATATATAAAAACATCTCATGTTTTAGAGGTGACACTAACGTCATTTAATTTGTCAGCGAGACTTGTAAAAAGAATGACAACCCTTTATATTAATTTTCACTTGTTTTGAATATTTACTGTATATTATTATCATAATTCTTCCTTGTTACTGTACTGTGCTACTATTGCTGTAATTTATTGTAAGTTTTAGCATCTTGCTGGTGAGTTAGAAACTAGGAAGGGCCGATGTTTGTTTTTAGTGTCATCACTGTGCTAAAGATATCTGTAGGCTTAAACGGCTTGCTGTTTTTTAGTGAATAGTTGACTAACCATTATAAAATCACAATGTGCCTGATACGAATCAGTGAAGAAGAGTCAGTGATAAGTGTCATTAAATAAAGCACTATATTAAAATATGATGTTGGCTGATGTTTTATTTTCATAATATGTTCTGTTTTTCTATCTCATGTAATGTACAGAATCGTTCAGTAGCATTTTGGATTAGCGGCAACAATGGAAAAATCTCCCACTTCTAATGGTAAATATATCATTGTCAAAGAAATTTAAATGACTAGATTTGCATAAACAGAAAAGAGTAAAATAGATATATTGCCACCCTGCTAAGTCATTATTGTAATATATGTGTATAAGAGCTGTGCAAGTGTACTAATACTAATATACACTATACAGTACAATGCAAAATGCAAAATAATGTAAACTATGCAATATACAGTACAATACAAATCTGTACAAAACACAATACTCAAAGTTGGATAGATGTGCTGGAGTGAAATGTGGATGCATCATTAAAAGACTTGGGACAGTAGAATAAGTGTTAATGTTTTTTTTGTTTTTTTCATGTTTAGGCATTTTGAGAAGGATAAATTACATGATTTTGAGGTTTAAAATGTACAATTTGTTATAATATTTTCTGTGTTTTCACAGTGAAGGGCATCTTTCGCAGATTTACTTTATTTAGAAAAAGCGATGGGCACATTAAAAAGAAACGATCTTTTCAGTCACAGAAACCATCTTTATCAGAGGATAAATACAACGAAGTTATCACAGAGGAATTTGAATTTGAGGCCACAGAGATTCCTCTAAAGCCATGCGCAGGTAAATCTCTAGTTAGGTTGTGTTAGTAAATACAGCACATTTAATGCATAATCAAAGCAACAATCTCTGGCATTCCGGCTTTGTTTTCATAGTTTTGCAGATCAAAGATTATATACAAAGAGACATGCTGAAGGAGGCATATCTGAACCTGCTTTCCCTGCACCTGGAGCTCAAGTTAGAACAGAGTGCTCTGGGGGAAGGAGAATCTCACTCAAATCTGGTTAATAAAGAGAAAGACCTCAATCTGTTGTATGACGCACTAAGGGACAAAATGTCTGTCATTGTACGCAACTCCAGTGCTCTTCCCTCGCGCAATAAAGAGCTGTTGGTGTATGTGGCCACCATTATCCTGGAGGAAGAGAAGAAACAGCCAGGAGAGCCAGGAGAGATGCAGGGATGGAGGGAAGCATGGAGGGATGCGGTACTAAACGGGGTTCGAGATACACTGGAGAAAATTCCTCTGGACAGCCGCGAGCAGAACGCTTCCTGGCTGGCAGTGCATCTGGAGAACCTGAGTAAAGCTGTGAAGGAGAATTTGGAGAGAGTGAAGATAGAGCTTCTGAGCTCATATCCAGCAGACTTTAATGTGTTTGAAACCTATGTGTCCTGCCACCATGAGGCTGTAGGAGAGCATCTAAAGAGTCTTCTGGAAAAGGTGACAGAGCTGAAAGATTACTACGCTCTTCTAGATTTCATTATTCAACGCTTCCCCAGGTGAGGTTTTAAGAACAAAACACAGAAATATTTCAATGATACATCATTGCTTACTTCGTGTTTCAATTCATTTGTATCTCTTTTGTGTTCCACAGTGATCTGCGAGACCATCAGAGAGCTCTTGTAATGGAGGAGGATCTGAACAAAATAAAAACCTCTTACTGTCATTGCCAAAAGGTGAGCTACTGTACTGCAAGGAAAGAGAGTTTAGCGAATTCTATATTAATACAAGACATAAGTATTAGAACTTGTTTACATCAGTTTGTTTTACTGTGATGCCATATTTGATATCAGGAGGACTTTAAACTTGCACTGGAGAATTTCATCATACTTGAAACAGAAGTGTGGAAAACGAAGAAATCTCTTATAAGAACAGAAGATGGATTCCTCACGTCAAAAATACACATGGACATCTGTCAGGTCAGGACTTAATTTTATCACTGTTTAAACATTTGTATTAATTATTTTATATTCTATAATAATTCAAATGTAATTTTTGTATTATTTATTTAATTTTCAAGCATTATAAATTCCTTGCAAGAGTTCATGTATGATGTTTACTCATATCAGAATTCTGAAAACACTTGAAAAAGTCTTTATAGTTGCTCCTATTGATTTGTCTTGTTAGCTGATATCGAGTTATGCTGAGAATCTTGAGAAGATCGATGAGAATCTGGGGAAGTCAGTTGTAAGCTCCTGTTTAGAGGAGCTGAATCCATTTTATACAAGGTTTGTATCACAGCATTATAATAGATTAACATGAGATCACTTCTGCATCTTTCCTTCTCTGACGGTTTCCTTCTGTTTTAGATTTGAAAAAGAGTTTTCACAGCACACTGACTCTCTGTTGACCTCTGACCTGTTGGACTGCTGTCTTTGGGTAGAATATCAAATCGCCTATATCAACAGTTTCAGTTCACTCAAGTAAGTCCACTACGAGAACAATGCTACCCTTGTGAAAAAGGAGTACACTCTGGCATGCTTAGTTTGGAAATAATACACTTTAAAAGAATATAGGTCCCACTTTATATTAGGTGGCCTTAATTTAATCATTTGATACAATGCATTATTGTGCACATATACAACATATTTCTACATTGTACTTATATTTAAAAATGCATGCATGTAATTACATCTGTAATGAATTTCTGTAATTAAATTCATAATTACACTGTTGACCAATCCCTTACATCTTAACCCACCCTTAAACCTCCAAACCTGTCCCTAACCTCACCCGTATCCCACCTCGATAGCAGCAAAAGTGCTTTGCAATGTACAATATGAACACAATAAATACCCTGTTCTTATTTTTTGATGTAAGTACATCGTTAAGGCCACCTAATATAAAGTGAATGTCTTTGTTCTGCTGAACACAAAGGAAGATATTCTGAAGAATGTGGGAAACAGAGCAGTTCTGGGGCACCACTGACTTGCATAGTAGGCTATTTGTTTTCCTACTATGGAAGTCAATGGTGCCCCAGAAAGTCTGGTTACAAACTTTCTTCAAAATGTCTTCCTTTGTGTTCGGCAGAACAAAGACATTTATACAGGTTTGGAACTACTTGAGGGTGAGTAAATGATGACAGAATTTTCATTTTTGGGTGAACTATCCCTTTAAATGCATGTTATTTACATTTGAGTGAAAATGTATTATAGTTTAAAGTGCTACTATTATAGATTTTCATGTAGTGTGTAACACAGCTCTTTGGAGCGTTCAAAATAGCCGTTTCCCCGGTAAGGCTGTACACAAATCAGCACTGCTCACAAACACAAACTGCTTTAAATGAAATCGACCAATCGGACCAATCACCGCAGATTAGCGTCACGCAAAGGAGGGGTTTGGAAAAATGAATGGTTGAGCGAATCGTTTGGGAGTCATTGAACAAATAAGGTAAAAAATAAATGCATATTATAAGAAAATGAAAGTGTTTTTTGACCTTGCATGCATGTCAACCTGTTGTTGGGGACTCCCAAAACCAAAATATGAACCTTTCATAACCCATAATCGGGGCACTTTAAATTCATATGATATGCAGCTACATTAGTTGAAGAACTCAAGAGCTTTTTTAAGTACATCTTTAGATGTAATTTCATGATCATTCTGTCTTTGAAATGTGCTGTTATAATATGTTTAATCTCAGTCTTCGGATTCCCTGTGTGAAAGTCCATCTTGTGACATGTATGCCAAAAGTTTTTATGTCATTGCTGTTGTTACAGAGAGAATGTGCAGTGCTATAAAGAGAGCTGTTTGGCTCAGGTGGAGAAGCTGGAAAAAGAAGTGGATGGACTGACTCAGAGACTTAGAAAGACCCTGATGGATCATTTCAAATCTGAGGTCAAGGTGGGCCTAACTGCAGATTTATAAAATGTATTCAATGAACTAACTTATTGCCTTAAACGCTTAATTCTCCTCAAATGAAAATTTGCTGACAATGTACTTAACCTCTGGCTATCCAAAATGTAGATGAGTTTGTTTCTTCATCAGAAAAGATTTGGAGAAATTCAGCATTACATCACTTGCTCACCAGTGGATCCTCTGCAGTGAATGGGTGCCGTCAGAATGATAGACGTTAATTGATAGACTGGAATCATGCAGATTACTTTTGGATTATTGCGATGTTTTTATCAGCTGTTTGGACTCTAATTCTGATGGCATCCTAATGCACCCTTAAAGCTAAATTTCTCCAAATCTGTTCCTATGAAGAAACTCTACATCTTGGATGACCTGAAAGTGACTACATTTTTAGATCATTTTAATTTTTAGATAAACTATTCCTTAAAGTTCCTCCTAATCTGAAATTCTGTATAACTAGTCAAGAGCATTGTAATTTTACATTTGAATATTTAAATTATAACTAGCTATGGTGTCTTTTCCTCCCCAAAGCCTTACATGGATGGCATGATGACAAAAAAATGGCTGAAAACAGATGAAGATTTTAAAGAAGTGGTTTCTAAAATAGAGAATTATTCTTGGTTCTGTAAATCCATGAGAGCTCCATCAGTCCAAGTGAGTCTCCTCTCATTTGCTCAGAGATGCTCTCGCTCCAGAGAGCCACTTTAAACACTGTTTATGTTTACAGATTTTCGTGAACGATGTGCACTATTACATAGCCAAAGAATATGTCTCCCAGCTGATGAAGAAAAAATATTCATGCAAAAAAACCAAAAACGAAGATGCTGCAATAAAAATTAAAGAACAGTGGAATGAACTCAGGAAACTATTTGTGGAAATGGTAATATACAGTCCAGTATCAAACACTGAAGTATACAACTGTTTTTTCAATTTAGATGCACTGAAAATATTCTTCTGTACGTAGGGATCATCCTTAAAGTGGCTTTATCCACTGGGAAATTACCTTAGTGACATTATTGGAATGGAAATTGAAAAAAATATAAAAGATCTGTTAAATCCATTGGTTAGTAATTACCCAGACATCAGGTAAGTGTTATAATAACTTTGAATATATTACTATCTTAAAACAATACATTGTCTTGTTCACTTTACTAATACATGTAGTATAGCTATCATGGATTTCACTTTTCATTTCTAGCAAGAAGCAGTTGTCAGCTGTTCTGTCCTTCAGAGACAATGGTTTTAGCTTGGAGAAGCACAATGTTATTAATCACTTTACTGTGCTTAAACGGGACGCTGGGAACACAAATCATGAGCACTCTTTCTTTACTGACATTGAGGTACTTTTCTGAAACAGTTTTTATAGATATGCAATAAATTGCACTAAATTCTAATATAGTGAGTCAAAATAACATGTGTTGAAATTAGTGCTGTCAAACGATTAATCGCGATTAATCACATCCAAAATAAAAGTTTTTGTTTACATAGTATATGTGTGTACTGTGTATATTTATTATGTACATATAAAATACACAAACATTCATGTATATATTTCAGAAAAATATGTTTATATTATATAAATTATATATGTTTATAAAATAGGTTTATATATTACATATATTTATATACAATATAAATTATTTGAATATAAATATATACATGCAAATATTTTCAAAATATATACTGTATGTGTGTGTATTTATATATACATTATAAGTATACACAGTACACACATATATTATGTAAACAAAAACTTTTATTTTGGATGCGATTAATCACGATTAATCGTTTGACAGCACTAGCTTAAATTAAATTAATTAATCAAATAAACTAATGAATTGAAATCAATTTTAAATAAACAAGTGACTATTGATTCTGATCATGTCACTGTACTACATTACTTAAGGATACTTTATAAGTGTATGTATTTTTAAGTATATAGGCTGACATATTCTCATTGAGTATCACACCTTTGTCTTTACAGTGAGTTTTCTTTTGGCCATTCTGATGCTTCAGGAACTATCATAGGGTAAAAAAAAAATGATTGCATCATGTTTAATAATGTGTACAGTACATTTTCTTGTTAGAATATACAGGCATTATTAGTGTATTTGGTGCATGATTACTTACATGTGCTGTCTGTCTATGTACTGGTAAAAATGATCTGAAAAGACAAACATGTAGGCTATGTTGGAGTTTATGATCTCCATTGCGATATTCTGCTCAAATGAAAGAGTAATACAGCTTGTCTGTGTTCCTTCATGAGGTTACTTGTGCTATTTGCCTCTAACAATCCCTTATTTTTGAGCAATATAATCATGATTATCAATTTAACCATCGGTTGTTTGTGCTTTTACTTGCCAATAGAGGGAGACATTAAACTATAGACGCAATATTTGCATTTCCTCCATATTGCCTAATCATGCAAAAGGAGACTTGATGGATTCAGTCTGTTTATCTACTGTGATATCAATCATGTAAATGTGATGTATAAAACACAATATCAGATAAAACCGGGTGTGTGCTGTGCAATATTAACTCCAGATGGATCAAGCTCTTGCTGCAAAACAGATTGGTTATTTACTGTATATCTTGTCCTTCCCTCTTCTTGTTTGATGCAAACTTTTTTTTTATTTTTTATTTTTTAGCCTAAACCTAATATCCTCTGATTTTATCAGTTATAAAAAAAAAATTTAAAAAAAATTGGAGATAAAAATAATTTCCACCTGTAACTACAATATATTATTGAACAGATATTTCCTTTCATGTGGCATTTGTACTGTCCAATTTTGGGGATATTTCTAGAGATTCGGATGTGAAATGCCACATTTGTTTACATATGGATGTTTGATTTTGTCTTGTACTATCTGTAATCTCTTATGGGATGAACTTAAATATTTTTGAATGGCAATTAAACATATTTTTATATCTTTCCACATGCAAATAGAGTGTATTTGTTTGTCTGCATGAGAGAGTGTGTTCTTTCAGGGCAGGCTGGTTTGTGTCCAGATGTCCTGAGGATTACAATCTTATCCACAGTCTCTAGAATTAGATGTCATGAAATGGGTAGGAGGGGATTTTAAAGATATTTGTAGTTCGGATATTGAATGCCATAGGTCTCTGGCTCGCCCACAAGCCCTCTTCAGTTAAAAATGACACTTTGCTCACCTCCACAGAAGCATTTCTATCGCTTTTGCTTCCTACAAATCCATAATCCCACTTTTTCTTCAACTTGCCCTACTTAATGTGATCACAGGTCTGAATATTTGCCTTTTTTCCTCCTCTCCTGTCTCTCAAGAGGATGCAGCTTATTCAAATATCTTCTGGCTGATTTGTATACAGAGACAGGAGGCAGCCGATGACTTCCTGGGTGTCATGTGATTGTGAAGATGTGTGAGACTCAAATGTGTGTTTGTGTGTGTATGAAAATGCATGTCAGTGCCGCTGTCTCTGGTGCTCAGTAAGTATTATATTTAGCTCTTCATAGTGTTCCTGATGTCAGATGCGTTCCAGTGCTCTCTCTGTCTCTCACCCTGCCTTATACCTTATCATGCGGAGCCGGAGTCACGCTGAGATATAGCACACATATTCATGTAATCAACACATCAGTCGTGACAAATGCCATCAGGTTTATTGAAAGCCTCATGAGGTTTACTAGACCCACTTTATATCACTTCTTCACTGAAGGGTAATGAGGCTAACATCAGTTGCAGGATTTAACACTGACATTGTGCCGATGGAAAAAACACAAGTTGAAAAAGATACATGCAAACTTAAAGCCAGAGATTTAGACGGGGATCTTTCCTTCTCTCTGTCACATTTATACTAATTTCTTAAATATTTATGCTTCATATGGAGGTTCTGTTTCTTATCAGACAAAGAGCTTTGATTACTATTACTATTGCACAGCGTCTGTGTTTTTTCAACCATCCTTAGACAGAATTTGCACCATGCATAACATTCACCCTAACAACCATCCAGAACACACTAGCAACCACTTTTATACAGGCAAACACCACTTTTTCTTAAAAAATTCATTTTTCTTTGAAGTCTTACATTTTTAAAATCTTGGTTTAATGGCTAACAACGGCTGAGCACTGGTTCAAATGCTGATTATTGCTTCACTAAAAATAAAAGAAGACTGCCCTAGTTTTCTACTCTCGTTTCTAGAAACAGCAACATTACACTTCAAAAGAAACCTGTATTCAGCTGCAACACTGCCATTTATCTGTTTGTTAGTTCTTAGTTTCAAAAACTCCTGTGACTATGGTGCTCTTTGTATCCTTTGAATATAGTACAAAAATATAGCTGCAAGCAGCAATTAAGGGGCCAAGCACAACAGAGGCAAAATGAGGATCCATTAAAGGGATAGTTCACCCAAAAATGAAAATTTGATGTTTATATGCTTACCCCCAGGGCATCCAAGATGTAGGTGATTTTGTTTCTTCAGTAGAACACAAACAAAGATTTTTAACTCAAACAGTTGCAGTCTGTCAGTCATATAATGGCAGTCAATGGGACCCACGGCTTTGAGAGACAAAAATACATACACAGACAAAACCAAATTAAACCATGCGGCTCGTGATGATACATTGAGGTCTTCAGACACAAAACAATCGGTCTGTGCAAGAAACTGAACAGTATTTAAATCATTCTTTACCTCTGATCCACCGCAATGTCCATCTTTCCTGAGCGCATTCACAACATCCGGCGCGTGACGCGTCAACGTGCTCTGGCATAGTAGACACATGCGCAGAAGCGATCTGTCGCGCGTATACGTCACTCATTGTTTAGATCGCTTCCATATTTATTTAGTTTCCTGAGGGACACTAGTATAGCAAATAGGATATAGAATACAGTTTTGGAAATCATTATTATTAATTAAAGGGGAAGGGGAAGAAGAGAGATGGAAGTCTCCCTTCTAGTTATAGTTTATCTCTGTTTATCTTTGTCTAGCTCCGGTTCACACTCCAGTACAGTACACGCTCAGGACAGCTGGACATTGTGGTGGATCAGAGGTAAAAAATTATATAAATACTGTTCAGTTTCTTGCACAGACCAATTGTTTCATGTTTTAAGACCTCAATGCATCGTCACGAGCCACAAGGTTTAATTTGGTTTTGTCTGTGTATGTATTTTTGTCTCTCAAAGCCGTGGGTCCCATTGACTGCCATTATATGACTGACAGACTGCAACGGTTTGGGTTAAAAATCTTCGTTTCTGTTCTACTAAAGAAACAAAGTCACCTACATCTTGGATGCCCTGGGGGTAAGCAGATAAACATCAAATTTTCATTTTTGGGTGAACTATCCCTTTAAATACATTTTAAGAAGATTTTAGTAAAGATGCTATCTAGTAATATGATTTTATTGTTTATCTCTTTTGACCAGTAGGTAATACCAAACTGATGTGGTGTTTAGTGTGAGGTGACAATGACACACATAAGTTTGGTGTCAATATGTCAAAGCAGAGATACAGCCTCAGATGCAGTTTGGCATCATGCCATCAAATTTGCCAATGTGGTAAACAAAAACTGTTTTGTCTATTGACATGAAATCCATAACATTTTGCCAGTATGGTTTGAAGATTAACTGATTTGAATTTGGTGAAAAATGGACCAATGGTCTAGGAGGAGTTCGAAAAAGTAAGTTTTCAACATAAATCAAAATTGTGGACAAGAAGTTTAGCCAATTATGGCGTAACTGATATTGATGTTCTCAGCATGATCCAACAAATCTTTCAAGACCAGCCTCGTGACAGTATAAAAAAATAATCAAAAGTTATTAGCATTTTTTGGATTTTTTAAATCGTTATTGACCAAGGGGCTGCTGCCCTGAAACCTTTTGAGCACCTTCAGACCATGGTGGCGAATACACATACCAAGTTTCGTAAGAATACGCCAATGCATTTGTAAAATATAGCATTTTGCGACAAAGTTCAAAATGGCAGACAGGATTTTTGGCAAAATTGGGGAATTTTTGGTGTTATATGAGAACGGTCTGACTGATCAACTTAAATTTAACTTTTTGTCAGTATGCTCTTATCTGTTTTGATTTTCATGAAAATCATTGCAACAGCCTAAGAGGAGTTCTAAAAAGTGTGTAAAAGTGTTTTTTAATTTTTTAATTTTTAAATGTTCTTGCCTGATTACACTTCTGCACTAAAGCAATTCACTTCCTGTTTTAACCTGTTTATCCTTTGCACAATATTACATAGACAGTAATTGAGTATGTCTGTATTTATTGTTCCCTGTGAAGTGTTGTATTTATAGCCTGTGTCTACTGGTTATGTGTGTTAATTATTGGTCTTGTAAAAACCTGTCATGCATTAAACATCGGCTGCATTGTAGCTCTGGAGACTGTATTTTGCTACTTCCTCTGCCACGCAGATGAGAATGACATGACTAACTTAACCGACAAACATCTGTTGCAAGCACGCAGACACACAGGGGAACTTTTTGCTTGTGAGAAGCTAATTTTGTTGATGCAAATGTACAGCTTTGCATACATAATAGGTCTACAGCCAGAAGCAAAACAAAGGACTGAAGTGAAATGAGTACAACTTTGCAAACAACCACGGCTGACATGAACAGGGATGAATGAAATTGTTTTCTTGCATGTAATCCTGCATTTGCTGACCCTGAAAGACCCTTTCTCTCTTCTTTCTCCCTCCATCAGAGATGTGCTCGCTTCCTCAAATGCGCCTGTGTCTGGGGATGAAATCAAAACCGAGCTAGTGTCGCTCCCTGTGCTGAAAGATTGTGATTGAGAGTCACCGTTGAGAGCTGAACTGCATTATGGGTAAGAACAAACAGAATTGGTAACAAAGGCAGAAGTTTAGCCCTCAAGTCCCAATGCGTCTCATTTGATTCAGTTTTATCTTGATGGTGTAGTTTTAGAAATCAATAATAACACGCAAAGATGAATTGACCTAGATTGATCCAAAGCAGTGCAGATTCACACTCCATGACTTAGTTTCCATTCAGATACCCAGAGGCAGAATCTTCTGAGTTGAGTTTTTATATGGAGAGTTTTTATCTATGCTCCCTAAATGCAGAGGTGTAAACTACTTGAGTAATCTTACTTGATTACTGTACATAAGTATTATTTTGGGGGATTTGTACTTTATTCAAGTACAATTTAAACTGACTACTTTTACTTGATTGCATTTCTGAAGAAAAAAACAGTACTTTTTACTCCTGACAATTTTATTTCATCTTGAAAAATACATTATATTTTTATTTTATCTTATGCACATTAAATATGGTAAGTGCAAACGTGCGTGCCTGATGCGAGAACCAACGATCATTGTTTTCATGCATCAACCACACACATTTCTACTTCAGTTATGACTTTCATCAGGTAAATGTCTGGCTTCAAAAGTTCACCATCGAATCCGAGGAAGCATATTGAGGTATTTTTCTCAAAAAAAAAGTTTATTCATTATTTGTTCTGTTTTGATAGAGCCATTAGCTGTGTAATATATTGGCTGAATGCACAAGATTGAGTGCAAATAAGATCAGTGATGAGAATTTAAATACAATTAATATTTTTGTGGGAATATGTTTTTTAATTAAATAAAAATCTCCAAAAGTGTTTAAATAAACATTGTATGTTAAATTAATTGTAATTCATGTTTAGTGATGTTCTTACCAGGTAGTGGATAAGTTGTATTTATAAGATGTCATTATATGACACACCGAGTAGGAATTAGGACTGTCAATGGACTGTTTTTTTTTTTTTTAAATCTTAATAATTACATGATTTGCTCATTAATTAATCTTATTAGTCGCAAATAATTATTTATCATTATTTGCTGAGAAAAAACTCTAAATGCCCCAAATAAACAATTAAAAGATTAATTATCCTTTTAGACAGTGATGTTGAATAGACAACACACACAAAAGTGGCCTTTCAAAACTTTAATTTTGTATGTTGTAATTCTATGACTCTCCTCGTTAGTTCAACATATTCTTGTATTCTGTCTGGAAAATGTTTCTAGCCTCTGCATCACATCTTGCTCTTCAAAGGGATAGTTCACCCAAAAATTCTCTCATCATTTACTGACCCTCATGTCGTCCCAGATGTTTATGACTTCTTAAGATGAACACACGGAAAGATTTTTAGTTCAGACAATGCAAGGAGACAGAACCACTTCAGAAACCACACAAAGTGAACATTACGGTCAAGTTAAAAAAATTAGTATTTGTATCCTTCTTACATATGCCGTTTCACTTAAGAAGACACTGATTCATTAACAGGGGTTGCATGAGTTTCTGTCATATTCACTATGTGTAGTTTTTGAAGTGTCGTTTTCAGATGTCCCATACATGTGATTTTTTTTCTAAAATGCTTAGTGTGTTCATCTGATAAATGAAAGTCATATGGGATGGCATGAGGGTGGAAAGAATGGAGTTTCCTTTTAATCTCTTTCCCTGTATTTTTTCCCCCCTGTGCTCCGCTGTGCTGCATTTTAATTGTTGTTGTTGCACTAGATATATGTGTTTGTCCTTTGCCATTGCATTTTGTTTCATTTTCTCCCTATAACCAAACTTTTGAATGTCTGTCAGAAAAGAAAGTACTTCTACTTTTTTAATACTTGAGTACAATTTAGTTGTACTTTTTACTCTTACTCAAGTATGTTCTGCATAAATGAAAATAATTTAATAAGGATAGGTTTCACATTTTATGTGGCTCCAAATGGACTGACCCTCCTGATCTTTATGTCATTGTGTAAACTGACCTAAGCCTCACCCTCAGTTCACCGAAAGGCTTATAATAGAGTTCTCACGAATGCTGTCTTCACAAACAAGCACTGACAGACAAGTGACAAGCTCTTCATGATCCATCTGTCACCTGAGCCAAACCTGCCTGAGTAGGTGGAACAGACTACACAAATAAACAAACGCGTAGGCATGTGATGTTTTATTAACAAATTTCGGGAGGAGCACGCACAGATAATTAACACAGCCAATTCATCATCAGTAATCACACCATCTATCCAGTCAGCTCGAGAGAGAACCCCTATAAATAATCAAAGCAGTCTTACCTCCATCATCTCTAGTCTCTCAGCATTCGGTTCGCTCCTTTGCCATTATATCACAGACCCAATTATCATCTTATCACTTTTTAAAGGTTTCCAAATAAAAAAAATTAAATAGCTACATTTTGTTGCTAGTTGCTTTGAAAACAAGTCGCTAGGGTAGTCTGAGAAATTGTTAAATCCAGCACCAAAATTGCTAAGTTGGCAACACTACAGGCTACCTCCGGGTAGCCTGTAGCTTTTTAGCATGTTCCGCCAAAGTCACAAACCACTCCCCTTTTTTCCGCAGCCCACAGCTACAGCAGCAGAAGCAAGCATGTGGCTGCCTCCGCTTGCAATGCAGGCCCATCTCAGACTTTCCTTCTACTTCTTCTTCTTCTTATTATTATTATTATATTTTTACGCCGGTTGGCATCCAGCGTTTTGTTCCTTCTACTTCCCCTAACCCCTTTCCTTTTCAGCCGCCTCCAGCTCCCGTAGCAGACACTAACGCAAGGCCGCCTCTGCTAGCAGTGCAGGCTGCACAGGCTCTACAGCTTTTCTCCCCGAATGGCACAAACCCCTGTGGCCTTGCAACACAGGCCCTCACATGTCTTTTCCTCCTGTTACTTCTAACCCCTCTTCCTTTCCAGTGACCTCCAGCTTCCATAGCAGACGCTAACGTGAGGATGCCTCCGCTAGTGGTGCAGACCCATCCACAGTCTTTTCCTTACCCCACTCCCAACCCCCTACTCTACTCTACCCATGGCCCGCAGCCCCACTGTCCAACTCTAGCATGAGGACGCTTCCGCTTGAAGCACATGCCCACACATCTCAGTCTTTTCCTGCTGCTTCTAATAACCCCTTTTCCTTTTCAGTGACCTTCAGCTTCCACAGCAGACATTATTTCCCCACTGCCGCAGCAGTGTCTGCTCCTGCAGGAGCTTTTTCTGTATTTCCCCACTGCCGAAGCATTACTCGTTTCCGCAGAAGCCCATATCTTTGCTTCCCACAGCTGCAGCAATACTCGCTTCCGCAGAAGCCATTTTTTCTTTTCAGATGCCGCCGTAGTGTCCGCTTCTGCAGAAGCCATTTTTTCTTTTCAGATGCCGCAGCAGTGCCCGCATCCGCAGGAGCTCTATCTCTACTTCCCACTGCCACAGCAGTGCCCACTCCCGCAGTAGCCTGTATCTCTACATCTCTACAGTGTCTGCTCCCACGGGAGCCCTATCTGTATTTCCCTCTCATCTCTACTTTTCAGATGGTGCAGCAGTTCCCGCTTCCACAGAAACCACATTTTCTTTCAGATGCCGCAGCAGTGGCTGCTTCTGCAGAAGCCTCATTCTCTTTTCAGAAGCCGCAGCAGTGCTCACTTCCGCAGAAGCCACTTTCTTTTCAGATACCGCAGCAGTGTCCACTCCCGCAGGAGCCAAACTCTCTTCTAAGGCCACAGCAGTGCCATTACTCCAAGCGATGTCCAGCACCCCACTAACCTTAAGCTCTGCAAATTTTGGGGGGGTTATCAACGCACCTCTCTGGCTGCTGTCCCGTGCTTATTGCATCTTTGGGGGGAACACTCTGGGTCCGGGCTAAAGGCCGAGCTCAGACCCCTCTCCCCGGACAGCATGCCAAATACGCCTAACCTTTAACCCTACCAGTCACATAGTGAGAGAAAACAGAGAGGTGTGAAACTAATCAGTGTGCACCAAGATCATGAGATCATCAAAAGGATGACTTTAGGAAACTGTCTAGTCAGTGTCATGTCACTGATCAACATATCAACCCTAATTTTTCCAAAAGATACAGAACCCAAAATAGAGTTTGGTTAAATCAAATAGAGAGAAAAGAAAATGTGCTGTTTTCTGATTTCTGACTTTCTGTGGAGTTTATGATGGTCAAATATGCTTATGCATATTATATTCATTCATTACACACAGACTGATATATTTCAAATGTTTATTTCTTTTAATTTTGATGATTATAACTGACAACTAAGGAAAATCCCAAATTCAGTATCTCAGAAAATTAGAATATTACTTAAGACCAATACAAAGAAAGGATTTTTAGAAATCTTGGCCAACTGAAAAGTATGAACCTGAAAAGTATGAGCATGTACAGCACTCAATACTTAGTTGGGGCTCCTTTTGCCTGAATTACTACAGCAATGCGGCGTGACATGGAGTCGATCAGTCTGTGGCACTGCTCAGGTGTTATGAGAGCCCAGGTTGCTCTGATAGTGGCCTTCAGCTCTTCTGCATTGTTGGGTCTGGCATATCACATCTTCCTCTTCACAATACCCCATAGATTTTCTATGGGGTTAAGGTCAGGCGACTTTGCTGGCCAATTAAGAACAGGGATACCATGGTCCTTAAACCAGATACTGGTTGCTTTGGCACTGTGTGCAGGTGCCAAGTCCTGTTGGAAAATGAAATCTGCATCTCCATAAAGTTGGTCAGCAGCAGGAAGCATGAAGTGCTCTAAAACTTCCTGGTATACAGCTGCGTTGACCTTGGACCTCAGAAAACACAGTGGACCAACACCAGCAGATGGCATGGCAGCCCAAACCATCACTGACTGTGGAAACGTTACACTGGACCTCAAGCAACGTGGATTGTGTGCCTCTCCTCTCTTCCTCCAGACTCTGGGACCCTGATTTCCAAAGGAAATGCAAAATTTACTTTCATCAGAGAACATAACTTTGGACCACTCAGCACCAGTCCAGTCCTTTTTGTCTTTAGCCCAGGCAAGACGCTTCTGACGCTGTCTGTTGTTCAAGAGTGGTTTGACACAAGGAATGCGACAGCTGAAACCCATGTCTTGCATACGTCTGTGTAGTGGTTCTTGAAGCACTGACTCCAGCTGCAGTCCACTCTTTGTGAATCTCCCCACATTTTTGAATGGGTTTTGTTTCACAATCCTCTCCAGGGTGCGGTTATCCCTATTGCTTGTACACTTTTTTCTACCACATATTTTCCTTCCCTTCGCCTCTCTATTAATGTGCTTGGACACAGAGCTCTGTGAACAGCCAGCCTCTTTTGCAATGACCTTTTGTGTCTTGCCCTCCTTGTGCAACGTGTCAATGGTCGTCTTTTGGACAACTGTCAAGTCAGCAGTCTTCCCCGTGATTGTGTAGCCTACAGAACTAGACTGAGAGACCATTTAAAGGCCTTTGCAGGTGTTTTGAGTTAATTAGCTGATTAGAGTGTGGCACCAGGTGTCTTCAATATTGAACCTTTTCACAATATTCTAATTTTCTGAGATACTGAATTTGGGATTTTCCTTAGTTGTCAGTTATAATCATCAAAATTAAAAGAAATAAACATTTGAAATATATCAGTCTGTGTGTAATGAATGAATATAATATACAAGTTTCACTTTTTGAATGGAATACATTTTTTGATGATATTCTAATTATATGACCAGCACCTGCACAAGTTTCACTTTTTGAATGGAATTAGTGAAATAAATCAACTTTTTGATGATATTCTAATTATATGACCAGCACCTGTATATAGCGATATCGCATGAGTATTGCAACTCTAGATGCGCAGACTGGTTCACATCACATCATTTACTATATGATACAAGCTGCCTGTTCAATATTTAAAAAGTGTGTTCATGGTAAGCTGGTTTTGAAGCATGCTATCAGAGTTCCTCTGAAACCCTCCACCTCCCCCAGCTCCACCTGTCTAGATTTGCTATGGGATATATATATATTACTATTTGTGTAACAGCAGAAAAGATACATTTATACTAAAATAAATAAAACTCGAATTCTCCCTAATTTATATAGGCTAACTGAGACATAATAGCCTAATTCAAAAAAGACCTGAAATGCTACATACCCAAAACTCAAATAGAATAACTCAACAACTCAAATAGTTAGAAATGTGTTCCTTTACGAAAAATGTCAAAATAAAACCAATTCACTAAAATCAATCAGACTTTCCAATGACAGATAGATAGCCAAACCATTTCCACACCATTACTATATTCTAGTTGCTTTAATTGTGTAGACTGTCATCAGTCATCAGTGTACAGAACACAACATTTTCACCATAATGGCATTATGATGTAACCTGCAGAAAGAATGTTTCAAAAAATCCCTGCCACTAATACAAATTTTAAAATGCCATACACACCAACACACAAACATGCTCAAATGGAGTGATCATTTAAAAATAAAGATATGTTTGAAATGATATGAAATATATGTGGTCATTTAAGGGATTTCCTTTAGCTACATAAATCAACTAGCTTTTAAAATGATTATATTATTATTAAGATACTGCACATTAATATTAAGATACTAGATGTTATACTTTTAGGTCACATGAATGCTATATAATGCTTGTGTATTGAAATCAGAAAATTAGGTCAAACTAAAGACAGGAACAACAAGGAACACTCAAACTAAACCAAAACAGAACATAATCATGACAGTGTGTTGTTTAACCATATCTAGCTTCACTTCCTGTCCAAATGACTTCAGCCAGTATTCTCATAATAATGCATCATCACGATTCCCTTAGATGCTCAAACACACACACACTTGCATGCAGATACATGCCTGCAAATGAAGAGCTTCCCGTAACAGGATTGTGTAAGTGTCATTCTTACTTTAGAATCAATTTCTCTTGTTTTGTGTTCATTTATCTTTCAACTGATTGAATATGCTTATAAATATTTCTTCTTTTAAAAGCTGAACAACAGGAAAAGCCTTTCCTTTTCAAATCTTAAATAAACCTATTCTGTGCTATATGTATACGTCAACTAAAGCAGATTTAGACTTTTTAAAACACTACACGTGCATACTTGATTGAAAACCACTGTTCATGCAAGTACAGAAAGAAAATATGCACACACACACACACACACACACACACACACAACCATCTTTAACAGCATGCGTCAACAATTAATGGATGGCATTAGTAGGTATTTGATTGAGATGACATTTAGCAGGTCTGCCAAGAGTTTAATGGAGAAGAAAAAAAACAACTTTAGTATATAGAAAGACGGAGATGGACAAACAAAAGTGAGAGGGAGAATATAAAATAAAAAAATATTTTTTTGTGGTCTAAAAAACAAAGACTACATGGACAACACTCATGAGAGGGTGTTAAATAAAAACTAATCCAATATAATAAGAATGCTCATGATTAAATGTTATTTTTAGTAATATTACTGCAACATACTGACCTATTAAAAGTGTATTTAAAGAAATAGTTCACCAATTTATTTTTGTAGTTCACAAATGATAATACTGTCTGCTCTAGCTCTCCTTGTCGATTTCATGAGCGATGTAGCAATGTCTGATTTGATAACAAATGAGTCAGGCCTTTTCACTGAATAGGATGTTATACACTTTTCTGGTATGTATGATTCAATCGTGAATCAGACTGATCTGATTCTCGAACTCACTTCCTAAGCTCACTGGAGAGAATGATTATTAGTGAATAACAATTTAAATTTCTGTCTGTTCCTCATAAATTCACTATAAAACATGTTGTGACAATGTTTCAGGTTATGGGATGCCATATTGATGCCTATATTTTAAATTACAGTTTACTGTATATAATACATTACAACTTAACAGTATATTTTATTAAGTGCTATAATGTTAATGCTAATCTACCATAATAATACAGGTGGTAAAGCTGAGTACTCATGTATATATAGACAGTGCACAGAGTCATACACAAAAAGACAAAACACCTTCAGTAACACAAATGACACTAAATTAATGCAATAAACATTCACTAAATAACAAAATGTAACACAAAACACACCAATGTTCTTACGTTTTTTCTTCTTCACAGTATATGGTAAGATAAGTTAGAATCAACTAATTAACAGGTTTTAACTGCAGAATATTTACAGTTTCTTCTGTAAAAACTCCAAACAGTTTACAGTGTAGTTTGGAACAACCTGTTACCTAAGGGTGAGAAAATGATGACAAAATATACATTTTTTGGGTGACTTGCTCCTTTATTTCTGCTGACTGCAGGATAGGAGAAAATTCAGTATGTGTATGTTTGCGCGCATGTTTGTGCATGTGTCGATGGAAGTGTTTCCTCTTCACCATCTCACCTGGCTGTATTTGAAATCAGCTGTTTGAAGCCAGCAGAGACTAAAGTGAGGGGAAGATAAAAGCAATTCTCTTCCTTTAACTACAGAGAGAAATTTACTAGAGCACCGTTCAGTGCGGTAGACTGTTGAATGAGCGGCACACCTCTGAGCAGAGATTTGATGTATTTATACCCTTGATAGAATATAAAAAAGTAAAATAGACTATATCTCACCAAATGGCATGAACAAACAAAGATGTAAGATTGGGACTGCAGCTCTGATGATAATAATGATGAGGAGCATGCAGCTGATAGCTGTGTTGCTAATCAGGCTCCAGCTGAACTAGGTCAAGTGCCACTATCCGTGTCTGATGTAACCAAACCCCTACATTGAACCATCTCCATAGTTACCCAGCGCAAGCACAGAGGGGTTTTGACTGAAGTGGAAAAGAGATAAAAAGGAAAACAATGACATTAACTGAGGACAGGCAATGCAAATCTGGAAATAGTGTACTCGTGTTTCAGTAGAGCCCTTTATTCAGGGCTTGAATTCATAAAATAAACAGGTTGAACTTCGTATTAAGATACTTAACATGGTGATGTGACAGTGACATTAAAGGAATAGTTCAACCAAAATGTTAAATTTGCTTAGAATTTATTAAGCTTGTTTGTTCATTCGAATAGATTTGGAGAAATTCAGCATTACATCACTTGCTCCCCAATGGATCCTCTGCAGTCAATGGGTGCCGTCAGAATGAGAGTCCAAACAGCTGATAAAAACATCACGATAATCCTCAAGTAATCCACACCACTCCAGTCCATCAATGAGCAGACTCATCATTAAGATGTTTTTAACTACAAACCGTTGTGTCTGTCTAAAATACTAAAATAGAGTCCTCAATACATAATACTTATTTCTCCAGTGAAAAAAGTTGTCTTGCCTGAATCAGGAGAGAAAATATACACAGATCAAGCACCATCGACGAGCAAAAACAGTCTAAAGCAGTTCTAAACAAATATGTTGGTGGATTTTGATGTGCGATGACAACAAGGGATGGACTTTTGCATTGGAGGAAGCATTATTATGGATTACGGACTTATATTTTGGCCAAAATTGATGAATTAAAGTTGATATACGCCTTGATAATGGATTTGTTTATTATAATCACACAGTTTTTCACTTTATATGATGTTAATTGATGGACAGGGGTCGTGTGGATTACTGTGATGTTTTTATCAGCTGTTTGAACTCTCATTCTGACGGCACCCATCCACTGCAGAGGACCTACGTACTGGTGAGCAAGTGATGTAATGCTACATTTCTCCAAATCTGTTCTGATGAACAAACAAACTCATCTACATCTTGGAGGGCCCAAGGATAAGTAGATTTTCAACAACTTTTCATTCTTGAGTAAATACTCCTTTATTATTGAAGTGCCAGATGTGATCAGTGAAAGAGTGCATGTCATGTTGTCATGGGATTTCTGGATCAGTGAGGAGATGATGGCCATCACATGCAGCAGACTGAACTCGAGTCATCAGGGTCATGTTAATCACAGAGAGGTCATCGAGCTCCATGGGAGCTTAATCTCTTCATGCCCCCTTTATCTTTGGGACTCTGGACTCTGTGGTCAGTCTCATTCTGAAATCGCTCATTCATAATCATCTTATTTCTGGAATGATTGTGATTTCACTTTCAATACCAATGCCTTCTAAAGTACCTTGTCTCTGTGTTGTGTTTTTACACTGGACTCATAAATTGCTAGTAAATTTCACAAATGATTACAAAGAAATATCAACACATTGAATTAAACATGAAAATCTAAAATAGTACTTTTCTTGCAAAACATACTCCAATAATCTTTGTTAAATGTACAACTACAACCTGATTTGAGTTCTTAGTTCCCACCAGACTACATAATGAAGTAATGTTAGATAATTAAAATAATGATGGAGGTGAAGGGGTGGTGGAAGGTGTTGTGTTGTGTGTCCTTGTGTTGTGATTGACAGGATCAAATGAAAATGCTCCTCCCAAACAAAATCCCCATTATTCCTTGCCATTTTGGGAATAATGGGGATACTGAGCAGAGAAAAGAGCTTAATGTGCGGGATTATAAACTACACAAAACAATGCAATAATAGCTTCTGAGAAAACATTTCTCTGAGCTAAATGGTGTAAATATGAACAAAGAAGAACAGCTTTAAAGGATGAAGAACACAAACTCAGCAGTTATCTAATATTAATCTTTATTTGAACTTATGAAACAAATGAACAAACAAAAAATGTGTATATATTAAGAGCAAGTGTAATATTAAAACATCAATTAATTTTTTACAACAATTTTGATGATGAAATGAAGGCAATTGATCCAAATCTTAAATAGAAATCTAAAATAAAATAATAAAAAAAATCTGATCAGGTTTTTCCAGAAGATGTATCTGCTGTTTAATTATGTAATTTCCAGTTAATCTTTAAAAAGTACTAAAAGTCACACCTGTCAATGCATGCCAATAAAAAAAATTAAAAAATAAAAATCCTGATGGAGACACCTCTTATGATTAGTGTTTTTATGGCAAACACAAGCCTTTAGTTACGGGATTAGGAAAATATTACAGTAGACAATTCTGGCCATTTCAAAATATATATAAACAACATAGATACACATCTACACATGGGAATTTAGAAATTTAGAAAATATCAGGAGGGCAATGTATGTTGTGAAGTGGTTCAAGAATCACATCAATATTACTACAACATCTAAACTATTACTGTTAAAGTAGATATTATGTAAAAATGTACATGAAAATGTAAGTGTCTTATGCCTATATGTGCAATACTCGCAGACACAATATTGGAGTTGGCCTTCCCATTATTTCCCAGCATGATTTGTTGTATCATTCTTGCCTGTTGTACAAACGGTTCAGAATAAGTTCTATAATACTCAAGAATAGACGTCTGTTTAAATTCCTAGCCCTAAGAAAGAAAATAGTAATAGCACACAATTCTTGTCTTAGCAGATACAATTAATTATAGCCAGAAAAGCTGTATAATAGGCAGTCTCTGTCTGTAGTCCAGTGCGGGACTCTAGCTCCAGCAGTTGTGCTTTGAAAATATTGTGTATGTGCACAAACGCCTCTAATAATTTCAAGTCTGCAGAAAGTCAGACAGGGCTTGGAGATATAAGGAAGTCCTTGTCTTCAGGCTGACTGACAGGCAGACAGACATGTTTGAAGTTCAGTAGCAGTCATTCCTCACAAGCCTCAGCCAGATGGTGTGGAGAGAGGATGGAGTCTCCTCGCATAAAGTTTTCAGCCGCAGAGCGTGTAATGAATAATTTTCACATGAATGAGAGATTCACAGTGGTCACTGTAATCTTTTTAGAATATGCATTCACAGGCTTCTGGGATACATCAAAGTGGAGGGCATCATAACAACATCTCTCTCTAGATTTGACATGGACCATCAAAGCGTCCAAAACCATTGTGTGTGTTGTGCTCATTACACGGCTCTCTGGAATACTTGATTCTGTTTGACCAATACACATAAACAGTAAATATACATAAATATTTGATGACAGAAAGCTGCAATTTAACTTTTTTGCTGTCAAATATTTATGTATATTTACCATTAAACAGTGGACCAGGCAGTCAGTTTCCCACATTGCTGTGTTTGTTTAAATCTGTATCACTTTTTGATTTTTACATCTCACACATTAAATTAATTTAATATTTTACATCCGTTTATTTGATTAGGTTCCATGTATTAAGTGAACTAATACAATCAGCTGGTCAATAAAGCTAAATAATAGAGCAATACTGGCTAACTTGACTGTACATTGCTCACTTCAGATCCAGGAACTGTGTGTTTTTTATACATTTATATTGAATAATATTCTGTACATTCATATTTTCAACTTAAGTGTGCTCATACAATCCATTTTTGTTGTGTCATCCAAATTCTACACATTTTCAGTATATTCTCAGACATAGATGTAGAGGATACTGTACATTTCTGCATCAGGAAAGACAAACTAGGCCTTCAAGTCTGAAGGCAATGTAAGATTGTTAAAGCCACTTTCCACAGATAAAATGTGTGATCAAATGAGTTTGATCTTAAAAAGTACAAAAGACTTTCAAAAGTCTTTTTTAAAGCCATGAATGTGTTATAAAGGGTTCTCAGATATAGCATTGTGAGCTCTGATCTTATTCACACCTGCCTGCCGGATTGTCTGCTTGTGTTGCTTGTCAGTATTTGTGTCTTTCTAAGTGTGAAAATTTTGTGAGAACCGAGACTTGTGATAATGGCAGACTTGTGACAACGTATTTATTAAATTTCAGTCACGCTCAGCTGCCCCTGATGTTTCCAGGCTGCTGCACTTGACTTCATCTGAGGGGGGAAAATGCATGCAAGTCATTTATAAATGAACTTCTCTAAACTGAAACACATATAGGCAGAATTCAGGCAGCATATATTCAGATGTTCCTCTTTAGATCATTGCACATTGTAGTGTGGGTCAGTGTTAATAACAATGAGAGAAAAACATGCATTTTTCCTGAATTATTGTTTTACACACCTGTACTCTGGCTGTGTGATATCTGGGTTTGTGAAGCAGACATGGGTGTGTGTGTTTGGCTGGAAGGGTCTGTGCTTCTCAGATCATCTGGGGGCCAACGTAACTCTCCGCTCTCCACCTCTCCCTCTGTGGGCTCCACTACGATGGAAGGCAGGCGCTTGAACACCTTGGGGTGGCGCTCCTGTGTGTCTGGGAAAATCTGAAAATAGATGATGGTAGATTTTATCTGTCAGAGAGATGTTAAATGTTCCACTTACAGGAAGTTTATTGATTTAAAGGAATAGTAAAGCCCAATACTTTAAATATGTCATCGCACTCACACGCATTTTGGTCTAAACCTGTATGACTTTCTTTTTTCCATGGAACACAAAAGGGAATGAAGAATAACTAGGCTGTTTTCATATAATGAAAGTGAAAGTGATCCAGGGCTGTCAAGCCACAAAGTGACAAAATATTTTGTTACACCACTGTTACACCAATAGCTCTGAATGATAAACAGGCCTACATTTTCATTTTCATTTCTTAGATTTCAGTGTATTTGTCACACAAAGCTATTGTATGACTTTGGAAGACCTGGAATATAGCAGAAAAGTCACATGGACTTATTTGTTGTGTGTGTTTTGAAGCTGATGGTGAAATGACCAATGAAATGATTAGTTACCGACCTGAAAGGAAACGCCTTGTTCTCCGGTGTCACTCACAGAGAAGTCTTCTCGACTGTGTTCTGGGTTGTTCATTATATCTGTCATTCTAATGGGGAAAAAAAACATAAATCAGCCTAAAATTCATCTAAACTACACAGCATCCTTCTGTATTATACAAATAAAGGCCTACAGATGAATCAAATGAGAAGATTAAAGTATTTTTGGCAACCAAAAATTATATAGGCCAAGATAGAAATTATATAGTGCCCAAATTACAGTTTAAAAGTTGGCGTCATTAAAATAATGTGTTTGAAGTCTCTTATGCTCACCAACACTGCATTTATTTGATAAAAAATACAATAAATTTATTACAAAAGTGGCTTATTTCTATTTGAATATATCTTAAAATGTAATTTATTCCTGTGATGCAAAGCTGGATTTGTAGCATTCAGTGTCAGATCCTTCTGAAATCATTCTAATATGTCACTTTTGATCAATTTAATGCAACCTTGCAGAATAAACACAATTTTTTGATTATCTTGATCATTAATTTTGTGTTTCATAGAAAAAAGAAAACACAGGGTGGAAGCAGGTGACATGATAATGACATAATTTTCATTGTGCCTAAACTATTCCTTTAACAAAAAAGGCACTTTGATCTAAATTTGTGCTCAAACAAGTCAGTTGCCGCATTTGCATGTTTGTTCAGTCCGTGATCCCTAAAAAATCCCTTCCTGTCTCCCATTCAAACTGTCATGGTTTTAACAGCATGCACACAAACCAAACATGCCACCTAAACTTTGCTCCAGGCTGCGGTGTGACAGGGACAACACGGGTGTCTGCAGGTAGGTATGCAAATATGAAGCTTGGTAAAATAATGAAACAGGCCTCCATCATACTCATTCAGCTGATGGTGGTCTGAAGGACTCGACTCTGTTTGCAGTCTGTTGAACAGATAGAAGTCATAGTCGAATGCTGAAGGATAATAAAACTGTGAACACATAAGCCGACACACTAGTACACCCACGCTCACGCACACTCACAAATCCTGTTCAATTATTCAACAGTTAAAGGCTAGATAGTACAAAGGCCTATTAAAACTATTCACGTTATTTTGACAATGAGACCCAAATTGATCAAATTGTAGTGCCTAGTGTTATTATCATTAACTAAAAACTGTTTTAATTATATTAAATAAATCTGAAATAAATAAAACATAAATATCAGATGAAAAACTTCAAAGTTTAGAGCTTAAACTTGAAATGTTGCAACTAACTGAAATAAAATAAGTTTAAGGTGAACTGAAATTAAAGCTAAATATAAATATTTTTCACAAAACAAAATTTAAATAAAATCATAAAAGCACATTTTTAAAACAAACTAAAATTAAGATGACTAAAAATTTAAATATTACAATAGTAATACAAATTAAACACTAAACAATGCTAAAATAACACTATAAAAAAGACATAGAGAAGTCATTAACTGTAGAGAAAAAGGGGAACCTGTTGCAGTGATGGGCAAGCTCTGAGTGAACTGTGAAGATGTTCTTCCTAAAGTTTGTTACAGGCTATATAACCGTATTTGAAAGTTTTTAGATGAGAAGGAAAGTAAGGAGAAAGTGTGAAAGAGAATATTAAACAGATTTCTGTGGAGTGTTAGAAAAAATGTTACCAGGGAAGCGGTATTAGGAGCATGCTAAGTCTAATTGTTTGAGTGGTATTTTGCAAAGAATGGCGAGGCTGTTGAATGCAGTGTGTTTTATGTCTATATTATGGTGTCATTAGAACAACACTGATAGAGCCTCTTACTTAATGCTGTCCTTTAATTATCGCTTTGCTTAGGGCGAATACTGAGACAGCTCAACTCACTGCCTTTAAAAAAGACAAACATGCCATAAAGCATATTACAATGTTCCTTGATCAGCTCACCAGTTGGAAATTTTTAAAATCTTGAAAGCCTCTCTTTTCCTTCATGACTTTAATCTATCATGAATAATAATAATAAAACAGTCACTCTCAGTGAACTCACAAAAGGCCTAGACATGATTTGGCATGCATGGTGACGTCTGTACTTGCAATCCAAAAAATCGTCTGGCAACCAGAGGCCTTTGGCACTGTATTAAAATTATTTCAAAGTAATTTCTTGTAAATTCCGCCCTTGCTTGTGGGCATTGATACAAGCACACACACACACACACACACACACACACACACACACACGTCTGTTTCTGTGAATTGTGGGGACTTTCCATAGACTTCTATTACTTTTATAATGACCAAACGATATTTTCTACCCCTTACAGAAAACCTGTTTACATTGTTACACTTTCAGATAAACATCATTTACTATTTTTAATCATTTTTTTTTCCCTCGTGGGGACCGCAGGGAAGGACCCACAATGTCAAAAATGTCAAGTTTTACTATCCTTGTGGGGACATTGGTCCCCACAATGTAGCATAAACAAGTACACACACAAATACACTCTAGACCTCATCTGATCAGGTTTTTCCAGAAGGTGTATCTGCTGTTTAATTATGTAATTTCCAGTTAATCTTTAAAAAGTACTAAAAGTCACACCTGTCAATGCATGCCAATAAAAAATAAAAATCAAAAATCCTGATGGAGACACCTCTTATGACAACATGATCTCACAGAATTCCGTGTAATGTTCACGGACTTAATTAACCTCCGAATCTGTGGTGGCATCACGGAATCGCAGAAAATTCCGTGATGGGCTCACAGAAAAAATTCTGTGATGGGCTCACAGAAGTGATACCAATGTAAGTCATTGACAGGCATCAGCCGTGCTCCACGCACGGAAACCCTTAGCATGCATCAAGGTAAATTAGACTACACCTAACATACAACAGCCAAGAGATATGGAGAATGTTGTGGGAAATATGACACCATATATTTAAATTTTATGGTCAGTCCATGACATGGGTGCCTTTTATTATTATTATAATTTTTTTAAAAATATTTCCATATAGCTATATTTCCAAACAAACAAATAGAATTGACTTTTTTTTTAACCAATTTAGCCATAACTATACTTAAGTGGGCAAGGTCATGGCATTAAGTGTCATGGCCCTTTTATTAATGAGTTGTTTACTATACAAAACCATAGTAACAGGGCTGAATATTTAAAATCATCCCCATACTGACAATCCTCATCCTTCAAGAGTTCAAATCCTTGGATAACTGTCATTATGTCAGAGTTATTTATTTATTTTTATGAAATTGGACATCATTGAGATAACTATTATAGGTTAGTTAGAGGAAGTTAGGATGCAACAGTGCATAACCTGGGGGCACATTTGAATAAAACCTATAATCTAACAAATATATAATTAGCAAACATTAGCTTTTATTTTAATATTCATTGTGTATATTTGATAATAGGCTACAACAATGAGAAATAAGAAATACAGGGCTGTGACAGACCTAAAGACATGTTCTTGGCGAAAAACATCAGGGCAAAAAATAAAGTTAAAGGATTTTACTAATGTGGTCGGTGAACATGTCTATTACAACACATATTTAAAAGTTAAGTCATGTTTTCACTGTTACAGAAGGCTAATTCCTTTTTAATGTATCTAAGGGATACACAAAGCTCCCTTATAATGGATTGATTTGAAGGTTTCATATATTGTAAGTGTGGCTAATATGTAACCCCATTAAGGCAAATACATACACAAAATCTTTTAAAAAAGGTGCCAAACTGAATTTAGTCACAGATATATTCATCAATACAACAGCCATATAAGCAATTAAAAGGATGTAGACATCAATTATAATGCAGTTCTACTGTAAATATGCTGTTAAACCTGAAGTGTTTCAGCTATTTACATCATATATGGTTTAAAATACTATCTTTTTCACACTTAATTGGACCGCCATTCCATTCCATATATTACATACCTTTATTTTGTCCCCTTCTGTTCTTGAAGCGCGAGGAATATTATTATATTGAGTATATCCTCCCGTTAAATTCGCACAGCTTCCGTTCACACCAGTCTGTCCAGTTCGAGCGCGCATCTGACCTGCAGCGGAAAGTTACTGTTGCATGCTGTCATAGTGCTTGTGCTCATCCTGCCAGCGTCATTCATTTACATGTTGAGAGCTGCATACATGAAACATCAGTCGCCCAACGATTGGTTATGAGAAGCACACATCCACATCGTCATCACAGCTTGTTTGTTCATGTAATTTTAGTGATCTCTGATTCCAGATAATGATTATTACGCAAGTGTTTGGGTGAGTTCAGAGACCTCTGAAGCTTATTATTAGAAGCGACAGGGTACAAAGAAAAGGCTTAAAACTTCCTCAGAAATATGTGCATACTTCATGTTACTGGTTAATGAAATTACAGTAAAGCTATTGCGTGCTTTAATGTATATTAGAGAGCTTGTCTGATTAAAGGAGGATGAACACTGTTGAAATCACTCACGTTGTTGGTTATAGATCGCTGATGCCCCTGGCTGCTGAAAGAAATTATTGACCATCACATTTTCCCCACTGATGTCTATATAACCTAGTCCTAGGCCTTTCGGTAGTTTGCATCAATATATATATATATATATATATATATATATATATATATATATATATATATATATATTTCAGTGTTTTAACCTTTCTTTGACCCTCAATGAGTTTTTGCTAATATTCCAAGTAAATGGTGCCTTTGTTCAGATTTGGCTGAAATCACTTTAAATGAAATTTGCTGAAAATGCACTCACCCTCAGGCCATCCAAAATGTAGATGAGTTTGTTTCTTCATTGGAACAGATTTGGAAAAATTTAGCATTGCATCACTTTCTCATCAATGGATCCTCTGCAGTGAATGGGTGCCGTCAGAATCAGAGTCCAAACAGCTGATAAAAACATCACAATAATCCACACCACTCCAGTCCATCGTTTAATGTCTTGTGAAGTGAAAAGCTGTGTGTTTGCAATAAATAAATTCATCTTTAAGATGTTTTTACTTAAAAGCATTGTTTCCTCTATCCGGAATATTGCTCTCTACAATGTTGTCTCGTCTGAATCATTCTGACGGCACCCATTCACTGTAGAGGATCCACTGGAGAGCAAGTAATGTAATGCTAAATTTTGCATTAGTTGTCTTTCTAGTCATTTGAAAAATGGAATCTAAGTATCAAGCCACTGTATTGTTGTTGCTGTATTATTGTATGTAATATTGCTGCTTTGACTGGACCACATTGTTTTGCACAGTACACATACACACTCCATATGTTGTTTTAATATTTTGCACACTTTGTTTTACTCAATTACCACAGATTATTGTACTGAAATTGTAATGAATGACGTTTTTGACTGGCTGGACTTTATTATTAGCATGCCCTTAGTCTTTTTAATCCCCACCACATGCTGTTACTATTTGTCAAAAAATATATAATCAAATTAATCCTATTGATTTACTCCTTCAATATTACAAAATTGTTTTCAAGATTCATTTTTTTAATGCTCTGTTTAGTGCTGTCTACATTTTTCTTATGAAAATGTGTGTATTATGAAATATTTCCTTAATTATTAAACTTTTTTTAACAGCGTTATCAGTCACATTTGGTCATTTTTATCTTAAATGCCAAATTAAAAAAAAAAATGAATATAATAATGTTGGTTCGTAAGACGTAATAAATGTGATTTTGTGCTTTTGTCCCCTGACTCAGAATCCCTTACAAATTATTATAATAAACAGAACACTTAGTACATCTTTTAATTACTACTAAGAGGCTTACTATTACATAACTACTGTAGCACAGACTACATGCTGGTGTAAATCCAATATCTGAGCAACCACAAGAATGCACACAAATTAAAGGGCATTGCCTCTCCAGGAGAACACACTGTATATCACTCAGTGGCAATGGACACAGCCTTTCCTTTTTTTACCCTAAAGTACTGGTTTCCCTAGTTGAAGTTGTGGTCAAGGCAGCCAAACCATAAACACCTCACAGGAAAAGAAAAGTATCTTTTTTTTTCAACACAATGTCACAACTGTGTAACAGGGCTTTAAATAGTCCCCCTTCCCCAGCACTTATAAAAACAACTACTATAGAAATATTCACAGACTCAATAAATGAGCATAATTCCACATGGAGCATAATTCCACTTTTTATTTATTTTTCAGCAACCAGTTAAAGTGTTTCTCTTACAACATTAATTTAATTACTTTGACTATATATGTTAAAAGAAAAGTCATTGCTTATCAAGAAAATTATTTGTATTTTAAAATATGCATTGTGTGTTTTGCAAGTCCATTGATTCCATCATACCGTAGGTGCAAATGCTTTTGGGTGAATAAAACATATTTACATAATTTATTTATTTTTTTCTCAAGGCTGCAGTAACAGATTTTATATGCAATTATATAGTTTTCACAAAATAAATAACCTTAAAGAAACAAATGCCTCAATATGTGATACAGTCAACAGTCTTTAATAGCCACATCAATTTTATAATTAATTTGATTTGTGAATATATCTGTTTAAATGGTGTTTGCTTGATTACCAAGTTTGTACTATAAACAATATTCCCAAGATATCAGTTTTACAATAAAGCACACTGACAACCCACACATAAAATTATAACATACTTTTTTTCCTATCATTCCATGTACATACATTTTTTTTTTCCAGTGGATATAGATTTTTAAAAGTCTTTTAAGCTTAAAATCTCTGTTAGCTAAACAAAACTGATGTGATATGTTCATAAGTATCAGCGCTCTTTTGCTTAATAGCATTACAATTCAGCTGGCTTATATGATTATGTAAGAGAACACTGAAACATACATTCAAAAGCATAACATCAAATCAGCCATATCTCATGTTCATTTCCCATTCTCATCGGTAGAGGAATCCATATGTCTTAGAGATGTTTCAGAGCTCACTACTGTGACTTCTTTAGTTGTTGCTACACTGTCAAAAAACCTCATTTTCTCAGTGTGTACCGTATCTTTTAGCCTACGAATTGAGGAAGCCGTCTCATCAGAAATGGCTTCTGCAGACTCTCCTTCAAATACACGTGTTCTCTGTGTCACAAGTATTGTCTCTTTGTCATCATGTAAAGTTTCTTTCACAACATGCCTTTCCACCAATGTGCGCGTCCCACTTTGCACTCTGGTTTCCTCCACTGTCAACACTGAGTCTGAGCCTAGTGTTACTTGTAAAGGTGAGGTGTGAATTCCATGCACGTCTAAATTAGTAAAGATTGAGGCTTGCTGTGTTTCTGGTATAGCTTGTATGTTTGATGTGATGACATGGATTTCCCCTGACATCTGTTTCAGAGTGTCCACTGAGGCTGAGGACATATCCGATGAGAAAGGGATGTTGACTTTCTCTGGCTGGTGAGGCTCCATTGATATCAGTTCACATCTGGCTGTGGAAGTCACAACATTACTTTGTACATCATTGAGCCCGATGGTGGCAGTGGGTTCAGCATATTTCACTTTAACTTTAGTAGGTGAGGTCTGTGACAGGCCAATTTGCTCAGTGGTTACTGCAGAACTTATATCTGCAAAAGCTTCAGATGACTTCAGTGACAGTGTTGGGCTGAGGTTTTCCTCCACAGCCTCACTGAGCGAGTTCATCTCAGGTTCCTCGTGTTCCTTGCTTGAAACTTTCTCAACATCATCAAGCTTCTCAGCCTCTTCAGGTGGTTGGATGATTTCTTTCTCATCTGTTTTTGACGTTTTGGTTGGAGAAGAAAATGAGAACTTGAACCAGCTCCCTTTCTCAGTTTTTACTTGTTCTTTGCTAACAGTTGCTTTCTGATCTGCTGAAGCCTCCAGACACTTTTCACTTTCTTCAGTCTTAGCGTCACCCAACTTATCACTTTCATCTGAAGACTGGCTGAATCCTAATTTTGGAAATTTAAATTTAAATTTTGATTTCTCCTGAGCTCCTTTGTCCTTATGTTCTACTGCTTCCTCAACTTTTGCTCCTGTCTCCTGATCTTGCTTAACAGATGGCTTGTCCTTTTGTGCTTCCGTTTCCTCTATTGTTGGAACATTAAATTCAACTTCAAAGCCCCTGAGAACATCCTCAAGTGTAGGCATTGTAAATTTTGGTGATTTTCCAGTCCCTTGAGTATCATCTTTGGGTTCTATTTTAGCATCTGGAGCACTCACTTTGGTGGTTGTGTCATCTTCTCCTTCCTGAGATTTTGTTCTTGAAATGCTGATCTTTGGCATTTTTATAGTAGGAAGCTTGAATTTACTTGGGGAGCCTTTGTCCCCATCCAGTTTTTTAGCAGCAGCCTCTGGAAGCTGTTCAGTGGTTTCTTTAATTTCACCCTCTCTTTTTGTTTCTTTAGACACTTGTACAGGCTTGTCTTCAATATTTAGGTCAGTGTCTGGTACATCTACTTCTGCAACTTTTACTTTTGCATCAGATGTTTTTTGAGCCGAAGTTCCAAATTTTGGCATTTTAAAAGTAGGCAGTTTGAATTTACTTGGAGAACCTGAAACAACTGTATCATCTTTCAACTCTGTCTCTACCTCTTTTTTTTCAAGGCTGGAACCTCCGTCTAAAGCCATGTCTACTTTTGGAAGACTTGCATCTTCTGCTGTGACCTTCATTTCTTGTTCAGTCATCCCAATTTCAGGTGTTTCTGTCTTTACCTCTTTTGCAGTCACCGTCACCTCAGGACCTTTTACTTTGGGTAATGAAATTCCAAATTTTGGAAGTTTAAATTTAATTTCCTGTCCCTCTTGATTAAGTTCTTTTTCTTTTATATTAATATCAATAGATGGGGTTTCAGTCTCTGCAGTTTTGCCTTTGATGTCACCTGATAAATCCACCTTTGATGTCTCTATCTCATAATCCACAGAACTAACTTTAATTTCCTTGGTTTCAAAATCAGCCTTTGCTGCATCACTAGGGACCTTTGGAGTGGAAACTCCAAATTTTGGAAATTTCATTGTTGGGAGTTTGAATTTTGTTGGCGAGCCAAATTGTGGACTTGTTATTTCAGTTTTGCCTTCTGTCTCATTTTCTCTTATTTCTGTAGTGCCCTCTGGCAAGGATATATCTCCTGCTGTTTTACTGGCTTGAATATCTTGGGCCTTGGCATCTGATTTTGAAAATCCAAGTTTTGGAAATCCAAAGCTTGGTTTCTTCATTTTTACACTAAATCCCTTAGAACTCACATCAGTTAAATCTGCTGGTTCCTCAACCACAACATCTTTTACTGTAACAGATCCTATAACATCAGTTTGAGAAACCTCTGCTTTTGAAACACTTATGCCAATTTCTGGACTTTTCGATGCTTGTAGAGAAATTCCAAACTGTGGTAGTTTGATTTTACTTTCTTCTACTTCAAGTTCAGCACCTTTAGTCTCCACATCCACTTCCACTGATCCTTTGGGTAACTTTAGCTCTTTCTTGTCTATAGATAGTATATCCCCTGACATTTTCAATTCTGTTTCGGTCAGAGCTTTCTTAAGCCCTTGTTCACCATCTGGACCTTTAATTGTTGGAAGAGCAATCCCAAATTTTGGAAGCTTAAATTTGCCCTCATGTTGCTCTTTATCATCTCCCTTAATGTTTATCTCAATGGATGGACCTTCAACAGTTGGCCCTTTCATTTCAACACTTGACACTTCTCCTGACATGTTAAACTTCTTATCAGGAAGGCTTACTTCAGGAACTTTAATGTCCACATGTGCCGTAGGTATATCAACTGTGTCCTTTGATGCTTTGGCTCCAAATTTTGGGAAATTGATTGTTGGAAGTTTAAATCTGGTTGGAGAGCCAAAAGTGTCCTCCTTTAAATCAAGTTCTTGTTCTGGTAATTTAATGTCTGCAGATTGCACTGAAACATCAACATTTCCCGCTGATGTGCCCATGTCAGCTTTGGGTAGACTCACATCAAATTCAGGAGCCTTAAGGTCTGGTTTTGAAAATCCCAATTTGGGAAATTTCACTTTCAGCCCTTTGGAGTCAACTTCAACTTTATCTGTTTTCCCCTCAATGGTCACATTTTGAATTTCAACGCTGGGCTGTTGTACATTTACCTTTTCTTCGCATAGCAGGTCAGTCTCTATGTTTATTTCTTTTCCCTCCATCTCTATCCCCTTTACTTTTGGCATGCCCATTCCAAATTTTGGCAGCCTGAACTTACTTCCCATCCCATCAGCATCAATTTCTCTAACCTTAATATCCACATCAACAGATGGCCCTTTAATGTCTATGTTTGTTTCTGTGTCAGTGGTTTGTAACTCTCCTTTTTCTGGGAGACTGATTTCAGGTTCTTTAATATCTACTTCAACTGCTGGAATATCAGCCGTAGCTTTTGGATGTTTGAGTCCAAACTTTGGAAGGTTGATTGAGGGCAGCTTAAATTTTGTTGTATCTCCTTGTTTCACTTCATCTGTAATAGTGATTTCTGCATCTACGTCTTTAATAGGTATGTTGCCCTCTTGTATAGCCATATCTACCTTTGGTTGACTGGCATCAACATCTTGCCCCTTAATATCTGGCTTTGAAAAACCAAATTTTGGAAGTGAAAAGCTTGGCTTCTTCAGTTTCACATCAAGCCCTTTCAAATCAACTTCAGGCATATCTGCTTTGCCTTCGATGGATATGTCTTGAATGTCAACATTAGGTTGGAGTAGTATTACTTTTCCTTCTGCTAGATGAACATCAGTGTCTCTTATTGTGGCATGTATATCGGTCTCTATTTCTTTTACATCTAAGTCAATTTTTGGTATTTGACCTGACATCTTGATGTCTGGTTCATGAGCAGTGATTCTGATTCCTTTTATGTCCTTATCTGCTGATGGTGAACTTACTATACCTTTTGAAGTTTTGACTCCAAATTTTGGCAAGTTAATTTCTGGCAGTTTAAATTTGGTTGGGGAACTAACAATTGTTAGATCTTTCTGTTCAGCCTCTCCTCCAGAAAGTGTGACTTCTGCTGTTTGTTCTTTTACAGGTACATTGACCTCTGGTATGGACACTTCAGCCTTTGGTGCACTGACATTAACCTCTGGAGATGAAGTGTCTGGTTTAGAAAACCCAAACTTGGGAAATGAAAAGCTCGGTCTCTTCAATTTTACTTGGAGTCCTTTGGAGTCAACCTCAGGCATGTCTGCACTCCCTTCGACTTTAGCTTCAGTATTGGGTGGCTGTGCCTCTAATTTCACATCAGGTTTAGAAATGTCAGTTTTTAAGTTTGTTCCTTCAAGTTCTGAATCTGTCACATTAATGTCTAATGCTACTTTCGGTGATTTAACACCAAATTTCGGTAGGCTTAGAGATGGGAGTTTAAACTTTGTTGGGGATCCAAAAATTGTTGAACCTTTTTGGTCAGACTCCATCTTTGACACTTTAATATCCACATTTGCTTCTTCTAGGTCCATACTGCCTTCGGGTATGGGGATATCAGTTTTTTGAATACTTACATCAACTTCAGGGGCTTTTAATTCTGGTTTTGAAAACCCAAATTCAGCTGATGTCTTCATCTGCACATCTAGACCTTTAGAATCTTGTTCTGGTGGGTGAACCATCCCGTCAGTTGTTATCTCAGGTTTTTTTATATCAATTTGTTGTACTTCAATTGTATCATCTGACTTTGATGTACTTAAATCAAACCCTTTTACTCTAGGTAGGCCAATACCAAACTTTGGCATCTTAAACTTTCCCCCCTGTCCTCCAAGTTCAGTGTCATCAACATTTAAGTCCACACTTACAATTTGGCCCTCTGTTGCTAGATGAGGTCCCTTTATATCTACTGATGGGGCTTCACCTGATATTTTTATTTGTGTATCTGGACCACTCACTTCAGGTCCTTTAACAGCTATATCTACAACTGGCATAGATTTCTCTTCCATCGTAGCTTGTCCTCCAATCTTTGGGATGTTGATTGAGGGGAGTTTAAATTTTGTTGTGGCACCAGGAGTTCCTGTATCTTTTTGATCATCCTCAACATTTGACACTGATATATTCATGCTTTGTTCTTTTATTTTCACATCACCTTCTGGTTTAGAGGTATCAACTTGTGCAAGACTGACATCAATCTCTGGGGCCTTGATATCTGTTTTTGAAAATCCAAATTTAGGAAATGAAAAGCCTGGTCTTTTCATTTTCAGACTTGTGTCTTTTAAATCAACTTCTTGATCAAATTTGCTTTCTAGTGTGGCTTGTGATACTTCTGCTTTAGCTGATGGTTCCCCAAGTTTTGCCTCTGGGAAGGAAATATAGCCTTCTGCCTTTGATGTTTTGGCCTCTGTAAGTGACAGGGTGTATTGATCTCCACTATCTACCTTTGGCTGATCAACACTGATTGAGGGTTTCTTCAACTCTTGACTGGGCACATCTACTGATGTGAATATATCTTCAGTCTCCAAAGTAATTTCCTCACCACTCAAATCCATTATTTCAGCTTTTACTTTGGAAGATGAACTTCCAAATTTGGGTAGTCTGAAGGTAGGAAGTTTGAATTTGATATGCGACCCTCCTGCGGCTGAATCATCTTTTAACATCTCTGTTTGAATTTTCAAGTCAGACTTAAGATTCACATCCGCTTCATCAACTGCCATAGATGTATCTCCCCTCACAACCTTAATCTCTGGAGATTTAATGTCTTGTTCAGAAAATTCATGCTCTGAGCTTGGTATTTTCATCGTTACCTCCATTTCCACAGATGCCCCAGGTATGTTTGCTGTTCCCTCAGCACTCTCTTTGTCATGTTTCAGTGAAACCTCTGGTTTTTCCACATCTGTTCTTGATGCACCCTTTTTAAATTCTGGTCCCTTTAGCTTTGGAAATGAAAATTCAAATTTGGGCATCATAAATCTACCCCCTTGACTACCAGGATCAGTGTCTTTGGTTTTTATTTCAGCATCCACTGGTAGGGTTTCAAAAGTTGATTTAGATTGTTCTGGATCTTGCATTCCTGCATCTTTATCATGTGATGCAACTGCTGATGCTGCCTTTACTTCTGACTGTGCATCATCCTCAGCTTTTATTGTAGATTCTTCCCCAGTCTTTGAAATGGAAATATCAAATTTAGGGAGAGAAATTGTTGGAAGCTTGAATTTAGATGGAGAACCAGAAGTACTTTTGTTTTTTAACTGGACTTCAACCTCTGGAGCAGGAAGTGTCACTTCAGTCTCTTTGATCTCAGTGTCAGGCACAGATATTCCTTCTTTTTGAAGACTGGTGTCAGCATCAGGGATCTTAGTGTCAGATTTGGAAAAGCCAAATTTCGGAAAAGATATTTTACGTTTCTTAACTTTGAATTCACTCTCCTTTTCTTTAGCCTCCAGGATGACTTCATCTACTGAACCTGAAGAAAGTTTGACTTCCGCCTCAAGTTTCTTGGCTTGCACTTTCAAATCTTCTATAGCTGTCTCTTGATCAAGACCATGGCCTACAAGGCTCATCTTAATCTCTGGTTTAGAAAATGCATGTTCTGAAGACAATACCTTTTCAGAGTGTGCATCAATAGCCTTGTCTACCTCTGGGGTACATACATCAACTTCAGGTTTGGAAACACTGAGAATAATATGTGGGGTTTTCATTTCAGGTAATGATGGCAGTTCTGCAGACAGTTCGGTTTCTGGCGCTTTAATTTCCATGGTAGCTTCATCTTTGGTGACTTCAGGCATTTGACAGTCAGAGATTGCATCTGTTGATTTTGGAAATGAGACCCCAAATTTTGGGAATTTAATTGTAGGAAATTTAATTTTGGTTGGAGATCTTGGATCTTTCTCAGCCTGGACAGACTCTGCATTTGATTCTTTGGGGTCTATAATTGATTCTTCTTTGTGCGTACTATCGGCTGACTTGTGGGCTTCAACCTTTGGAAGACTAATGCCAAATTTAGGCAGTGTAATGGTAACCTCTTGTTCTTTGAGCTTTGGTTCTTCAACCTTAACATCTACACTAACAAACTGACCTTCTGTAGTCTCAAATAATTCCTTGACATCACCTGATGGTGCATCATCTTTGAGTTTCAAGCTTATTTGTTTTTCTGGAAGGCTTACATCAGGTTCTTCAATATCTATATCTACAACTGGCATGTCTTTTACTACCTTAGATGATTTTCCACCAAACTTTGGTAAGCTGAGAGAGGGAAGTTTAAACTTTACTGGTGTACCACCACTTGTTAGATCTTTATGTTCAGCCTCATCCTTTGAAATTGTGAAATTCACATCAGGTTCTCTTATTTCCACAGAACCTTTTGGAATTGATAAATTAACCTGTGCAAGACTGACATCAACATCTACAGCTTTGATGTCTTGTTTTGAAATTGCAGTGGCTGGAATTTCTCTACCATCATGGTCAGTCAGACTAGCATCAATATCTGGTTTAGAAAATGGAATTTCTTCAGATGATTTTATTTCTTTTTTCTGAAAACCTTTGATTTCTACCTTACCCTCAGGCAGAGACAAGTCAACTTCAGGTTTGGATACACTGAGAGTCATTTCCGGGCCTTTCTTGTCAGATAGTGCTGTTGATTCTACAGATAGTTTAGCTTCTGGCAATTTAACATCCATTGTAGTCTCCTCAGTTCTGACAGCAGGCATTTGAATATCGGCCCCAACATCAGTTGACTTGGGAAATGAGACTCCAAATTTGGGAAGTTTAATGGTGGGAAGTTTAAATTTTGTGGGAGAAACTGTTGAATCCTTGAACTCAGCCTCTACATCTGTGGTCTTACATTCAAAATCTGTTTCTGTCCCATCAGCATCATGTAAAGAGACCTGTGTGGCAGGGAGAGTTACGTCAGCATCAGATACTTTAGTATCTGATTTAGAGAATCCAAATTTGGGAAATGATATTTTCCGTTTCTTCATTTTAGACTCTGCTTCTTTTATTTCAGCTTGTGGAAGTTCAGGTAGCTCCACCTCAGTTTTTCCGCTAACCTTGATGATTTTTTCAGAATCATCTGGTAACAGACCACCTTCTTCTGCCTTCTCTTTTGGCATTGAAATACCAAACTTGATCAGTCCAAATCCACTTTCCTCTCGATCATCCTCAACAGCTTCAACAGCCTGAGGCTTTGAGAGCCCAATTTCCTCCTGCTTTGATTTCCCCTCTGCCTTAGGGATTTTTATTTTTGGAACAGAAAAATCTATGCTTGGCATTTTTAATTTACTCCAATTTTTGTCTGTTTCTGGATCAGTCTCAGATGTTCTCTTCTCAGAATCTAATACAACCTCTGTTATGTCACTTTCTTGCACTGTAACATCCTCTTTAGTGACTTCAGCTGTTCCTTTCATAGATTTTCCTCCAATTTTGGGCATTTTTAATTTATGCAGTTTCTTTTTTTGTGGGGAGGAATCTGTGTCTTTGCTTTTGATTTCAGCCCTCAGTTCTCCTTCAACATCTTGTTTTGAGGTTTCCTTAACAATAGCAGTGCAAACGTCATGATGGAGCATTTGATCACCCTCTATATCATGTGCTTTTTTAGTTTCATCAAATGTTGCTTCTTCAGAAGATTTTTTGATGTCTTCTTCAAGAGATATTTTTGCTTCAGTTTTCATTGCACCACTATCACTTTTAGATGACGTGGCCTTTATTGGTAATTCAATCCCAATACCTGAGAAGCGAATGTCAGGTGTCATGATTCCAAAACTTGGCATTGATACCTTTGATTTCTTTGATTTCTTTTCATGCACATTTTTGTCAGCTTTAATATCGGTATCAGTATAGTCTTTCACAGCCTTGTCTTGAGTGTCGGTATCTTTGGCTATTATGATTTTTTGCGGTGGAACTGATTGTTCCATGGCTTCCATTCCTGGTATTTCAATGTCTTCACGCTTTGGAAGTTTGAATTTTACATCTGTAGATGTACTTACCTTATTATACCTGGCTGACATTTTGCCAGGTTTGGGTTGGTGGTCAAGTTTAATTTTTGATTGGTCTGTTTTGCTCTCAGTTATAACCATTTCATCTAGATGCAATTGTTCAATTTTTGGTAATACGAAGGCTTGATCTTTTGTAGCAACAGGAGAAAGTCTCTGCTTTTCTTTATCCATTGTGTCAGGCAAATTAATGTTTATTTCTGTGCTCATGCTCGAAAGTTTACAAGGGGATCCTTTAGGTGTCATGCCAGTCTTGTCTGACTTCATTTCCATGATTCTGACCTCTCTCTGTACAAGGACTCCAGTGATGTCTCTCTCAGGTAATTTGAAGGCAGGGAATTTTGATACTGCTTCTTTTACATCCTCAACATTAAACTCTTCTTTTTCACCCCGAGCTTGCTTTTTTTCTGATTTTGATATATTTATTATCTTCTCAACTTTTTGTTCTTTAATTCTAGGAGATTTAACTTTGGCTTTTGATCCTTTGTCCTCCATGCCAGGAATATCAATTTCCTCTCGTTTCAGGAGAGGTACTTTGGTTGGTTCTCTCTGTTTTACAGTTATTGATTCTTGGTGGTCAAATTCAGAGACATCTACTTTAGGCAGTTTAAAAGTTGATTCAATGTCAGTGCTACCTCCAGTACTCTTCCTGCTTCTGTCCACATCCAGAGCATGTGATTTAGGCTGGGATATAACAGGTGTTGGAGTGATTGGTTTCTTTGTGTCTGTTGAGGACACATCCTCACTTGTTTGAATCTCAAAAGCGAAAGTGTCTGATGTAAAGTCTAGTCTGTTTACTGCATTTGAAAAATGGCTCTTTGATATGGCTATGTCTGCCAGTGGTCCTCTGGTTCGAATTCCATAACTTTCTGTTTCTAGAATGTTTATTTCTTTCTTTTCCTTGTCGCTGCCAATTCTTGGTGATTTGCTTATCGGTCCTACCTCTGGCATGTCAAGAGAAACATCAACTTTAGGTATGTCTGTTTTTCCTGACTCTTGAGTCTTTTCTAAAATCTCTTTATCTCTTGGTTTGCTATCGGAATCAACTTGATGTCCAGCTGGTTCAGTTTGTGGTATTACATTTGGACTGTCCAAAATATTGTCGAATGTTGATTGATCCAAAGTTCTCATTCCACTTGTGGAGGATTTTAATTGACTCACTGTTTCTATTTCATATGTATCCTTTACTGGAATGCTAACCCTCAGTTCCGATTCCTCTCTCCTTTCTTTGCCATCATCTCCAAGAGTGACTGTAATATCAGTAGTCTTTAATGTCGTGTCCACACTGATGAGCTCAAACTTATGCAGTGATTCAGTTGCTGGCAAAGCCGGGAATGTATATTCATTTCTTGTTTTAGCTGAGTCAGCTTCATTCAATATTTTAGGACTCTCTATTACATTAGTCACTGGCACTTGCTCTTCCACTATATTCATAATAATTTGGTTGTCCAAGCCCTCCATATCGTCTGTTGCAAGCGCCTCTTCGTTTTCTTGGGTTTCTTCAACAGATTTGCTCCTGCGGCCTGTCATCCGCTTCTTAAGTTTCATTTTGTGCATCTTTTTCTTGTCTTTTCCATCTGGGGATTTTAATGGAGACTTAAGTGGAGACTCTGTGTCACTTGTTGGTGGACTTATCTCTAGTTTTCTCTGTTCCTCTGCTTCTGACGTGCTGTGAGATCTTTTAAAATTCGTCCTGCGACCTTTGCTAAAGGTAGGGAATTTGGGCCAAGAGATGCGATCATGTTGCTTTTTTGTTTTTCTTCGACCTCTCATCTCTGGTCCTCTTCCTTCTTCTTCTTGCTCAGCCTCCTCACCCTGCAAACATCGATGAAGCAGATACAATGTCAATGAAACCTCTGAAGAAGCTTGGCTGTATTCTGCATTTAAGAATATAATGAACAGTATTATAATTACAATGGTTGTATCTGGCCTCATTGTCTCAGCATCTTCCTGGGTTATTGGAGGTGGTTTGCGTTTTAGACAGAATGCCACTTTATATGGTTGAGCATGCTCAAGAATCTGGAGGGCGTCTTCATATGACACATTATCAAAATATACTGTAGCACTAAGTATTTGATCACCTGAAAGGCCAGATGGAAGAACACAAATGAGGATGCAAGTGAAAAGATGGAGGAAAAACTAATTTAGCTGTATTCTAGCTTCAGAAATGTTCTGTAATGTGCTATAATAAAAATCTCACCTTCTTTCACAGTTAAATGCTTTGAGGCAGGCGACTCTGGTTTTACTTCCTTGATGAAGATGCCGTCCTTTCCTCCACTTACAATCAAACCCTCAGCACAGACTTCTTTCACAGTTTTCACTATTATTTCTGACTGATCACTTTGCATATCCTGAAACAGAATGCAAGTAATTTAGAAATTGATTCATGTTTTCTCAGTATTTACGTTCCTAAACATCAGTATTCTTCACTAGAGAGAACTTTAGGTGTGTCTGACCTCTGTTTGATTCATCTTGGCAGAGGAACGCTTGTCAAACAGTGAGCCGAAACCAATCCTTTTGCTTTTTTTGGAACTCTTGGTGGGTGAGTCATAGAAGTCACCTTCAGCCTGACAAAACAGCATGTGATATATTAAATAGATAATATACAGCATTATACAATTCTGAATTAGGGTTATTATACTGTGCATAAATAAGATAAGACTCTAATGTAGCGCTCACCTGTTTTGCGTATTTCTCTGTGGTGGGGAATTCCTCAACAGGAGAGGAACCCTGAGGACGAGGTCTTTCCCCCTCTAAAACTTCAGGCTCCTCACATACCTATTATATCAAACACCAATTAAAGATTGTTTAAACAATTAACCAATTTAAAACAGAGAGACAGTTTAACACAAGCGTATGTTGTATATTTGCTGAATGTGCTTTACTTCAGTGATACTCACTAAATCATCATCTGTGTCTTGTTCTGGTCCCTTCAGCCTTCGCCCTTCTCCTGTCGTGATGAAAAAAGCAGAATAAGCACATAAGGGTCAAGCTTTGTGAATACATTGGTTTTTCATCTGGCTGCTTAGTGAAAAGCTCACATGGGACTTGAATTTGTTGGAGGTGCATTACCTTTTCTGAGTGAGTGATCTACTGTATTTTGCCTAGGGATGTAACGATTACCGGTTTGACGATAAATCATGATAAAATTCACCACGGTTAGTATTACCGTTTCATTTTTTAATTAGCATTAAAACCGTATTCGATTACCGCGATTTGAACATCTCACGATAAATAAATACGTTTTTGTGCTATAGCAAAGGAAATCCGCGTGCAAGCGGAGAGATTTGCGCTCGCGCATTATATTAATGTGCTTTCGAGCTACAATAATGCCACCTAGTGTCAGAGAGTGGATTTACAGAGACTTATATTTACATTCAGCCTGTGTGTAGTTTCTGTCTGGCCAAAATCGGACCGAATTTGCATGCCCTGCTGTAAATTTTGACCGGTTGATGAAAATCAAGCTTATGTGGATTCTACACATTTAAACAATTCAGATAAGTTATGTAGAATTATTTATGGAGCAGATAAAATACATATAACCATTTATTAATCAATTATCATTTTGACTTAACCCTTTTCTTTATTTAAACGCTGAAATGTGAGGTTTACCTTTATATCAAACTTTTTCAAAGCTTTATTTGAACATTTACATTAGATATTTGAACATGCTATTAAACTGTTTTCAGTCAAGTTGTCATTTAAAATCCGAAATCATTGGTAATGTTATTGTTTTAGTGATTATGCAAACAAAAAGTCATTTTATTTGTTGTTTGTTGATTTTTAAATATAAAATTAATGTGTCTGTACTTTTTGAACATCTCCAGCACATTTTAATAATACCGTGATAATACTGATAACCGTGATCATTTTGGTCACTATAATCGTGATAAGAAATTTTCATACCGTTACATCCCTAATTTTGCCAGACCAAAACTTTTTTTTTTTTTCTTATCTGCAAAAAAGCCAGAGTCTAAGGCAAAATTTCTGTTTGCAAAATTTCTTGGCAGATATTCCCACAGGATCCAGACAGTCTACCTGCTTCTGTTGCTTCCTGTAAATTGAGGCACTCTATTGATCTTAAGGGGTCGGTTTACACTGCCAGCAATAAGACTATAACATGAAAACGATACAGGTTCCGAAAAGGACAGTGTAAATAATATGGTTATAAATATCTGCAGATGTGGTATTATTCTAAAAATACAAATGATATATATTTTAATTGTATGGCATGGAGAAATGATTCCCTTGCATAATTCTTTTTTAAATATTGTATGAATTTTATCAATATTATACAAGCGATAGAAATACTTAAATTATACCAGCAGCAATAATACTGTCATGACCTCCTTTCTTCTGAGAAAGGCATAAATTTCCAGTTTCCCATAACAGAATGCACTTAAAGGATCATTTAGGTCCATAAACATTTTCCATAAGCCTCACTCTGCCCAGGCCATTAACCTGCACTTTCCTTCAAGCACTTATCCAGGCATCAGGTCTAGATGGCATTGAAGCACACTGGAGATTTATGTACAGTATGCATGTCATCTTCAAACTTGTGAATGCACCAATGTATAGACAGCTGGGCAAAAGCAGTGCTAAATGTGAATTATCCAAAGTTAAGATAAGAAGTAAAGTAAACAGACTTGTTAAAGGGAGGAGAAAACTCTTCCCATATCTTTTGTTGGCGTCAAAGGCTTTGAGAACAATACAACTCACTGGTATTCTGGTAAAAATTAATATGCCATTCATCTATCAGTCTGTAATTATGCAGATGCCAGCGTTGACATGTTACAAGACACACCCTCTATCTAAACAATTAAAAACAAAATTACGCAAGTTTTGTGTCGACCACAATTAAACTCTTTAAACCCTGCTTAACCTGATGTAAACTGATGTTCATAGGAGAGATCTGTGGTTTTGAGGTTTGATATGTTGTGGTGTGGATCAACAAGTTTCAACAAGGTGTGTTTTCTGGCTGCTTTTGTAGCAAAACGGGCTTAAGATGGTTTTTTTTTTTTTCACTTGTTATAAAGCTTTATAATATCTGTCCAAAACCAACACAGTGAATGGAGCAGGCCCAAACAACAGGCCTTACTTTCTTCAAGTTTTTTTTTTTTTTTCTTAAATGTTTTCAGGCTCCTCACTCCTGTCAGGTATAATGAAGCTGTTGGTTAGTTGGTATAAGTAATAATTACTAAATAAAATGCTTTAAAATGTTCTTGAAAGACCATTGTCCATCATTAATAAGTTATTTAAAATCAACTCGAAACCAATTTGCAATCATTCCTGGGTTTGTGTGTTTCTGTTAGGATTACAAATTAAATATGTGAGCTCTGCTGTCAGTTTTAGCTTGTGACTGAAGATTCAGGAAAAATAATATGCAAAACTTATTTATTTTAAAACATGCTGTTTACTTCAGTATGTTACTGAAATATCTTGAGGTACAAACACACACACACAAAAAAGAATCCATGTGCCAATATGAAAATAGCCTAAATAACAGAATTATATATATATTAATAATAAAAAAAAGTATTATGCAATGTATATCCAAAATATCATGCTGCTGCATTGTAATTACAATGATGCAAAATTCCTCTCCAAGTAAACATTAAAGATTAACAATTACAGGTTTGCACTTACCTGATATGCGGTTTACTTGCAGAAATATATGTTTTACTGTTTTCCAGATAGTAATTCACCCAGTGCACATCATGCATTGACAGAATAGTTTGTGGGTAGTTGTTAGTTTAAGTGGAGAAGATGAAGGGCCTTGCCCTTTTTGTAGGTATGGCACAACCCTGTTTCAGGGCTGTGGTTCAAACTCCTGCCAGTGCTATTGTGCTGAAGAACAAACATCTGAATGTGTAACTTGCACACATTCACAAATGAATATAAATGAGAGGTCTTGATATTTTGAAGCAAAGGAATCAGGTTGTAAGGGTATTTAGGTCCCTCTGTTCTCCAGTGAATGTTGTCTGCATTTGTTTAGTTTAGTTTTGAGTTGAAGGAAACAGTTATGACATTAGTGTACAGTAGGAAATGAATGCAGAATGAAGACAAGATCTAATGCAATTCAGAGTTCTTTTTTCTTTTCATTGTGCTTTTTGCCAAAGTAAATAAATATGAAGACTTTAAAGAATAGATCAGATTACTCAGTACAAAGCAAGCTGTCAATCACATAATGTTTTTGCAGTATGTGTGTGTGCACATGGTTGACTGTGTGTTTAAATACCAGAATCCAAAAATTCCATTTATACTCACAAAATTATAATTTAGCTTCATATTTCTTATAAAATTACCATGCTACTGATTTAGCAAGCAACAAACCTGAATTACAAAAAAAAAGCCTATTCGATTTTTAAGCACAATCATTGAACTGAGATGGACATGAGTGCGACTTGAATTGTTTGAAAAATTCACTGTTAGTAAATTTGTAACGTAATTAATCCATAATCAAATATTTGCTCAAAGTGTGCTGGTTTTACAGTATAGAATTTGTGTGACTAGCGTATGAAATCCTGTAATACTACAGTACTTTTATAAAAGTATGACAGAAAGTGTATGCACACACAGATTCTCTTTATAATTTTATGATGTTATGTTATGAAAGACTACAAAATTGAATTTATTCAAGGTCGTTATATTTAATGCATGTTGTTATCATCATGACTAAATCTAGTAACTAGTGTGCATTGCGTGTACATTGTGGACAGAGTCAGGCATATTATAACATTGGGATTTAGCTTTATTATAATGTATAATTTTATTTTTTGGATGAGAAGGAAGTGGGACCACAGCTCTGACAAGACAAGGAAGGTCTCTGCAAAGCAAAAATGAATATGAAGGTTGTGCATATGTTGTCCATTTCAGTTTATTCCTATTCTTGTGGATGTGGACGTGTTGATTAAACAAATACATCATCAGATTTGAACAATGAGCCTTTAGATATTGTTCAGGGGTGTGGACACTCACAGTGCTGTGACCAGCTGTAGACAAATCATAGTTTTCCTGACCCCAGAACATAGTTTTCAATGGGGACCAAAGATCATTTCATCTTCTGGCAAAAACATCCATAACATCAGCAAACTGAACTTCATTTTATTGACATCGTTTGTGAAGATGTTATGTTTGTGTGCCCAAATATTTCACCAAAAGCTCTGTTTTTCAAATGTAATATTTTTAGATTTAATTTACACTACATTATCAGAAAACTGAACTACATTTTACTGATATCATATGTGCAGACACTTGTGTATTCAAATGTTTCAGTAAAATATGTCATCAAAATCTCTGATATCACATTTCTAGTACATTTTGAACTTGAAAGAGATGGTCATTTTGAAATGTGGAAAAGATCTGCATGAAGTTTCTTTTATGTTTTACAGGAAAACTAACAGCGTATGGGTTTGGAACAACATTAGGGTGAGTTAATAATGGATTTTCATTTTTGGGTGAAGTATTCAGTATCATTATTACATATTGAGTATTACATATTTATTCTATGAATGATTAATCTTTTAAAAAATGCTAAATTAATCAAGTCCAAACCTTTTACACATCTCCCTGACTGAAATAATATTGCAAATGCTGTATAGGTTGTATGTTTCATATTTCATGATATTACAACATAAGCTGTACAAATCCTGGAATTTCCTAACGGCTGATCTCCTGTATGTTAGCACATCTCCCATGACCAAGATTACAGGCATTAGAGGTTGTTTTCTGCTCCTGTGGCCATATACGAGGCCCAGAGCTCTGCTCCTTCAGCACACTAATACGGTTAATTAGCTGCTCAGCAAGATACAGGGAGCAGGAACATCAATTCTGGCCTGCACTCATAACATCATACACAAGCCTCTTTCAGAGTCAAGTGGGAAAGACTTGTTTGTATTCAAAATATAATTGAATTTCAGGGCCGGAGAGGGAAAGTAAACTGAAAACAGAATTGGATTTTCTTCCATATTAAGAACATGGGACCAAGTTCCCTCATGTTTCCAATCAATAAGCAGCGATAATTGATGCATTTACTGTATGTGCCAAAGAGATGATGGCTTTAAACAGACAGTTCAGACAAAAATAAAAATTCTGATATCTTTTACTAAACTCATGTCATTCCTAACCTGTACACTGTAAAAAGTGATAAGTTGACTTAACTTAAAAAAATTGAGGAAACCCTTTGCCTTAAAATTATTTTTTTTTAAGTTAAGTGAACTTGACAATTCACTTAACTTATTCTTTTAATTATCATTTACTTAAAAATTTTAAGGCAACAGGTTTCCTCAATTTTTTTTAAGTTAAGTCAACTTATCACTTTTTACAGTGTGTTTCATAAATAATAATATTTCTTTTCTCCATACAATGTTGTTTGGACTCCATTAACAGATTTGGAATGAAATGAGGGTGAGTCTAAATGATGACTTACATATTTATTTACTTATTTTGTTTATTTAAGTGTTAATGTTTATTTATTAACACTTTACTTAAAGCCTTAATGTATAATACATTATAAAAGTAGTTTTAATGCATTTATTATGCATAGTAATGCAACTTATAATGCACTGTATGATCTTAAGAATAATTATAACCACAGTTAAAATGCATTCTAATACTAATCTATTCACTGTTACACCTGTAGAAAGTATAATGCATTAAAACAAACTAAACTTCAAATATTATAATGCATTTAACTTTGGTTACAATTATTTATAAAAATATATAATGCATGACCATGTACATTATGAATATTTTTATAATGTGTCATACATAAAGGCTTTAAGTAAAGTGTTACCATTTATTTATTTATTTGCTTGTTTGTTTGTTTACTATGCCTTTAAATATCTCACAATATTCTCACAGATAAAAATACAGTATGACGTCAATACACAAAACCTGTTCTCAAATTTTTTCAATTTCGTTCAGCTTCAGTCAATTCCATGAAACCAAACCATGAAAAATGCAAATACTCTCAAATTCATAATTTATTCATTAGCAGAAGGGCATTAGTGAGATGCTAATAGGTATAACTATTTCTAAGAGTGGACTAAGTGGGTAAAATCAGTAAGTATTTTATGGCCTGCTGATGCTCTAATATTTTAGAGCTTCTCTATAAATATGATTTTTAAACTTTTTTACACTAAAGTTACATGTACTGTAATGTCTTGTTCAATATAGAATGATTTTTTTTTACTGTATTAGTTTTTTTAAAGCATTTTTTCTCTTCTTTTCCATTGTGCATATCAGCTGGCCTATTGCACTAATTCAGAGTATTCATTCTCATCCACGTCTCGCTCATCATGCTCAGTTGGTGTACTTTATCCATTATCCAAGTTTCACAAGTCTACATCCCTCACAACGACCTTGAGCCATGCCCACCAGTGTTTATACTGCCCTGCAGAGTCAAACCACAAAGACACCAACTAAAGAGAAAGGTTTTTTGATTGAATTATGATTGATCTTATATCAATTTTCACACTCTGAGAATGTGAGCATAGCAAAGCCAAACCCATTTGTCATAGGATAGACTTGATTTTGCTCAATTTTGACAAAATGTACGGTTACTGTGCTTTGCTTATAGCAGTTTAGAATAATGTAGTTTTTAAGTCTATTCTACTGACACGATAGTCTAATATATTTATCTTAGTGTGATCATAATTAAATCATTTTCTCAGATAGCAGAGATTGTGTTAATGCAATCTCACAAACATTTCGTCATGGAAGGCTGCATAGCAAGTTCATGTCTTTATAAAACCAGAGCACAAAAACACATTTTATTTAATTAAATCCTGTGTATGCCATTCTCGGTTATATATCTAGTAATTAAGCTGTCATGCAGCCGTTGTATTGTGAGATGTATTGGTTGCTCATTGCAGCTTGTAAGATCTCTAAAATATAACTCTTGACTCATTTAGGTCACTCCAAGTGTTTGTTTGGAAAATAGGTTGAAGTTCATCTAAAGGTCGAAGAAAAATAAACTATAAAGCTGGTAGTTGAATTAAACGAGACAAGTTGACCAAATGACTTCGAGCTGTTTGGTTAGCAGGTTAATCTGCTTTCAAAATCCTTTGATAATGAAGCCAAAAAAAGACACCAACAAGTTACTGTAACACAGAATGACACAACCAAAGACAGAAAACATTAGACAAAGAAGGTACATAAGATGTATACATATACAAATTGTATTCTCAATTTTTTAAAATATTTTTATATTAAAAAAATTGTATTCGTTTGTTTACTAATATATGTTGTGGAGACACTTTGGCTTATGGATACATCTTTTTATTATATATATATATATATATATATATATATATATATATGGAGTGTAACATTAGTTCTGGTCACGTTAGTCAAGCTCGCATCAGCTATTTATGAGTGTTTGCCCAGAACAGAACCATACCCCAACCTAAAATGTATGCTAAATTGTAAGTTATCTTTGACGATAGTGGTCCTGACAGAAATATATGTATGTATATGTGTGTTTATGTAAATATATAAATATAAATATATATATATATATATATATATATATATATATATATATATATATATATATATATGTATGCACACACACACACACACACACACATATAAAATTATATATATATATATATATATATATATGCACACACATACACATATGTATATTTTATTGTAAAACATCTCTATATATGTGTATGTATATGCATAAATGTTTTTGGCTTTTTCTATTAAACATCATAGAAATAATTGGAATAAAAATGAACTCTTAATTAAAATAAACATATTAGGGAAAATATTTTTAAAAATCTACAAAAAATAAGCTCTTAAGCTTTCATAAATCCTTGTAAACAATACTATCCAAATTCGACAATTCCAAAACGCTCCGAAATCACACTCTCAACATTGTAAACAAACTCACTGCAGATGCTGTTGATAAAATACTGCATAACTCTGTTGACACACCCACAGCCAGATAGCCACGCCCCCTTTACTGCAGACACACCCAGATCACCCACAGTGCAGCGTCATCTCAGCAGAGAAATGCAGTGATGCTTGTCAACAAGCTCAGCACCAGTGTCCCACTAACACACACATGCACAGCCCCACTGCACGATTATATTGTCCTGCCACAAGAGGTGCTGAGTGTGGAGATAAAAATAGCACCGAGCATGCAGAGTAAGACCGACACAGAGAGAGAGAAGGAAAGCTAAAGAGGGAGAGAGAGCAAGAGAGCAAAATGAAGAGTGATGCTCACCCGCGGCTGACGCATGCCAGTTGGGAAATGCCAGGTGAAAACAGTCACACATGGTGGCTGTCTACTGGGGGTCTTGTCCAGGCTGTCAGTACTGGTTTCGGGAAGCTTCGCTTTCTTCCTCCGAGGGTGAAGAACCTGCTGCTTCCTTTTCCTCTCAGTCAGTCACTCCAGGTGCAGAGGACAAAATAAAGTCAGAGCCAGTGAACGGTGATAAAGTCAGTCTGATGGCATGCGAGGGAGGGATGGAGAGAGATGTCGTGCTCCATCCACACTAGTTCGTACTTCACAGGAGTGAGGCTGCACTCTCTTCCCTGCCAGAATAAACTCTGTCTCTCTAGCACGCTAAAACAATTAAAGGGGGTATGGCTGACTTGGGACGGGGGCTGTCCTAAACAACGCAAATCCCGCCTTCTAAGCATCTCACTCCACCCTTCTGATCACTTTTGACCAGTCACTGCAGAGACGCTCTGGACCATCCGATGGCTGATTGGTTTACGACGCAAGAAAAACATTCCAGCTTTATAGGCATGCGGCATAGATGCGTAATTGGATTTGACACCACACAGTACATGTTTTCATGCTGGGTGACAGAAGGGGAACTGAGGATGCGGTTGGTCAGGTGACTAGTCTAATGTGTTTAAGAGCAGCTGTGTACCTGAGCTGGCTGGCGTTCACTAACTTCTGATATGTAGTTTCGTCTGATAGGGTTGTGTGACATGTTTGGGGGAATGTCTCCCCTGGTTTCTGCACGACTCCGTCCTTCTGAGGATGGCCACTAAGACTGTGGCTAAATGATTTATGATTTCATGTCTAAGAATAAAAAATGACCTCAAAAAGGAACCAGACTGTGACGTCAAGTTCAGTGCAAGTTCAGTGCACCGGACTGCCACCCCTCAGACTACAGTGGTCGTATTTATGGCTTTTGTGGATCTAAATCATACCAGTTTAAAGAAAAGTTTCTGAGTTTTTGGCTCTGATTGAAAAATCACAGTTAAAAGCTCTTCAATATCTTGCATGTTTAAGCAGCTCAACTGGACACTGCTGCAGTCTCCTGCTTCTCAGATTTGTATTTATTTATTTATTTTTCTGAGATATGTAATAATCTCACGTCTCCTCCAGACTGAAAATAACTAGCTTTGAAACAAATTTTCACTAAAAATAAATTGCTAGTAAATTTCACAAATTACAAAGCAGCAGCAAGTAACACATTGATTTAAAAATTACACTTTGAAGTAGAAGTAGAAAACAAACACCATGAATCTTTATTTACAACATCTGATTAGAAGGGTCGGTATCAACCTGAAATAACCGTTCAACAGAAATATATTAAAAATGTAAACTCTTGAATCCAACTATTACTGAAATTGGATTCAAAAACACTTTGTGCACATGTGCAGTGCTGTGATGCATATGTTTATGTAGTACATTTTACATCTAACATGCAAACGTGTTTATTTATGTCTCAAACAGGTCAGTGGAAGATGTGATTATTTACTAAATATGTCCCATAAAGCTCTTCTGACATACATGTCAGCTTTCTTGTTGTCTTCAAGGCAGACAAAATAATTGCACTCACAGTAGCACCGGTAACATTATTGCAGTGACTTTCTCTGGTTCGGACTGTGCTGACTGGGACATACATACTGATGTTTTATGCATAATGCATGTAATACACTTGTAAATGAATAAGAAAATCAGATTGCTATGTTTAAGGTTCATATAAAGAGAAGTTTCAGGATCAGAAAACGGACAGGATTCATTTCGATTGAGGGAAATAAGTGCATGCAAACATACCTATGTCGCAAACAAAAGACAGAAATCTCTTTATGAATTCAAACATTTATCATCAAATGCTTCTGAGACCAAACTATCTGAGATATACTGACCATGTACATTGAATAACAAGATTTTGTTGTTGTTGTTTCTTTTTTTGTTTGTTTGTTTGGTTAATGATATTTCAGAAGAAACGTCCATCTGTCTTAGTTCATCGTCTGTATATTCTGGTTCAAAAATGTAAGGCTGGGCAAAAAATTGGAGGTCGTCTTCTTTGTCGAAATTTTCAGACATGTTCACGAAGGCTGTTTTATGTACAGCGTGCGTCTACTTCTGACTGGAAACGAGGTTCGGGTTCTACGTTGGCAGAACTATTTGAATGATGTCCTTACTACCTTTCTGGGCCTTGAACGTGTCGTTGCTGTCTATGGAGGGTCAGAAAGCTCTTGGATTTTATCAAAAATATCTTAATTTGTGTTCCAAAGATGAAAGAAGGTCTTACGAGTTTGGAACGACGTGAGGGTGAGTAATTAATGACAGGATTTTCATTTTTGGGTGAACTATCCCTTTAATGTTACTGATATATAACAATGAAAAAGCTCAGTCGTATTTGAAGTGTGCGTTTGTGTTTTGGGAGCAGGCATATAGGCAGGTTTGTAAAGCAAGTTTGTATGTAACACATTCAAATTAGGTCGATTAACATTTGTCATGAATTCTTGTCTGGATGTGTAGTATGTCAGATTTATTCACTTATCAGCATCCTGCCTTAATCTTAATGAATGAAATTACTATTTAATAATTTAATAGGATTATTTTATAATAATAACCCAATAATCCATGTTATTATTCATAATCAAAACCGTTTTGGCTTTCTTTAGTAAAGGTATGACTGCAACAACAACAAAAGGATAAAGAATCAGGCATGTTCACATTGCTGGTTATTTGTGATACATTACTAATTTATCAGTAAAATCTTGTGTATGACAAATTAAACGGGGTGAAGTTTGAGTATTTATGTATAAACATACAGTATGTTCCCTATGCATGTATGTATACACTCTTGATGTTCATTGTTATGTCTTAGGGCCTTGTAAACAGAAGGATCTCTGTTTCATATTCAGTGCAGATGTCCATCTCTTTATATGTCTGCATCTGAGACAGGGAGTGGCAGGATGATACTGCATTAGCCCCTGGCTGCTGCCCAAGAAACTCCACACCAAAATCAATTTAGGCACTTGAGAAAAACAGAATGTGCCCTATCACCATCTTTGCCCACGCTTCTTCCACCAAGCTTCTGCAAAGACCTACCATCTTCTGCCATTATGTACCACAAATTCTGTCAACATTCAAAAGGTAATTCATCCCCCATGTGATTTATATATATTAACATGCATTTGCTGCCACATCTTCAGTGCTATGAACTAACCTTCTGCTCATAGAGTGGAAAGTTTGAGTATTGAAGGAATTGAAAACACTGTTGTAGAGTTTCTGCTGATAAGCAGATGCTTTTTAATGTAATTCAGCACTTCTTTATTGACAGAGATCGTGCTCTTGGAGCAACCTGTTGCTTTGGCTCAATTGATTTTATGCTTTTAATAATGGAAGACGCCATTTTTAATCCAACATGAATGAAAACAAGGCTAAATGTTGTCTATCCTGAGATTATAAGTAGTGCTATTCTTTTTGGCTGCCTGTACCAGGAAGTGGATTGGTAGCTTTTTGTATTTTTGAGTATTGTCTAAAACACCTCTCCAATAGGACAGTAACAAATTCTCCAGTTCCGGGTCATCCTGCTTGAGGAATGAGTTTTCAATATTTACATTCAAAATATCCCTTGTGTGGATTAATGAAAGATTATTTGACTTGATCATCTTCTTCTTTGTGTGCTTAATTCACCATAGCGTGACAGAAGTGCACTGTGTGGGTTTCTGTGTTTTGTTTTTCATTTTTGCCAGTTTTTCGTTTGAGTTTTTATGTTCAACCCAGAGCACAGCCAGTCATCACCCTGCCTCGCGGAGCGTCAGCCCGAGCCCACTGCGGTTGGAGAGCCAGAGCCCAGTGCGACCTACGGGCCATCGCAGGAAGGAGCGATAGAGCTGAGGATCGCCCCGGAGCCAGAGCTTGTCACGTCCGACCAGGTGCGAGACATTGCACACGACGGTGTATTTTACAGTGGAGCGTGAGAGTGCTGAGGAAAGTCCCACCCACTGCACTGCTGCTGAGGGTGAGCTATTGCTGGACTCTGAGGACAATGTGGATTTATATGCAGATATGCCTTGTCTTCTCCCGCCATCATCATCTGTCTGTCCCATCACGACCACAGAGGTTGTGTTTGAACTGTCTGTCTGTAATGAAATGTCTGTCTACCTCCAGTATTATCTGCTTGCCCTGAACTGTCTATCTGCCCTGAACTATCTGACAGTGTGATATCGACCACGGAGGTCTTTCCCCTGTCACTGGCACTCCAGGTGCTGGGAGTGGCCTCCACACACACCATTCCTCAGCCCCCGGATCATCCTGAACTCCCTCCCAGCCTCCCTCTCCCACCACCTCTGCACCAGTCCTCACCATCGCCGCTGCTGTCCCCTGACAGCCCCTCTGCTCACCCTCAGCCCACCATCTGTGCGGTAGGATCGCCGCGGGTCTGCCAGTCTTCATCGGTGTTATGGCTGGAGGATCCCTTGTCTCCGCCTCCGGCCTCTGAGTCCCAGACTCCGCCTCGGCCCGTTGACCCAGCGGCTCCACCATGGCTCCTAGCTCCCTCCTCTCTGCCATGGCCCATCAGTCCACCAGCTCCGCCAGGCTCCCTCATCCCTCTGGCTCCACCTTGGTCAGCCGTCGACCAACCGCCGCCTCAGGACTCCACTTCTCCAGCTGTGACTCGTTCCTCAATCCCTCTGGCTCTGTCAGGCTCCTCCTTCCCTCCGGCTCCCCCTTGGTCCTCAGTAGATCCGCCTTGGCCCGCCAGATCCTCAGCGTCACCCTGGCTCTTCGGCTTTCTGTCTCTGCCTCAGGCTCCACCACCACCTGCTCCGCCGCTATTGGTCGGCCCCCTGGAGCCGTCAGTCATTCCTCCACCATGGCTCCTCCCTCCGTTGGCTCCACCATGGGCCGCCATCATGGCTGTGACCTGGGTCCCACCTGGCTCCTCCTGTTCCCTCCTGGCTCCTCCCTCCATCTGATCTGCCCTGGCTCCTCCTGTTTCCTCCCTCCATCGTCTCCTCCCTGGACTCTATTTGTCATCCTCCCGCGAGTCCATCCTCCGCCCGAACTTCCACCTGTTTTGTCCGCCTGCCTTCCTGCCAGCCCTCCTCCGTCCCTCCCTTTGTCTCTGCGGCATGAGGTCATGTCATACCCCAGAACTGTTTTTGTTGTGTTTTCATCTCTCATGTGTTCATTGACCCAGTTTCTATCTCTCTTTGATTAGTTAGTTCACCTGTGTCTTGTCAATCATCCTCACCTGTCTGTCCCTCGTTAGCTACCCTATTTAGGTTGTAGTCAGTTCACTGTTTGGTTGTCCGGTCTACTACATCCCTACGTGTGCTCCTGCCTGCCTGTTCTATGATTTACCCTTGTGTGGATTAAAGATTGACTTGATCATTTTCTTCTTTGTGCGCTTAATTCACTGTAGCGTGACAGAAAGAGTCAGTTTGAGAAGTTTTATTTCCCCAAGAAATAATGCTGACTTTTCTCAATGTGATCTCAAATTAATTTTGTAAAACACTTTTTAAAACATCATGTGCCCCAAACTACTTGTTTCAATCTGACACTGAACATAAATTTAAGGTTTAAATAATCGATTTCAGATTTTTACATTGTGAACTGTGAAGATAGAAATGCCAGAGTATTTCCCACGCATTTCAGGGCATGTTTTGATATTGTAAATTATAGTATCTGAACGCCATTTTTTTTTTTTTTTTTTTTTTTGTAAGTACATCAGGAACTGATGTGGATTGTGAATTTTACTGGATTGGGAAAAAGCGAGCGTTATACTGTATAATGAAGAGTAGTGTTTGGAAGGGAAGGTTTGAAAAAGTATGAGTAATATGAGTATCTTTCAGCAGTACGTGCTGCTGTTTCTGTATGAAACTGATACCCTGTTACTAGAAACAGGGGGTTTGAGAATCATATTTGATACTTCAGGATTTTAAGGCTCATATAGTATAGAGCTACTTGGGGAGATAACACCTCAGATTTATGCAGAAGCCCAGACTGGGCAAAAATATACAATTTGTTGCAATTGCTGATATTCATATGATCAATAAATAAGATAAAAATTTGATCAATGAGATCTTTATAACAGAGAAAAGCATATAAATATCAGTTGTCACTCTATATTTCCCCATAATATCTTTTAGTAAAATTATATTTAAATGCTTAGTTTGTGGTCCAAGCTCTGGAGGGCAAAATACCTAATTTAGTGCAATACAATGATCATTGAAAGATGAAATAAACATTCTTCAAAAGCCTGATGTGTCATATTTATACTAACATTTTAATGTGATTTTTGTAAAAAAATAAAAATAAAGACACATCGATAATCAAGTAAATCTTAGTTGTTTCAATACAATAAGTGTTCATCTTCAAATACTGCCAACAATATAAAAGTTATTTTTGCACTTCATTTATAAAAATCCTTAAAGATTTCACAGTAAAAAAGACATAGAACCACGACACGAAGGCGAACGTTTTGGTAGCACTTTTAAGATTTTAAGATCACTATTAGAGTTTCCCCTCAATAAACTCCTAATCAATAGTAAGTAAAGTAGTTGTTGTAGTAGTTACGTATGTTTAGGTATGGGGTAGGGTTAAGGGATCTAGAATATAGTCATTCCGAATAAGACGTAAATATGTGCTTTATTAGTATTAATAAACAGCCAATATATTGTAATATGCATTCTAATAAAACAGCAATAGTAAATAGTGTTCCCTAATCTAATGTGTTACATTTTAAGATATACTAATAGGCATAGGCCTTTTACTTGATAAAACAGTATCAGTCAGAAGGCATAGAAGATTTTGTTTTAACCATGTTGATTAGTTAGAGGCCTTAGAAATTTGCATACAGTAGGCTTTATAGGGTCATAGGCCTATTAAGTCATACTTCACTCATCTAATTTAGTCCTCATGTGACTTTAGTGTGGCAGTCTAATAATTCTACACCTAAATTCCATCCTAAATATGTGTGGGTACAAAAATGTTCTGGCCTAATCACTGACAAAAATGTACCCTCAAGGTCATTGCACACTGAGTCCGAACTTTTCACAGGTTAAAAAATAAATACGACCTCACGTTGTGTCAATCACGTTTACACACTGCCTCCAAAATGTTCGTCCGTCATAAAATTTTTTGGATCAGGTTCGATTTTCTGCGTTTTCGCATCCGTAGCATGCATTTGGATAGGAAAGAATGAGGAATAAGAAAAAAACGGAAAAACGCACACAAAAATTTCGGACTCAGTGTGCAATGACCTTTACTGTCCTATGACTGCACTGACAGAGTTATAAAAATGCATGAATCAACCCACTGTTGACACTTTATACATGAACTCTGAGGACAAAGTTGACATGCTTGGAATATTTGGTTTGTTTTGTAAATTAGAGCCGGAGAGAGGGCAATTGTTAAATCACAAACAACTTAATCTGGTTAATGAGGGTTTTCTTAAGGTAATTCCAATTCTACACTAGAATATAGTGATGTATACTGTGTAAGACAAAATATATTTAACTGAGCACAATAAGGCTATTCATTACTATCTCCCAGACATACCATGGGAAATGTTAAATTTTTTTAAATAGTTTGCAGTGAGCCAGAGGACAACTGAAAACAATTGCAAGGAAAAAGTGTAGTAGAAAACGCATGAGAAATGTGAGGCTAATGATTACTACAGTGTTGTGAATTAGCTAATTATAATTCATTTTAGAGCTAATTGAATTGCTGAGGAAAAACAGATGTTTGCCTGGGAGAAACCCAGGATGCTGGAGGTTATGTGATGTTATTCATTGTAACATTAACCACATGAGCCCATGGGTTTTGGAGAGAGGTCACAATGATGTCCGACTTTTTTAAGTCATGTGATCTGGCTACATTTAACTTTTACACAGGTGTTGATATAAAAGCAGGCATATTAAAAATAAGCATGAGGAACTTTTCACGGCAATTGAATTATTCATAAACTGCAGAGTCTGACAGATTAGTTCTGGCTGAGAATGACCTGCAGTTGAACGTTTACTTCCTTTCCTTCCCCTCTACGATCCAAAGACTTTTGACCTTAAAAAATGATGGATTATTGTGATGTTTTAATCCGCTGTTCGGACTCTCATTCTGACGGCACCCATTCACTGCAGAGGATCCATTGGTGAGCAAGTGATGTAATGCTACATTTCTCCAAATCTGTTCTGATGAAGAAACAAGCTCAACGACAACTTGTATAGCCTTCCCAAGTAATTTTCATTTTTGGGTGAACTATTCCTTTAAAATAAAAACAAAGCCAGAGGGAACAGCGGACTATTTGACTCTGCTTACTCATTCAAACATAAGATTTATTTGATGAGCATCGATGAATGCCTTTGTATCTGTCTCCCCCGATTCAATTGTCTGTCTGCTTATATCATTCATTGCTTTTTGACTGAGCAGAGGCGAGACATTATGCTTTTCCCTGATGATACTTTTAATGTTTTTTGAAGCTCCCTTGCATCTCATTTTTACATTTGATGCATTTTTAATTTTAGATTTCTCATGTTTTGCTGAGTCACATCAGTGCAAAATTGTACAGTATATCAACCAACAAAAATGGGGGGGTTGAGGCGCCAGGCATGCATTTGAGTGGATCCTTGTTAGGAATGAAACATGCTGCTGCCTCTCTTTATTAAATAAATCTTAAACTCAACAATGATTCATTTATACAGTACAGCTTAGTGCAGATACAGTAAATTGCTGATGGCTCTATAAATTGAATGATGTCATAACTCATAAGAAAGATGTCATGATGTCATAACTCGCATCAAAACAAATAACCATCAATACTTCTAGTAAAGTATTAGCACATTGTTATTTTCTATGCAAAATGGTTTTAGTCTTAAAGGGACAGAAACATGGTAAGCAGAAGCTCAAACATGCTTACTTGATGCACAAGAACCAATGAGGTTTGTTCTTGTGTAACTTTTTGTGCTATTGGCTTATTTGATTTGCTTTATGTATCAATCAATGTTTTTATGTTAGCAAAACTAAATTAACTCTATTTATCATATAAAGTGATTGTGTATATTTTGAAGACTTGAGTTAAACTGCTCAGTTCATATGGATTACTTTTACTTTATGAAGTTTTGGTGGAATTTGGAGGACAGAAATCGTTCAAGTGTCTTTGAAATGTTTTTTTTTTTTTTTTTTTTTAAAGATGAACAAAAGTTTTGTGGGTTTGGAATGAAATGAGGGTCAGTAAATGATAAACAGGAGTTTTGGGTGGCAAAGATCATCCTTAACAATAGGGACAACAAATGACAAACATGAACAAACTGCATTAACAAACATGAACAGTGCTAGCTGACATTTATATTGGAGTAGGGCAACATCCCACAGGATAGTGGCTGAATGCCACAAAGCTACAGCCAAACTAAAGCAACCTCTGAATTGAATCAGTGCCTGTGTGACCCAGACTCAAGTCAAACAGAGGGTTGTGACTTGTGAGCTTCTCAAAGTTGGAATTTATGGCAGTATTGCCATTTAAAGACCACTCGTATCCAAGGCCAATGAGCAAATATGTGTAACCCGATATAAAGAACACAATACCTTGATTTCAGGACAATATATCAAGAGTTTCATGAACACTAAATACCAACGGCTTTCCACCAGCTCTAGACACGATTGCATCATTATGGGGCATTTTGAAGCACCGAGTGCAGTGATTTCCAGCTCTTTGTGACTGACTCCAGTTCTCTTGGCAGTGCCGTAACCCAGTACACCAGGACATTTAAGAAGGAATAAAGCTGTTCTGATTGGCTGGGTTCAGAATTGTTAGCATCTTATAGTGCAGTGCACTTAGTCTTTTCAGTCAGATGAATGAACCGCAAATTAATATTTATTTTAATAAACTGCCAATAGATATTTTACACTAAATTGAATGTAAACTGCAAAAACAACCCTTTTTGCCCCAAAATAATACCACACTATTCATGTGTGATGCATGATAAGGTCATGTGACAACAGTGTAGTGTGTTGCTGAATCAATCAGATTACGGTTCCATTTTGGTGTTCTTAGAAGAGCAGAAATGACACATTGCACCTTTACAAACCCGATTAGACAGCTTTAATGGTTTCTTAAAAATGATTTAGGCTAATTTGATTTGCTCCACTTTCTGTGAATCACTCAGTTAATCAAGTTCAGAAAAACACATGAGTAAAGACATTCACTGTTTCTAAAGTCGATTGTGCAATTTTGGATGATTTTTGAAAAAAGCACTTTAATTATTTTTTTATTTCAATATGCAATTATGAAAAACTATATCTATTCAGTGACTCAGCATCATCTTGTTTTGTTGACCAGACTACAGGGATTTGATATATATTCTATGACCGCCCTCTAGTGGAGACACACCAGTTATTCATCAAACATCACGTGGTCAATGCAGGAAGACATGAGAACAAACTACTACAAATGAAGAGTCACAAGAGCAAACATGTATAAGTATATAAAATGGTGCTTTTGATTGTTCTAAAAAATATTACAAATAATGTTACATAGAAGTATATATAATCTTTGCTATTTGTACAATATGAAGCATCCTTCTGTTGGTTTAATAATTCTGTTAAAAAAGTAATCAAGTAAGATGGAACCGTGTTATAGTTCAGACATTTTGAGTACAACGTAAACACTGTTTGTTAACCTTGTGTTAATTAGGTGCTTTTTGGCCCATTTCCCTCCAGCTCTTCCACAGCAGCAAGCTTTGGCTCTTTCCCTTGGTGACCAGAAATCGAGGTAGTTTATAGCCATTAAACTGGCCTACTCCAGCATCCTTGCCCATAGCAATCAGCATAGTCACATTTCCTGATTGGGAAAAGATCATTGATAAATGAGTGTAAAGTGGTATGAAACTCATTGAGAAAGCTGTCTGAATTTTATTATAAAAGAACTGTGAGAAATTAACTTTTTTAGAAATTAGCTCACAAAGAACAGCTGAAGCTAAATCACTGGGTGATTGGTTGTTACCTGTGCGATATGAGGTTAAACATTTTCCGGTCAGACTGTTTATGATATTGGTTGCAGCAACCGCAGCATGAAGTCCCGCATGATATGCTAACTTGGGTTCATCGAGATTGGCACAGTCACCCACAGCATACACATTGTCAAAGCCTTCTACTTGCAGGTGCTGGTTTACCTTTAGAGCACCACTCTCTGCCATAGATGCAGCTGAAACACGAGAAAATTTAATTAAATATAAACACACAGAAAGAGAAGAATCAACCAGTTAAATGAGGGCATATTACAAGTCAACAAACAACTGTGTAATATAAAATATCATACATATAACATTCTCTAAGCTTTGCTACTGCACAAATACCAGGGTTCTGTGCCATTAAGAAAGACCTGAGAATGCAGAACTCGTTATTATATTTAAATTGTAATAAAGTACAATTAATACAAAAGTGTAGTTTTTAATATTACATGATCATTCTGCATGAATTAACAATAAATATGTTATCATGCACACAAAATATGGTGTAATCCAAAAACATTCACATATATTTATAATCAGTGTTTGAAAGGCCACTATGGACTATGGGGAATTAACACTTTTTTCTCCTAGAAATTCTTTAAATATTTAAATATTTTTTTAGGTTTCTGACCCCAAGATTCAACTAATCTCTGAAATTCTCCAGCTGTGGTCCTTGGAGAGTCTTTAGCCACTCAAACTCTCCTTCTCACCGAGCATTAGGACGATATAGACACACATCCTCTTCCAGGCAGATTTGTAACATCTTTAGTTGATTGGAACTTCTTAATTATCACCCTGATGGTGGAAATGGGGATTTTCAATGCTTTAGCTCTTTTCTTACAGCCACTTTTGTGTTCCTCATATGTATAATCTTGTGGATCAGGAAGTGGACAATTTCATGTTCATAATCACGCTGGTGTGCTAAAAAATGTAAATATGAATGGGAATATACTTCAGAGATATTTTACTTTAGAATGTCTAGGGGTGCCAGTAATGGTAGCGAACATGCATTGGAGAAAAACATTTATTTCATAATGTGAGTTTCCCCCCCACTTTCAACTGCATTACTTCAATGAACATTTAGAACTTTGTGAATTTTTTGAATGAACGATCAAAAAGATAAATGCAGGTTTATTTTCACAGCAGCCTTTGCTCATATTTACCAATATTAGTGTGCATCACTGTAATTCACACAGACGGTATCAAAGCAAAAATTATTTTGGAGATGTAACCAAATATTACTAAGAATAGATATCATCTCAGCCATCACAAATAACTATTAGCTCATTTATTACATACAAAAAGCACTTACTCAGACTGGACCTGTATGCTTCAGAGTTGATCTTATTTCCTGTGCAGCAGATGACTAGATCAGCAGTGACCTGCTCATTTTTATTGGTCTTGACCACCATGCCTTTCCGAAACACATTCAATTCCAGCTCATCAAGGTTTGTCACTTTCTGCCCTGCATTCAGGAACATAGGGTAAGTAAGAAATCATGCACAATTAATGTTATATGTGGTCTGAAGCATAGTGCATGTTTTAATATTTTGCATAGTCTAATCTAGTGTTTAACGTTTTCCTGAAAAGGCCATTTCCCCATATAGACAACTTAAGGAATAATACACAGTCAGTCACTGCAATATAAACACTTTTAGGATGATTAAATTCTTTTCAGCCCCGCTATTACATGGCTACTAATTAAATAATTCAATATGTGGACATGAACGATTTATTTCAGCTGTTAGCTGTATATCATTTTAAAGGTTTCACTAAGAAAAATATCAATTACAATGTAAAAAAAACATTTGGTTGAGAACTACAATGACAGTAATATTAATACTGAAATTTTCTACAGTCATTATCAAAAGCTGCTACCAATTGCATTTGAAAAAAACCCTGATAATAGTATTATTTATATTGGAGTGCATTTGGCAACCACCAAATAATAATCATGCTGAAAGCATTCCAATTTTAGCTAATGTTTTTTTTTTTTGCTTATGTTTTGAAATGCAGCAATTGTCTGTACGAAACAATGTGTTTTCTATTGAGTTAACATTTTATTAAAGTAAAATCATATCAATATCTCTATCAGCAACACTGGGTCTCCAGTGTCTCATATTTCTCACTGTCGTTCCCTTAGAAGAAAAAGAGACATGTGATGCCTCAGATCAGGCAAAGGAATATAATGCAGATGCTAAGCAACCCTGACACGCAAGATCTTTACCTAGCAAAAGCTCCACCCCCTTTTCCAGCAGCACCTGTTTGGCTTGTTCTTTGACAGAAGGCAATAGATCAGGATCAGCCACCTCCTCATGCGGGTGGATCAGAATCACCTAGATGAAATTCACGTGAGATAAAACACATTTAAGCTCACAATTTAGAATAAGCATGTCTATTTGTGTGTGAATGCAGAGCTTTACCTTCTTGTCAGTAAATTCAGTCCTGATCTCAGCAGCCATTTCAGTACCGGTGGTTCCACCACCAACAACTACAACCGTGTTTGCTTCCTGGATCTGAAACGTTAGATGAACATGTAAATAATTCTAGCTTTTTAACAGTGTTGCCAGTAAAGATCATATCACACTGTGGTCATGTAGCAGCTCAAAATTTCAATGACCAATAACAACTTACCACTTTGACAAAGTCCTCATACTTCTTAATGGCTGATTGGTAGGTGTCCACAGAATTGTGTTTGCCTGGGAAATGTCCACTTGTTCCAGTGCACAGAATGAGGTGTGAATAACGTACTTGCTGTAGTTTAATATTAGCACTTATTAAAGCTCACATATGCTCATATTTAGTTTTCTTCTGCTGTACCATTATAATATCTCTTACCTTTCCATTGTCAAGCACAACAGTCTGAGTTTCTGTGTTGATCTGCATGACACGGCCTTGGATGAAATTCAGTCCAAATGTCTCTTTGTATGGTATGAATGTCTGTTTAGCAAAACCTAGATGAACATACAAAAAAACTGCATTGTTGTATTATTCTAACTGTTTGTTTTATTACATTAGGCGTCTTATTATTAGCATACCAGCTTGAACTGAGGCACGCAGCGCTGCAACATTGTGATGAAACGCATCCAGGACGTCAATAAGCATGAAGGGCACTCCATGATGTTTAAGGTGTTGAGCAGCTGCAATGCCACCAAAACCACCACCGACAATCACCACATGGACATTCTCATCAATGGACACCTGACCACCCATAATGCTTCACTACTGCGGAGAGAGAGAGAGAAAAACAATCAAAATCTAGTTTGATACTGCTAAAGTAATCTAAAATAGCTAAAGTAATGTTTAATGTTGAACATTAAATGTTGACTACTGTATATCTCAAAGCTTTGTGTCTTGTACACACTAAGGCTGCATTTATTTGATCAAAAATAAAGCAAAAACAGTTTTACTGTGGAAATAATATTACAATTTAAAACAACCATTTTCTATTGTAATATATTTTGAAAAATTATTTTATTCCTGTAATGGCAAAGCTAAATTTTCAACAGCCATAACAATAATCCTTTAGACTACTATTTTTACGGCAACCAAACATTTTTTCAGGATGAAATTTAGAAAGAACAACATATTTGAAATATTAACTTAAAAATGTTGCCACTGACACTTTTGATCAATTGAATGCATCCTTTAAAAGTGTCAAAGTTTTACTTCTGTCAGTAAAACTTTTGAACATACACACAAAAGATTTTCTCAGACATATGCATACACATACGTAAAAAATGTCAATTTTAATATTTCAAAATCTTTTAACTATGTTTGTCCAAAAAGACGACTGTACCTGTTTTTGGAAGATAAGGAAATGTTCCTTTGTCTTGTATAAAAATGTATTTATTTTAAAACAATTACTCAACCAAACCGTTTTGTAATAATGCATGCTGAGATTACAATAAGTAAACACTAACGAGAAATGTTTTCAACATAAACGAAGTGGCCTACATCGATGTACTCATATATTGGAAATTCATATATTTGCATGCGACTAACACATAGCGTTATATTAGAACAGAAACCTCATGCATAAGCTCATAATCTTTTGCATGCAGCGTAAAAGTTTCTTGTATACTTACGAACTAATGTGTGGAGGTTTGTGATTATGTAAAGCTCCGTATACTGTTCATCCACACGGATATGTCTTCATCTTATATCCAATGGTAGCACGCGCTGTATGGTGGTGGGCGGGTCTTTTCTGACCGCGTTGCATCGTAGCCAATGGTTAGCGCTCGAGTGGGCGTGTCTGTTTCGTTGCGTGAGTGGAGAAATCACTTTTCTTTTCCGCTTACATACCAGTGACTGCTGTTCTCGTAACAGGTTCTGTCAGATAGCAGGTCATATTAATAAATAAATAAAAACATAACACAAAAAATAAATAATGCAGATCATAATTTAACCCAAATGCTGTCAAACTGCAATTATCATTGTCACCTATATTCACAGATGATTCATCGAAACACTTCATATAACAGCGAGTGAAAGGTCAGAAGTCCAGCTGAGTCACGATGATAAACACAGACAGAGTTTTCTTTAACTGATTCATCTCATCTTTTTACTACGAATTGTTTTTTACTACATTATTATTATTATTATTATTATGTAAAATCTGATTGATATTGTCTACATTTCAATGCAGATAAAATAAATCAAATGTTATCACTCCCCAAAAGAGCCAATTATGTGCCATTTTGCCTGAATCTGGATGTCATTATTACAAAAGGAAAGAATTATTAAATAATGAATGAATGAATTGGCTAGTTCTCATTTTTAAAACACATTTTATTTTTGTTCCAAAAATGAATTCCAAATAATTATTCAAATTTTATTTAGACAAATGTTATTTAGACATAATATTGATAGTAAATGACAGCACATTTTAGAAAATGTATTGCGTTTTTCGATATACAAGTAGAATCGAAAACTAATTCAAAAAAGTTTGATATTTTGGCGCACTTTCACAATAGATTGCGTTAAATGATTAGATCCTTCAAAAACAAACGATTGTCATCATTTATTGACTTTCATGTTGTTTCAAACTTTTTTTTTTTGTGAAACACAAAAGCAGCTGTTAGAAAGAGGACAACCTTTCAGTCACCATTCACTTTATTGCATTTTCAGTCACCATTATAATGAAAGTGAATGGTGACTGAGGTTGTCATTAACATCCCTTTTGTGCTGCACAGAACAAACAGTTGGAAGAGCATGTGCTTTGCTTTAATTTAAGCAGTTTATTTTTAAATAAAAAAATCATGCATTTAAAAAGCCGAGCCTGTATTCAAAATAAGCCGTCTTCAAAACATGTGTCTACCGATGGGTGGCGCTATAATAAAATCCCTGTGTGCGTGGACAGTTTTTATAAAGTCTACTCTATGGCATGGACTCTCACGGTCTGAGAATTAAATGAGCTGTGAAGATAAGAGAGACTATGTAAACAAATGTTTCTTCTTCTTATGTAAAAGTGCATCTGATTCTTTAATCTGCCCTCGTAAAGCAACTTTTAAAAGCAAAGCAGAAAAATGCATTGCTCCACCTACACCGTTATGTTTATGTTCTCTTACAGTAGGCACAATATAATGCAACAAAGTAATGCAATGCAATGCCAGTGTTAGTCTCTGGGGGTTCAGCATGAGTCCACCGCCTGACCAGCAGGGGCTGCAGAATGGAGCATCTCTGAATGAGCAGGAACGCTTGGTACCTCCCCGCCGCTCAACACTGCAGCACAGGCGGATGAGCGCGGCTGTCTGTGCCTCTGGCCGGGACGCTTCTCTAGTATCTGTTACTTATGTCCGTTTTAAAGGGCAAGGCATCTTTCCGTCTCGGGTCGTTCACTTTATGACCATATGTTTTAGGAAACTCAACTGATGCTGGACATAAAGTGAGTTTTACGGGAACGGAGTCGGTGTGAGTTTACAACGGTAAGATGGTTTAAATTTCACTGTTGTCACGTTAACGCGTTTCTTCTTCTTCGGTTGATCGCCTGCGCATCTCTAACGAGTCACGGGGACTTTCTAAGTGAATGTTTACAAGGAAAAGTACCACAGTCGAAATATTTTTTCTTTTGTTTGACTTTAGTCTTGTCCTCGTTCCCATGGTGAATGTATACCAAACCCGCGTGCTGCATTGTGGGATACATGCAGGCTTAATAAAATCAGTTTTATAGGGTTAATTCACAAATGCAATTCTCTTTTTGCCTGTTATTGTTAAATAACTGATGTAAGATTTAATAACGCAGTATTTTGTGTGTGAAAATGTTACATGGGATTGATTAAAACATTCAAAGACCCATTTTGATTTGACTATCTGAAGTCGTGACCATTTAGCCAGATCCTTGGTGGATTGACTGGTTTTTAAGTATGAGATATTTTAAGTCTGAGTGTAAGTTTGCTTTGTCCACTGTTATCAGAAGTCACTTGAGACTACTGATAAATAAGCTCAGGCACTTATTGGCTCAAAACACTAAAACACTGGTGCTGGTTGCACCAATACAATGGTATTCTTTGCAAAAACAAAGACTCCTCAAAACAATGAAACCAGCAGGATAACAGAAGAAACAATGAAATGGTGTAACTAGAGTATAAAAAGACAAAGCATGTGTAGTAAAGTAGCAGTAAATGCATAGCCTACAAAATGCGCCATACAATTTGATTACTGTATATAACTGTATATAGTGTTTAACTATTTACATTACTATTCAAAAGTTGTTGTTTTTTAAATGTTTTTGAAAGAAGTATGCATTGCTCACCAAGAATGCATTTATTTGATCAAAAGTACAATAAACTGTTATATTATGAAATATTATTACAATATAAAATAATATTCTATAATTTAATTTATTCCAGTGATGGCAAAGCTGAATTTTCAGCATTATCTCTGCAGTCTTCAATCACATGATCCTTCAGAAATCAGTCTAAATATGATGATTTGCTGCTCAAGAAGCATTTCTTATTATAATCAATGTTGAAAACAACTGTGCTGCTTAATATTTTTGTGGAAACCCTGATACTTTTTTTTGTTGTTGTAAAGAACATTTATTTGAAATAGAAATATTTTGCAACATTACAATGTCTGTCACATTTGTTTAATTTACTGTATCCTTGGTGAATATTTATTTCTTGAAAAAAATCTTACTTTCAAATGATAGTGTATGTGTAGAATACATAGGCCTATCTCTGTGCCTAACTTGGCAAATGCATCATAAACTCCATGCAAAAATATGTTGTGATTAGATTCTCAGATCAGTGATGTGTATCAATTCAATCAGTTACTCTCTGTGTAGGCTAAAGAGTCAAAGTATGCTGAATTGACCACTAGCCTTGTTTATAACTTTTAATTCTACATTCATGTCCAAGACTTTGCTGGCTGTGCAGTATGTGGTGGGATGGATGAGGAGGAGCAGAACCGCTATGTGGCCCAGTTGAAATCTGAGTTTGACAGCTGTGACACCACCGGGACCGGTTACCTCGACAAACAGGAGCTCACTGCCTTATGCCACAAGCTGAGCTTAGATGCCCATCTCCCCTTACTGCTGGATACTCTGCTTGGACCACAACATTATGCCAGGGTAAGCTGCCCCTCGTGAACATCCCAGTGCCTCTCATCCTAAGGCTATATAGATGTTTAGATAATGTCTTTTTGCAGGTGAATTTTGAGGAGTTCAAAGAGGGCTTCGTGGCTGTGCTGTCAAGGTCTTTGGACTTTAGTACTTCAGAGGAGGAGAGCAGCTATCTTGAACCAGGTACTTGACTAGAAAATGACCTTTATATACCTCCAGGCTTATCAGAGTTTCTAGGCCTGTATTTAATATCATGATTTTTTGTTGCTAGTCAGTCTGGACCTTGTGGACTCAAGGTTTGTAGATGGTACATGATGTGTAGTTGATCTAACTTAAGTGCTCTGAAGAACTGAACTGAACACATCCGGGTGTTATTGTCTAAATGATTATTTGTATTTGTTAATGAATAGCCTGGCATATTTATGGTTAGTTACACTACTGTTCACGCGTTTGGGGTCTGTAATATTTTTTAATGTTTTTGTTGTTTTCCTAGGCTGCATTTATTTGCTCAAAAATACGGTAAAACAGCAATACAGTAAAATATCAGTACAATTTAGCCTATTTAATTTAATACACATTAAAATGTAATTTATTCCTGTGATGCAAAGCTGAATTTTTAGCATCATTAATTCAGTCTTCAGTGTCACATGATCCTTTAGAAATCATTATAATATGCTGATTTGCTGCTCAAGAAACATTTCTTATTATTATCATGTTGAAAACAGTTGTTTGCGGGAACCGTGATAAATTTTTTAGGAAGCTTTGATGAATAAAAAGTACAAAAGAACAGCTTTTATTTGAAATTGAAATCTTTTGTAATAATGTAAAAATATTTACTGCCACTTTTGACCAGTTTAATGCATTATTACTGAATAAAAGTATTAATTTCTTTAAAAAATATTTTGAACCCCAAACTTTTGAACAATAGTGTGTTTTTAGAACATTGTGGTTTATGTAAACAGTTAAAAAAGCATGCAAATTCCAGCTTATCGTTAGAGTTTATCAATTATTAATATATGGCCCTAGAAACTATTTTGACATTTAAACCACACTTCATTCTTCCATTAAACATTATTAAAAAATGTTTAAGAAAATTTATGTTTGATGTGAGAAAAGGTTTACCATCATTTGCTTTTGCATTTGCATTTGCTGGGGTCACTGGAAAATTAAACACAAATGTGAGAATACAGAAAGAGAAAACAATCATTATTTTAAATTTAGGCAATGTTTGGTGTCATTTTTATGTCGTTACTATTGAGTTTATTTGGATTAAAGACATTGTTTAAGATAACATTATTATTATTAACATGCTTAAGAAGACAAAACGCAGGCATTCCTGCTTATTCATGAAGTCATGCACAATAATGGCTCATAATGGCTCCGTTCACTAGAGCCCTAATAAGTAATACAGATGATGAAACGTTTTGTGCTGGTCGTTTTTAAACCAAAGCCAGAATAACATTTGTCTTTTTTCATAGAGGCATTAGGGAGACTGGTACATTAGTGTATGTTGTGAAATCTCAGTGCTCAATGCTTGAAATTATCTTTAAAAATGGAAAACCTGAAAGCTATGATGAAAAACAGATGTTCAAGCATTGAATCTGGTTTTGGAGATGTTCCATTTGGGTTTTCATTTCCTTTCAAACATATTTCTCATTTTATGAAAAAGGTTGTGACATAAAACAAATGATATGAGATCACCTACTGTTATTTCTTCATTTTGACTGCTTCTGACACTTGAATTATCTGTCACTCTAAAGCATCATTTCCTGTGCTTCTAGCAGTCCCAGAGGAGGTGAAGCCTAAATATGTGAAAGGAACCAAGCGGTACGGGCGGCGATCACGGCCAGACAAGACTGACTTAGAGCTGACAGCGGACTCACAAGATTCACCAAAGTTTGGGACTGACAAAGTAGAAGCAAACGGTGTGAGGAGAGCCAAGCTCAGACGCTCCACCTCACTGGAGAGTGTTGAGGTAAAATTCATGATACCTACACTACCTTTAAAAAGTTTGGGGTCAGAAAGATTTTTTTTAAAGAAATGAATACTTTTATTCAGCATGGTGCATTAAATTGATCACAAATGTCATTTTTGACATTTATAATGTTACAAAATCTATTTTTTCAAATAAATGCTGTTCTTTTGAACTATTCTTTGAAAAATCCTGACAAAAGCGCTACAGTTCAACAAAAAGTTTAAGCAGCACAATTGTTTTTAGCATTGATAATAATAAGAAATGTTTCTTGAGTTGTAGATTAGCATATTTGAATGATTTCTGAAGGGTCACGTGATACTAAAGACTGGAGTAATGATGCTGAAAATTTAGCTTTGCATCAGAGGAATAAATTACATTTTAAAATATATTCACATATGAAAACACATATTTTAAATTACAATAATATTTCAGGATTTTTGATCAAATTAATGCAGCCTTGGTGACAATAACATACTTAAAAAGTCTTGCAGACCCCACGCTTTTAAACGGTAGTGTATGTTCACCATATGTCTATTTTCATTTCTATTAATAATTGAAAGAGCATGTATTTAAAATCTAACAACATAACATAACACTCAAAGGAGAGTGAAGGTTTAAATAGGGGTGTCACCTTGGGACTGTATGCAAATCGACATGCAAATATTAGCACTTAACAATGCAGTGTACTTGAGGCGTCGTATTAGTCAATTGAAGAGCTGAATCAGTTTGATTCTGGTGAATGGATCTGGGCCGACCTGGTTTTCTCAGACAGGAAGTGCGGTGGAGTGGAATGTGCAAGTGCCGGCCCATATTGCAGCCCCAACCTTCACGAGACTTTAGTGTTACTTTTGGCTCAGGATCAAAAAATGGCTCATTTCACGTTCTCTTTTTTCTCTCAAAGAGCAGGAGCTCTCATAAAAGGGGTTTGTTGTTTCTGCTGTGTCTGTACTTTTTCTTCTGGAATCATTTTACTTGTGCATAGCAGTGCCAGACCAGAGAACCAGTGCAAATGCAAACCTGTGCTGCTGGATCCCTCATTTCACGTGTTTCATTTTTAAAGAGTTATTTTGGATCCATCTTGGTTTGGTAATGGAAACAATAGAGGATGATGATGTTTTTTTTTGCTCATGCACGTCTGTGGAGTCAATTTAATGCCACATATATATGCAAAAGTTTTTCAAAAGAAAATTAAGTATTGCAAAAGAAAAATAAAGTATTGAGCAAAAAAAAAAAAATGTTTTGCAAACAAAAATAAAGATCATATAAATTAAGATATAATTAATTGCAAAATTCAATGGCTTGGTTGTAAAAGAAGCTTATGAACTTTGATTCTGTTTTATCTCTGCAACACATATTTTCCATGCTCACACCTATAATTCATTTGCAACGCTCCATTTATTTTGCGTTTCAGTCAAGCGTGAGATCGCGATAGCATTTTCCCTTTGCGCTTCACTTTTCTGTGCGTTTCACTTCACGGCACTGTTTTGACGGGGGGTGGAGTCAAGAAACTGGGCCCGTTGAACACGCCCCCTGCGAAGCCACGTCATTAGCTGGAGACGCAGATAGCAACAGGTTCGAAATTCAGCATGGCAGAGCGGAGGCCTGCGGGTGGATTCCAGGTATGTAAAGTTGATTGTTTCCTTTTATTTCACTAACATTAAAATGTGTGTTGTTATGTTAATTAAATGTGATTACTATTAACGTCGTTTGCCAAAGTTTAAGAAGTTAGAGATCAGTTTAAGCGGTGGTTTTATTAGGCATAGGCCTACTCATGCGTACAACATAATGTAGACAAAATCAGCCTGTCCTTCACTAGACAATCATTGATGTTCATAAGCTTCTTTTACAACTGCCATTGATTTTTGCAATGAATTATATCTTAATTTTTGCAATTCTTTATTTCGGTTTGCAAAACTAAATTTTTTCTCTCAATACTTTATTTTTATTTTGCAATCTTTATTTTTGTTTGCAAAACAATTTTTTGCGCAATACTTTATTTTTATTTTGCAAAACTTTATTCTTTTGCATATACATGTGGCATTAAATTGACTCCATACACGTCACATCATGTCCCTGTTACTGTTGCAGTTGTTTGATGGAGTTAAAGGGTTGATTAAATAAGCAGCTGTCTACCCTTATGAAAAAGAAGTGTGCTTAATTATATTGAATATGCACTTGTAGTGTATCTTAACAGTAGATTTTCTCAAATCTGTGCTTGCAGGATATATAATTTTAATTAAATAAAGGCCACATAAGTGTACGTAAAGAAAGACAATTACATTACTTTTGTCTAACACACTTAAGTATACTTTTAAAAAGTGCACTTTGTAATAATGTCAAATAAAATTTTTAATTTTAAGTAGATTTTTAATAATTGTTTTAATGTTTTTTACAGAAGTACACTTATTTCGTTGTGTTGACTTACATAAAGCAAGTGTGAAGTGCTTAATTATAATTTTAACTGTAGTGTGTTATTTGATATTACATTTAAAGTTAATACATTTTAAATGTACTAAATTGCAACATCATTACAAATGTGTACAAATACATAACATACTGTACAAGTTTCAATGGAAAGAACATTGAGTATATTTTACTTTACCATTTTTAAGTATATTCAACAGTAGTACACTTTAACCATATTTCAAACACAGTATTAAAAATGATGACATTACATATAAAGATATACTTAAGTCCTACTTAAGTGGGTCAAACTGCACTCTAAAGTTTTGCTAATTGCATTTAAATTTATAGTAATATTAAGTTAATATTAAGTACATTTAAACTATAATGCAATTTCATTTAATTGTAAATAACATGCACTTAAGTGTCCGAAAACATTACATTCAGTTCATACTTAAGTATATTCTATAAAGTGTATTGTATATTAAGTAAAAAGTATTCTTTTTAAAATTATGCTTGAGTGTACTTCTGTTTCACAAGGTTAGAACAGACTAGCAGCATGCTAAAAAACACTCAGATTATCATGGTGGGAACATTTACATTTTCCAAAACAGTGTAAAAATCTAAGTCTAATGGCGCTGTTTGGGTTGAGACTTCTTGAGAGAGTAGGTCACAGTCTTTGGAGGACTCAAACAATCAAGTTCTTTAGCCAAGAAGGAAAGCATGCTGGTCCATCAGAACAGTTTATGTTGGCAGTGACCAGCATTTGGTGTTTATGAACCAGCCCGCCAGGCCCCATTTGGTCCGGCATGTTTTAGCGTCTGTGTGTTCATCGTGATGTGTTTTATGTGTCGAATGTGTTCAACCAGGATTAGAGGTCTTGGTCTTGACCTCAGGGTGCAAAGCATCAGCTGTGGTCAGAAGGCCTGATAATGTGAAGTACAACAAGGAAAGGGTTTGGCTATAATTTGGCATGGCGCTTCCTCTAACTGCGCCTCTCATTTTAGAAACACATACTTGCATACCAGAGCCCTCCCTCGTTCTCTTTCTCTCTCTACACGTCTCTCCGGTTCTGCTCTCCTTTTCTGCTCTCCTTTTCTTCTCCCAATCTCCTCTCTCACTTTTCATAACAGTGTTTGAAATATTTAGAGCTTTTATGTAACCCAGTACACGCTATTTTGATGAATGGGGAGATTATATGCTCTAAATCGACTCTTTGCACTGTCACTAGAGATTCTGTGTTACTCTGTAGCAGGAAGATCCAACTCACCATGTCTCGAACAGTAATCTGATGAACATGCAAGTATTATGTAAAAGGTTTAAGGTTTCACAAGGGTGTCCGTGAAGTTTTAAACATCTTAAATACACTTTTTACAAAACTGAAGACTATAAAATGTCTTAGATATGTAATACTCTGAATCTATTTTGTGGCAGTTCTTTAAGCTGTCTCTTGTTGCTGAATACTTTCAAAAAGCTAAAAATGCTAAAGATGACCATGATTTTATTATTTCTCTTTTTTGACCATTTCTAATCATCATTCAAATTGATCACACTTGATGTGGCATTTAACTTTGCTGAAGCTGAACATTTTTATTTATTTAAATTTTATGTTTAATGAAGGTCCTAAATTTTTCTTAAAATAGTAGAAGTAGTAGTAGTTGTTGTAAAAAAAATTACATTCCCTAACATGCAGATACCCTGTATTTTGGTCAGTACTCCTTATGTTGATCAGCGTTTTCATTGTTATATAAAACTAAATGTAAAACAGCCATTAAAAGTGTAAATATAAATACAGGATGAAGAAAATAAAATAAATAATAATAATAATAAAAAATAGAAATGTTGCCATAGCAATTAACTGAAATGAATAGATTTAAATTGAAGTAATAAAGTTAATAAAACTAAAACCGAAAAAATTTTTTTATAGCTCAGTAGAAAAACTAAAACGAATGAAATTGACAAGCACATAACAAAAGTTAAAATCGAAAATATAAAAATCTAAACTAATTTGAAATAGTATGATTATAATATGATTGTTGGAGGATTGTAATTGAAAATGCTTTTTTTTTTTTTTCTTTTTTTTGTCTTAAACAGTAACACCAAAGTCATGGATTCGATTCCCAGCAAATGCATGAATTAAAAAAAATAAAATAAATTGAATGCAACGTAAGTCGCTTGGGATAAAAGTGTCAGCCAAATTCATAAATATAAAATATGTAATATAAATATAAAATACAACTCGAATTCCGGAAATGTTGGGACGTTTTTAAAATTTGAATAAAATGAAAACTAAAAGACTTTCAAATCACACGAGCCAATATTTTCTATTCAACATAGATAACATAACAAATGTTAAAATGAGACATTTTACAATTTTATGCGCAAAATGAGCTCATTTCAAATTCGATGCCTGCTACAGGTCTCAAAATAGTTGGGACGGGGGCTTGTTTACCATGGTGTAGCATCTCCTCTTCTTTTCAAAGCCATATCACCCTGCAGCCCAAGACCGGTTGCCCATGGAAGCTAAGCAGGGCTGAGCCTGGTCAGTACCTTGATGGGAGACCTCCTGGGAAAACTAGGTAGCTGTTGGTAGAGGTGTTAGTGAGACCAGCAGGGGGTGCTCACCCTGTGGTCTGTGTGGGTCCTAACGCCCCAGTATAGTGATGGGGACACTATACTGTCAAAAGAGCACCGTCTTTCGGATGAGACGTTAAAACCGAGGTCCTGACTCTCTGTGGTCATTAAAAATCCCATGACACTCATCGTAAAGAGTAGGGGTGTAACCCCGGTGTCCTGGCCAAATTCCCGCCACTGGCCCTTGTCAATCATGGCCTCCTAATAATCCCCATCCACTTGATTGGCTCTATCTCTCTCTACTCTCCACCTGTAGCTGGTGTGTGGTGAGCGCACTGGCACCTTTGTCCTGTGGCTGCCGTCGCATCATCCAAGTGGATGCTGCATACTGGTGGTGGTTGAGGAGAGACCCCCCACATGATTGTAAAGCGCTTTGGGTGTATAGCAATACACACTAAAAGCGCTATATAAATGCTTCATTCCTTCATTCCTTCCTTCCAAAACAGTTTGAAGACGTCTGGGCATCGAGGTTATGAGTTTCTGGAGTTTTGGTGTTGAAATTTGGTCCCATTCTTGCCTGATATAGATTTCCAGCTGCTGAGGAGTTCGTGGTCATCTTTGACATGTTTTTCGTTTAATGATGCACCAAAATGTTCTCTATAGATGAAAGATCTGGACTGCAGGCAGGACAATTCAGCACCTGGACTCTTCTACTACGAAGCCATGCTGTTGTAATAGCTGCAGTATGTGGTTTTGCATTGTCCTGCTGAAATACAACATCGTCTGGAGGGGAGCATATGTTGCTCTAAAACCTTTATATACTGTACCTTTCAGCATTCATAGTGCCTTTCAAAATAATGCAAGCTGCCCATACCGTATACACCTCCATACCATCAGAGATGCTGGCTTTTGAACTGAACGCTGATAACACGCTGGAAGAGGACACGGCGTCTGTGATTTCCAACAAGAATGTCAAATTTGGACTCGTCTGACCATAGAACACTTTTCCACTTTGAAACAGTCCTTTTTAAATGAGCCTTGGCCCAGGACACGACGACGCTTCTGGACCATGTTCACATATGGCTTCCTTTTCGCATGATAGAGCTTTAGTTGGCATCTGCAGATGGTACGGCGGATTGTGTTTACCGACAGTGGTTTCTGGAAGTATTCCTGGGCCCATTTAGTAATGTCAATGACAGAATCATGCCGAAGAGTGATGCAGTGTCATCTGAGGGCCCGAAGACCACGGGCATCCAACAAAAGTCTTCAGCCTTGTCCCTTATGCACAGTTTTTTCTCCAGTTTCTCTGAATCTTTTGATGATGTTACGTACTGTAGATGATGAGATTTGCAATGCCTTTGCAATTTGACGTTGAAGAATGTTGTTTTTAAAGTGTTCCACAATCCTTTTCCGCACTCTTTCACAGATTGGAGAGCCTCTGCCCATCTTTACTTCTGAGAGACTCTGCCTCTCTAAGACATCCCTTTTATGTTACAGACCTGATGTCAATTAACATAATTAGTTGCTAGATGTTCTCCCAGCTGAATCTTTTCAAAATTTCTTGCTTTTTCAGCCCTTTGTGCCAACTTTTTTGAAACCTGTAGCAGGCATCAAATTTGAAATGAGCTCATTTAGTGGATAAAAGTGTAAAATTTCTCAGTTTAAACATTTGTTATGTTCTCTATGTTGTATTGTGAATAAAATATTGGCTCATGTGATTTGAAAGTCTTTTAGTTTACATTTTATTCAAATTTAAAAAAACGTCCCAACACTTCTGGAATTCGGGTTGTATATCATGGTTGTCCATAGTATAATTAGACAAAAGCATATGCAATCATAATTAACCATTTACTTTTTTAATGCATGTTCCTGGTCTTATTGGGTATGATATATTTCATGTTATGTATTATTTTGTTTCACCTTTGAAATAACTTTCCTTTTTGAAAATATGTACACAATATTTTCATAACATTTTTTAATAAAATTCCAGATTTCTCCAGAAATACATCCGATTATGCTAGGAAAATGGGTTGCAAACTGCGCTTCACATAGATTTACCCCTAAATGCTGTATCAGAAATGCTGTATCAGTATCAACACAATGTTGCTTTACCATGACGGTATGTCAAAGGAGCAAGCAAGCTAGATGGCCTCAATGGACAGAATTTGTGCAGATTCACAGGCCTCAGCACAGATTCCAGTCCATATAGTCTTTTACAACATTCATGTGAGCAACAGCACTACTTGTTAATGTAAATAATTCAACCAGCTGTGATAAATATTGCACACAAACCTTGTCATGCAACATGAATTATTTAGTTTTGTGTACACCATAGACTAAAATACAACACATTTCTTCAGGCAGAAGCTAAGGAACATTTTTGATTAATTGTAATCAAGTCTTTTAAAAGTATCTCATGTCTTTTGATTGCTTGGGAGTTTTTGTACACCCCAATTAGAGAGTTGTCTTTCCTGAAAGACCTCCATATATCCATGCTTTCCTGAACAATACCTTAGGTACAAAGATGTGCAATGTTCCTCACTTAATTTCCAAGCAGAGATCAATGAAGTGGCTTTTTTTCTCTGACTAAATCTGCACTATTTGACTCAGAGAGAGAGATAATACAAGACATTCCGCTCTCTGCCTTCCAACTGAAAAGCTGTTTGTGAACAGTTATGTAATGTTGATTAAAATTTAATGCTGATGGTAATTGATTGTGGCTTGTCCCATATTCAGCTGGGTTTACTCTTTTGTTGCTGGAGGCTGAACTGTGCACCGTTTCGATCAGTGTATGCTGTTCTATTTTGCATTTGATCAGCCTACATCGATCAAACCACAGATATCTTACAGGTCAATGACTGAGTCAAACTGTAATCTACCACTAGATGACACTAGCACAAATCAGTTCATGTACATGAACACAGCTCTCTGTGTAAGTTACACAATCTAGTGTAACAGTACTCTCATTTATGCAGTACGGATATGTATACTGTATAAAGCAGATTATATATATATAATACAAATATATGTATAAAATATAGATTTAATATACTGTAGATCAGTGGTTCTGCATGGTTTTAAATCAACAAGCCCTTTCTAATATTGCAACTCGTTTATGATTCAAATTCAGAGTTTCCTATTTGTAAATATGACTTTGCTCTGTCATTCATGTGCGTGGAAACCACAATATATATTTCCAACTACACGTGAAGGGTACATCAATCTTGACTCATTTGACCAGATTAGAAAATAAATTATGATAACTAAAAGCCACTTGCTGAAATTGTTGTAATGAAGTCAGCTTATGATGTAGCAAACTACTGAACATTTTGTTACGCAATACAATACAGTTTCACTCTTTTAATAAAAAAATAGTAGGCACTATTCAGTGTATATTGCACAGTATCCAGTTAGTGCACACCTTTACTTTTACTACATTTTACTGTATTTGTCTTAATGGTGTCAGTCGATTTTAAAGTGTTGTAACTGTTGGATAACCCGGTCCCACTCCAAACCATTTCTTATGTAAGCTCTTTTACATCATTACAGAGAGATTTAGCTGGCTTTATATGAGCAAGGTTTAAGCTGTTTAGCATGGTGCAGTGTTTCTATACTGATGTGATGAACAGCATTACTCTTGAGCTTGTATCTGCCGGTTGTTCCTGTCCAGCGTTGCAGAAGTAATGACTGCTGGGATGGAATGCCTTATGATGATTGTATTGTGTTCCTTGTGATCACTGAACCATATGATTCGTTCAGCTACATTGTCTCCATCTGCTCACTCAGTTCAGTCAAGAATCAAAACCTTAATTCAAGATATTGTGTGTTAAACTCTTGTTGTGCTTCTTTAATTATGCCAGTGTATAGTGTGCACAATAAGTATTTTGCCAAAATGTGTCAAACATTAAGACATTTTTACATTAAAATGGATTAAAAATGTAAAATAACCATTTATGACGTAACTAGATGTCACACACTGAAATAAACAAACACTGTGATGAGATCGCATGACAAAGGCAGTGACAACAATGCAGCATACTACTGTTTGAAACCAGTATAGACCTCCTTATTTGAAACTTTTTGTTTCTTTAAAAAATAGTGGGCAGTATAGAGTATATACTGTGTGCAGGATTCAGTCAGTAGTTAAGCACTGTCAATGCACTTTTTACAGAGTCTCAAATCAGATGAGGACACAGGAAGCAACAAGGAGTCTACACGCCACTATTTTGTGGCACAAGGTACGTCAGATATTACTAACTTTTAAATGAATTAAGCATGTTTGTATGTAAAATCAGCACATTGCTCTAATTCTTTCTGATTTACATATATTCAAGGCCAGTTGAAGCTCTGGAATCAAAATGGCACAGGAAGTCCTCAGCGCTCATCTGACCCTCAGCAGGAAGTGACAGATGGACAGGTGAGGGCAGTATGGCAGGAGCTGGGGGTCGGAGCCGGAGGATCACTAAACCGCGAGGAGCTGTCACTTGTCTGTGACCACATCGGTCTCAAGGACTTACAGTCCGAGGTATGGTCATGTAACATTCTGTATGGAGTGGGATTAGTAATCATGTTAACCAAGTTAGGACATTCTGTGCTGCTTGTTTGCTACTAATTACTCTTTACAGAGTTACTTTCCTTCACTATTAAGTGCTTAAAACACTGTTATTCATGTTTTTTGTTTATGCAAAGGAGTTAGACGCTCTCTTCAGGAAACTAGACAAGGATCAGGATGGGAGAGTCAGTCTGAGTGAGTTCCAGAGCGGGCTGTTCACACAACACGATCACGCTGCTCCCATCTCTACCTCCACCCCTGCCCGGCCCAAACCACAGCGCTCCGTCTCGAAGGTCAGGATCAGATCAAGGTCATGGTGATGTTGCAGTGGAAAGCAGATTGTAGCCAAAAATAAACAGAGTTTTGCCAAACAATCTGCTAAAAAAGCTGACACCAGTGTGCAAGAGTGTGACTGCATGGTTTTCTCTGCAAGTGAAGTGAATGTTTGAAAGATCCAGTTATATGTAATTGTTTGTTAAAGGTTTTATGTTGCACTTGGTAGTATTTAAGTAATATACTGTGCTTATTTATTATTTTGACAATTCAGTTCAAATTTGAAAGTACTTGTACTTGCCAAAAGTATTAGCATTGTTGTTTACAAAAAATATTGCCAAAGCATTATATACAAATACATACATACCTGTCAAAAGTTTGAAATAAGTAGTTTTTTTTAATGTTTTAAAAGAAGTTTCTTATGTTCACTGAGGCTGCATTTATTTGATCAAAAATACAGTAAAACACTAACATTGTTAAATGTTATTACAATTTAAAATAACTCTACTATTTGTTTATATTATAGTATAAAATGTTATAAAAAATCAATGTAATGTATTCCTGTGAATGTAAAGCTGAAAGTCTTCTGTGTCCCATGATCCTTCAGAAATTATTCTGATATGCTGATTTGATGCTCAATTGTTAATAATGGTTCTAATTATCAGTGCACTAAATTATTAAGCAGCAGAATTGTTTTCATCATTAATAATAAGACATTTTTCATGAGTACTAAAGCTTGCCATTTGAGGATCATGTGACACTGAAGACTGGAGTAATAATGCTGAAAATTCAGCTTTACATCACAGAAATAAATTACATTTTAAAATATATTTATTTTAAGTTGTATTAATATTACTGTATTTTTGATTAAATAAATGCACTTTTGGTAAACATAAGTCTTCTTTAAAAAAAAAAATCATAATTATTCCAAACCAGTGTGTACATATGTAGAAAATACGACCCCCAAAAAAGAAAAACACTAACGTATGTACGTGAGGTTTCTGGTGTGCAGCTGAAAAAATATTTTTGCCACAGTAATTTGCATTTGATCATATGATGTTTTTTTTTTTAATGCATGCCAGATTGGCAGGTTCATGTAACACATATAATAGAGAAATCTTTATCTGCCAGTTTTCCTCTCACCTGATTGAAAGAGAAAATTGCTGAAAGAATAAACAACCAAAGCCTCTCCCAATGTTTTCATGACTTTCACAGCAGACAGACACAAGAGACAGTTAAATGATTGCTTGACTGTCAAACGGGATTCATTTCAGAACTCCAACATCAAGCCAAGTTACTGAGGGCTGCAGTGGCTGGAACCAATTAGCTTAATTGGGAAGGTGGAGCCTCCTTTTTACTCTCTTGTTCCTAGCAAAGCACAACTAATGTATTCCTGTGCAGTGGCCAAACTTGAAATCAATGCTGAGGAGATGTACTGCACAACGGGCCTCATACCTACATGTGATGTTTTTACATGGGAAGGCAAAGTCAGTTTGGGGTCCTTTAGTGATGACATTTCTGAGGTGATTTTACTGAAAGCACAACCAGCTAAAATAATTAAAACAGCATCTGAACTCAAGCTGGGCACATATTCTGATTTGCTGGTTAATAAAATTTAGGATTTAAAAGCTCAGGCCCCATTTAAAGAGAAAAACAGCTTCAGTGTTTGATAACAAATGCCGAGTTGCATGAATATTTGGCGGTCGCTGGAGCTAAATTGAGGCTAAGCCAGCTTAAGGGTTACGACACCAGAAGGACGTTTATTGGTGGTCAGTGCAATAATTTTGTTCATGATTGAGGCTCTAGCTCCGGCGTGTCAAGGACAGCATTGTGCATTGTGTGGTGGGACTGTGAGAGCTCCGTTTTTCAGCGGTTTTTCCTCGTGGTTAGATATTGAACTTTGTCTGATTGTTTTGTCTTTTTTTCCTCATGTCGTTCCCTCTGCTCTCTCAGGCCCTTGAGGAGCGAGTGGTGCGCTCCACCTCCCCTTCTTTACTGTCGGCTACGGTGGGTCAGAGGCTGCTGACCCGACTGGATGATGGATCAGGATGCACAAGCCCAGACAAAGTCATCGCCCTCTGGACGGAGGAGGGCATCCACAACAGCAGGGATATTCTACAGGTAAGACATTATTGGATGCTATTTGCACTAATTAAACACTGAAAAACTATAATCCGCTGTATTTAAGGTTTAAATAATGTTTGCATAAAGTGGATCAGAAATAATGACTTTTTTCCCCTGTGAACTATTGCATGAATGGTTTTTTCTTTATTCTGAACCTGGATACAGACTCTGGACTTCTCTCTGGAGGAGCATCTGTGTCTGGCTGAACTCACTCTGGCTCTGGACAATGAGTTGCTGGTCAGTGGGAATGGCATCCATCAGGCTGCTCTGGTCTCCTACAAGAATGAGATAAACTACTTGCAGTGAGTCTCTTTCACATCAGATCTGTATTTATTCACAAAACCTGTCACGAAATGTCCAATAATATTGTGAAGTGTTACAATTCAGAGTAACTGTTTTCTTTTAATATACAGTATTTTAAAATGTATTTTATTCGTGTGATGCAAAGCTGAAATTTCAGCATCACAGTCTTCAGTGTCACATGATCCTTCAGAAATCATTCTAATATACAATGTTCAATTTTGGATTTTATGGAGCAGTTATATCAGTGTGCAGACATTATGTTTGTTTTTTGCTTTAGTTTGCCTTTTTTTGTCCTGCACCTGAGCAATATTTGGGTTTGTGGCATGTGTGCACCTTTTTTGCATTTTTGACTTTCAATTAAAAAAAAAAAAAAACATTTATTTGAAACATAACTATTTTGTAGCATTATAAATGTTGTTATTATTAGTCACTTTTGATTAATTTAATGTGTCCATGCTGAATAAAAAGTATTCATTTAATTATTATTTTTTACTTACCCCAAACTTATATATATATATATATATATATATATATATATATATTAGAAAACACATTTAAATTGTAATATTTCACAATATTGCTTTTTGCTGTATTTTTAAACAAATAAATGTAACCTTGGTGAGCATTACAGAATTGTATCAAAAGCATATATGTAATATAATACTATATTACTATTCCTACTAATTCCAAATTTCACATTTTTGACTGGTGATATGTATGTTGCATTGATTTGTATTGCTACTATGTTTCTGCTTTCAGTTAATCATTTGAATTAAAATAACTACATCACATCATGTATTACTATTTTAATATTTTATAACTTCAAAAAAGATAAATTTTTAAAAGATACATTCAATTTTATATCTTTAAAATCATGGGAAAAAATGCCTCTTCACCTGCATTTCTGTGCTGTTTGGTTTTTGTCTCCACCTGGAGGACATGTAATGTTACTGTGTCCAGCAGTATTCTTTATGTGGTATAGTTCTTAGTCATTAAACAACTGCACGGTGGCTTTACTTTGTTCGATTAATGTCTTTGCATGCTTAACAGGTGTTACTTGTGGCAAAATGTGCATCAGAATGAACGAGATTCTCATGCGGTGGTGGTTTTGTGTTCTAACTCTATAGAGTCGTGGCAGACCAGGCCTGTCAGGAAAGGGACAAAGTCAAGGCAGACCTGGAACTGGCTGACCGCCGCAACCTACAGCTGGTCAGAGAGGTGGATGATCGCCATGCTACCATGGAGTCTCTCAATGAGTCGAAAATCAAGTACGGCTGCTCTCCTCTAGTCATATAATCGCATCTGACGAAGACGTATGCAAGTGCACTGCAGTGTCACTGTCCATGTTGTTTCTTTGATGCAGGGGTCTGGAGCAGGAGTTCCGGGATAAGCTTACGGCACTGAGGAGCGAATCAGAGTATGAAAGTGAGGTGCTTCTAGAGCAGGTAGAGAAGGAGCACAAGAGACTCCAGGAGGAGCTAGAACTGCTCAGGTCTCAGGACGTTAGCCTTCAGGAGGACATTTGCACTGCTGCTAAGGTAACCACTGACATTATTATTATTATTATTATCAGTATTCTCCTGTTTGGTCTTTGCACTTAAAATACACTAATGTCTAAAAGATTTTTTACATTGATGGCTTCTGAAAATTCAGATATTACAGAAATAAATGACATTTTAACCTAGGAAACAATTATTTTATTTGTAATAATGTTTCACAATTATTACTGTATTTTTTAGCATTGCGCATAAGAGACAAAAGCATTTGAAAAACTGATCTACCCAAAACCTTTGAATAGTAATGTGTAACTATAAAACTAATCATTCTGACTATGAATTCTGAGTCTCTGCTTTACATTAGTTTTAAATTATTGTATTTTAAAGTGCCACATAGTTTTTTTTGTTTGCTGGAAATAATAAATAGCCTACAGTTACACTAATAAACTGTTGCTTCATAGGTGAATTGTTTATTCCAATTATTAATATTAATATAAGTAATTATTTAACATGAGTGCTGTTTATTATATTGCTGTTTCCAGACATTTTTTTTAACAACACACCACTCGAGGCCATGTTTTACATTGATTTTACTATGGTTAATGGTTAAGGGGTTTACCTGTGGAACAAACGCACAACATTGCTTCAAGAAAATTTATAATTATTGTACACATTTAAATATTAACTATATTAACTTTATTTTTCATAAAGAAGTTGTTAAAAACAAGAATAAAAATGTGTTTACTAAGAGTCATATACATATAACAAATGCATCCCACAATTTTGTATTTTACCATTGAATATTCAAGTCGGGAATAGTTTAATTAAACCATAACTGTATCTATAGAATGTTTCCTTACCATGCCTCCTCTAATTCCCTTGCAATCACACTGACTTACGTTTCATGATGATCCTGCTCTCAGCTACAGAGCATGAGGTGCTCTGTCGTGGTTAGAGGTGTATGTTTCTTTGAGCATGTCAGAGTGGTGTCAGGTTAAATAACTCTAGCTGTGTGTTACAGGAGAACAGTCATTTGGAGGAGGAGGTCAGCGTCCTAAAGGAGAAGCTGTCCGAAGCCGAGAGCACCATCTCTAAACTACAGAAGGATCTAGATCATCTGCTGCAGGACAAGGTGCGATGTCTATATGTTGTTAAATTGCTGTGAATCATATCCTTTATGAAGTTCACTCTCTAAGAACAATAATGATAATTGATCTATGCTTGTTTTACTGAACAGTATGGTGGCCTTGATCCAAATGGCACAGGACTGCTGAATCAAGAAGAGCACTTCTCGGAGATCTTTAAGGAATACGAGCAGCAGTGCAGGGTATGAGCGTGCCTGTGTATGTTTGGTGGATATTTTGTGTGGAGTGAATAGTGAAGTCAGCCCTGTCATTGTGCATTGTATTTAAGTGTCCTTGTTTGGCTATTATGCTAGCTATCCTGTAATTCATGGTGCTTTAAATGACAGCTTTAATTGTGCAACTTTTTGAGGAGTTGCACAATTGTTGCCATTAGTTTTGCTTTTTTGACTTGAGCCAGTAAGCAAGTAACTGCCTATGCTAAGTAATGCTAATGCAGAACATTTTAGCAACAAGTTAGGGACTTTAAGTGCAACTGCAAGTTAAGACACTACAGGCTAAGCCATTGTTTTTACATGCACTGGTCAATTTTGAGAATTCTGAGCTATTTGACATTTCATTTGGGAGGAAGAAAACATTTAAAATACCCTTAAGTGTTTTGTTTAGCTTTATTGCACTTTATCTATTTGCGTCCGTAGATTTAAATTACAATACATACTTAAAAGCAAAGACTTAAAATTAGTTTTTTTCCTCATGCTTTGAGTCAGAAATGTCTAACTTTATAGTTTTATTCCAATTTATATTCTGATGAATATGTCAACAAACTGAAACAAGAATTTTTAAACTGCTGTTATCCAATGTTCAGGTTTCTGTTCTGTAAACGTATGCAAATTAGTGAATATTTAATTATATAATTCCTCTTTTGCATAACATGGCATTTCAGGAAACTTGAATTACAAATTTTTTTTTGCAATTCTTAATATAATTAACCAACTAGGGAAAGGATTATGATTTATGTTAATTGTTTTTTACCCTATTCACCAGGGTGTGTTGCCTTTTTTTTTTTTTATATATATATATATATATATATATATATATATTATATTTATAATTGTATATAAAAATTATTACACATTTTTTAGCTCTTAAAGCAGATGTCTTATACTTTTTTTAATGTTGAAATACTTTGATGTTTGTGGCAAAGAAATTGCACGTTTCACCTTTGCATTACAACATCTTTGTTTCAGGAAATGCAGAAAAAAATAGTTTTACTTGTGTAAATGACTCCGTGTCTCCTCCCCACTAAATACAGGAGTTGCAGGACAGGAATGACGAGTTACACTCAGAGCTGGAGTTGTTGAAATCTCAGGGCTCAGGAAGGAGAGCCAGACGATCCAGAAGCAGCCTGTCTGGTCATGACTGGTCAAGCCGAAGAGCATTAACCACTGAATCAGATTCTGGTGAATTTGACAAACATTTTTAATTAGTAATTCAATTATCCATCAAGTTTACCTTTCTAGATCTTACACATATCTTTCATGCTGTACCTACGTTTATATACCTTTTATAGTAAACTGTTTTAATGAATAACTCCTCCTATCTGTTTTGTTCTGCAGATGATACAGAAATGAAGAAAGGTACATCGCCTCAGGTTAGAAAAAAGCTCCAAGTCACTGACAAGAATGGTAAGGGATTATAAAAACAAAGTCATCCTTTGGAATATCCAAACACACGTGTCATGGTTTGGTTTGGTGTGTCTCTTCAGTTTTAGGTTCCTTGGAGAGTTTGGCTCTCCCTGTGAGCATCGAGACAGAACTGGCCATGGGGCAGATGAAAGAGAAATACGAGCGAGAGGTCCAGGACTTGAAGATCCAACTTGAGACTAAGGTACAGACATAATATGAAATGAATATAAACATGAAATAGGTTTTTTACAAGTAACCGTTGCAAATTAAATTAGATTCAAACAAGCTAAGATGTGCAAATGCTCCTAGACGTACAATATTACCAGGTACCAAATAAAACCTTGAAGAGCACACCGGTGAATAATAGGATTATATTGCAACACAAATTGTGGAAACAAAACCTTATTGTAGAGAGAAAGTGATTTATGGTCCTAATTTTGTTTCAACAGGTGAATTTCTACGAGCGCAGTATGGAGCTGATGCGGCAGAATATGGAGGTTGAGCGAAAGGACATCTCGCAGAGCTTTAAGATGGAGATCAGTGAGTTGGAGGACCTGAAGGCTCAGGCAGAGGAGCGGACAGAGAAAATGCGTCAGGCTGTTGAGCGGCTGGAAGCAGAGCTGAGTGGTAAGACTTCAGGAGGAGCCTGGGGTCCAGAGCAAGAGCGGAGAATTCAACGGGAACAGGCAGAACTAGAGCAGAACTACGCTCGTGAGATCAGTAACATCGTGCTGCGTCTCACCTCAGAGAAAGATCAGCTAGAGGCAGAACTCAAGCTCAAGATGGACCAGGAAGTGCTGCTTGTTAGGTAAGTGTCGCTCAAATGATCTGGTAAAGGATTAGGTGCAACTCATCCACTGTAGACATTAGTCTTGCATATTAGAAAAAGAAAAGAGATGCCGTGAGAGAAGGTGGATGGTTTGTCAGTATATTATTTTCTTTCACTATAAACCTGGCAATATGTTCAGGTCATATTTCTCTCTATAACAATACACTACTGAAATAAGAATGATAAAATAATGCAAAAATATTTCATTTTATTTACTGTAATGTAATGTAATGTTTATATATATATATATATATATATAATTTTTTATTTTAAAGGTGTTTGTACATTATAGTAGGTAGTATTTGTTGTAATGGGTTTAATTGAATATTTAATAAAACAAATAAAACGTGATGCATGATACAGTATGATGAATTTAATGAGAATCACAATGAGAATTTAAAGACCACTCATATTAAAAACATCAGAATGTATTATAGTAATGAGAATTCAGGAGAAATGTGCTTAATTGTTGTAAAAATTTTATTATTTAATTGTAATGTATTATTTTTATGTTGTAAAAATAATGAAAAAATAAAAATGCATGATGCCAAAAATTGCAGTGGTCCTAAAATAATATGAAGGTTTTTATAGGCTTGGTGAGATTGACCCATTTACCCTATTTTTCAGAAAGTCCGGGTTAAAACTGCATTGTTGAGAGAAAAAAAGCCACAAATGATACATCAGTGTATTAATCACATTTTATTACTACATTCAGAAATAATGTAAAATACTAAAACAAAACATTTAACGTGAACTTTAGTTCCCCTGACTCCACAACAAATCCTTTAAACTTAACAGTATTCAGAAAAAAATGGGAATGAAAAATGTAAGCAATAAACTAAATTTACAGTGAAAATCATTATAATTAACATTGATTATAAATGGTGAGACTAAACAAATTTAAAGCGAAACTAAAATTGAACATTTTAATTGAATTATATAAGTCACTTGTATATTTCAGAAGATTTTTAAAAAAGACTAGTTTTCCAGAAAATACAGTATAATTTATTTTAGATGCATTTTCAATTAAAAGTAATATGCATGCTTCATATGGACTTTCATTATGTCTTAGTGTACAAATGACATCACAGTTGTGTTTAAACTATAAGTTCAACCTCTTAACCAACATGCCTGTAAAGAGAAAGTAGATTGTTCCCTTGGTATCCATGACATTTCCGTGAATTTAGACATATTAGCATGTTGCTGTGTCCCAGGGAGAAAGCAGAACAGCAGTTATTGCACATGAAGGCACAACACAGCGAGGCTCAGCGCAGCCTTCTCCGCCAGCTGCACCTCGAGTGCAGCCGTCTGCAGGAGCAATCTGAGCAGCATCGCAGAGAAGTTGGTGCATGGGAGTCAAGAGTTCAGGAGCTGGAACAGGAGGCGCGCCGGGAGCGTCTCCTCAGCACTGAGCGCTGGAGTGAAGAGCAGGCTCAGATCTGCAGCAGGGTGGCACAGGAAAGGAAGAAACTAGAGGAGGAACACCAGGAGGAGGTCAGGAAGCTAGGAGAACACATCCAGTTCATGGAAGCTCAGGTAGAGCTGGCATCCAGGGCTGAGGAGGAGCTGCTCGTACTACAAAAACAGCTAGAAGATAAGCTGGAAGAGATGTGTGTTCAGCTGGAAGACAACACAGTTTCCATGAAAGCTCAAGATGCCCTCATTCAGCATTTGACTACAGAACTCCATGCCAAAGAGAAAGAAATGGAAATCAGAAATGAGAAAGAACAGAAGCTTTGCAATAAGCTCTCTCAGCTAGAGCAAAAGCTTAAAGCGGAGCGAGAAAAGAAGCAAGAGCTTCTGAAGCAAAAGGAGCTACTACAGAAAGAAACAGACAGAAGTACTCAAGATCTCGTAAAAGAAAAAGAGAAGGAACAGGAGCTTCTTGACAGAGTTTCTCAATTGACTAAAGAGCTGGAGAACTGGAGGACCAAATCTGATACCTGGCAGATGGAGATCAAAATAATGCAGGGAAGCAGTAGTCATCTGTCTACTGCGTTTGGTGAGCAGCAAATGCAGCTGAGAGAACAAGAGAAAGAACTTGTGGAGCTTCAAGAAAACTTGACCAAAACGCACGAGGCACTGAAAAGCAGAGATGACGATCTTACAAGACAGGCTTCTGAGCTAAATGCTGTGGAGTTGGAGCGGGATCGACTCATAGAGGAGCTCAGGGGTCAATGCGAGATTCTCAAACAGCTACAAACACAGGTCAACAGTCTCTCTGAGGAGTGGGATCAAATGCACATGGTGGAACAAAAACTTCAAGGCTCTCTTTGTGTGGAGCAGGTTAAAGTTGAACAACTCCAAGCCCGCCTGAACTCAGAGCAAGAAGAGACGAGACGTCTCGAACAAGAGCACTCTAGCTACCGGCAACTTGTAGACCAGCTTTCATCTCAGATTGTCGAAATGGAGGCTGAGTCTACCAAACTCAAAGAGAACGCAGATAAACTTGCATTGGAACTGCGAAACAAAGACAATCAAATGCTGGAACTCAATCGTCAGCTTGAAGCCAAAGCCAAAGAGATGGACTTGCTCTGGAACGAGGTTCAGCTGAAGATGAACCTGTTTAAGAACGTCACTCATCTCTCTGGTCAGGTTCAACTTTTGACCAGCCAGTTGGAGGACAAAGAGCAAGAGCTGTGCTCTCTGAGAGAGGACGCCGATAATACCGCCAACCAACTACAGCAATCGCTGATGGACTCCCAAACAGAGCTTCAGCAGATGGAGGAGACCTTTGAAAGCGAGAAGAGCCATATGAAAGAACGGCTTCTGGAGATGGAGGGACTTGTCATGGCTTTAGAACAAGAGATGGACAATCCCCACAGGTTTGTGGTTCTCCAGCTGGTAGATGACCGTCGAAACAGATCCAAGACTAACCTTTGCTGCATTGATCCAATCGCCGTTTCTCCCGTATGGATGCCAAGAGTTGACCGTTCACTACTTTCATGTTTGTCCAAGAATGTTTTCCGCACAATGAGATTTCATTAACTGTAGACATGCGCTTTGATTGTTCAGGCCTCGTGCTGTATCTCACTAACTGAATGATGTTGATGTCACTGACATGCATGCAATCTCACTATTAATAACAGTTACTGTATGTATTCTGATTGAAAGTGTGTCCTTGCATCCTTTTAATAGTATTACATTTTTGTGTTTGCCACCCTAACTTTTTTTTGTTTTTGAAAATCTAGCTACAAAATAATAGTAATTGTTCTTGAAATTGTATTGTTTCTGTACTAAGCTGCTTAAAAGTGCAGAGGCGGATAAGATTGTTATGAAGAGCTGATCTCTATATTTTGGTTTCCAATTCTAGGGTTCAATTTGAGGAGGTCACCTCTGAAAACAGTGCGCTGAAAGACAGGCTTGCTGTCTTACAGCAGGATGTCAAGTCGCTGGAGGAGGAGCTCAACAAAAAGAGGTAAAGAAATCATTGACTTGTCAACTGTCCACACTTTATTTTGCCATCTTATTTAGCAAAAACTAATTTTGCTTCATTATATTTAGGAGGAAACTTGAGGAGATGGAAAGAGAATATATGAAGAATCGAGAAGAAGAGGAGAGGCTACGGAAAGAGGCAAGTTCATGGATCTTAAATTCAGCCCCTATTCTTAGTATTAATTTCTGGTCCTATTCTAAAATATTCAGCAGTGCACATTATTCCAAAGAAAAGTTTTTGTTCCAATTCATTCACTTTTTGTATTAGTTCTCTTGTTAAATATCCCGTTGTGTCACGTTATGAAAACGAAATGGTTGCAAACTATTAGTTGCTGCTCCTAACAATTGTTTGATTTCTCCAACATAGAATTCCAAATTTCGAGAGGAGGTGCTTGACTTCAGTGCGAGAAACCTGCAGCTTAGCAATGAGAACGCTGAACTGAGTTCCCGGCTGTCTACTGATCAGAGAGCAGTGCAGACGCTGACTGACAGGCTTGCACAGGTGTGCCAGGAGAACGATGAGGCAGCTGCATCCTACAAACAGCTGCAGGAAACACTTCAACAGCAGAAGAGCGACACACTAAAGCTGCAGGAACAGTGGCAGAAAGAGAAGGAGCTTCTAGAGAGGGAGCTTAAAACCGCCAAGGAGACGGTATGGATTTGTTTTGTAGGATATTTTAACAAATTATTTCAAAGTTGGCAGGAATCGCTGAAACTGCTGTTTTTCTTCAGCTCGAGCATTTAACAGCGGTCGAGTCTGCATTGAATAGTCAGACTCTGAAAAACCAAGCGCTAGAGCAAGACAAGGAGCGTTTGCTGAAGGAAGCGGCAGACAGAGACCAGAAGGTGAGATGTTGAGGCTTTTACTCAAGAGTATATTTCCAACATGTTTATGCTGAAACATGCTTTGTGTTTGTTGCAGCTGATAAATCTTCAGGAATCTCTTCGCAAATCAGAAGCCCAGATAGAGCAGCTCAACTCCCAGATTTTGACTATGTGGCAAGAAAAGGATGTTCACGTCCAGGAGTCGGCCACACATCAGAAGATGCTGCAACAGTCTCAGGAAAAGGTCAACAAAGATCTTTATACATCTTTATGGCCCGGTTTCACAGACAGGGCTTAGACTAAACCAGGATTAGGCCATAGTTCAATTAGCACATTTAAGTAACTTTTATAAACGTACTTAGAAAAAAACATTACTGGTGTGCATCTTGAGACAAAACAAAGGCACTGATATATTTTAAGATCAGTCAGTGCAAGTTTCTTTCAGTTGAAACAGTTCAGACTTACATTTTAGTCTAGGATTAGGTTTAAGCCTTGTCTGTGAAACCGGGGGTATAATGTACTAGCAGTCATTCAGTAATAATAAAAAATAACTTGTAAGTATTGTTGTAAAACACAAGGTCCAAGAGCTTGAGGAGAACATACGTCAGTTGCGTAAAGAGAAGGAGCAGTTACATCAGACCCAGAGGCTTCAGGAGGAGACGGCAGTCAGTGTCCTGCAGAAGGAGTGCAAGAGTTTGCGAGTACAGAACGAGGAACTTCATAGTAAGGTTAGTCAGGAATTGCTTTTGCAGTGGATTTTTCTCAATATACAATTAGAAACCGTGCATAATTGCTCCCCGTTTAATTTCTAGAGGACATTTTGGAATGCATTTACATTTATGTATGAGGCTTTTATCCAAAATGACTTTAACTGCATTCAATGTATAGATCAGTTCGTGCATTCACTGGGAATCGCACCCATGACCTTGCGGTTGATAGCGCCATTCTTTTAGTTTCAGGAATGTCCTTCTGTATTGAATCACTACAGGGAAAAAATAAAGTAAAAAAAAAACGTAATATTGTAAAATATTAATACAACTTAAAATTAGTATTTGAATATATTTTGAAATGTCATTTATACCTGTGATGCAAAGCTGACTCCAGTCACATGATCCTTTGGAATTCTTTCTGATATGCTGGATTATATTTGTAGGTGGCTCAGCTGCAGACTCGGGAGCTGGAACTTCAGAGACTGACACATGAGTGCCTCACTTTGAGGAACAAACAGGCAGAGCTGGAGACCGCTAAACATGAGGCAGACGAACAGGTTTGGAGATCATTTTCAAACTCTTCACTGTTTGAGAATTCCTTATGAATGTTTCTGGTCTCACTTTTGTGTGTTTGATGTTGTGGTTTAGGCATTAAGGGCAGATAGCGCTCTGTCGCTGGTCCAGGCCCAGCATGCACGTGAGGTGCAGGAACTAAGGGAACAGGTGGGTTCTGGCACTCGGGAGCACTTGGCTCATCTGCAAACTCAACTGGTGGAGCAACAGCGCAGGACGCAGGATTTAGAGGATCTGCTCCGCTCTCAGGCCAAACAGGCCAGTGTTCAGATGGGACTTCAGCAGGTACATCAGCATTACATTCAAAATCTTAAGGCAGTCAAACAGGGAGTGAACATGTGAGTGCTTATTATACATTTTTGCATTGAATCATTTACGGGGGTTTTTTTCACCCTTGATCTCATATTTCAAGTATATTTTTATTAATAAACTATTAAATCAAACAACAGGAGCAGTACGAGAAATTGATGGCAAGTATGCAGGAGCGTATGGATGAAGTTGAGGTCAGGCTGAAAAACACCCGTGTCATGCTGCAGGAGAAGGTCAACCAGCTAAAAGAACAGGTAACCAGAAACTATCGGCATGAAAACCACGTTTAGAAAATATGGATATTTTCGAAACTAAATACTGCATAATGTTTACTTTTTTTGTCTGTAGTTTTTAGTATGTAAACATTAGTAGGTATGCAATATGTAAAATATTGCAATAAGTAAAAATTTCACACGACAACCCCACATACTGTATATCATCCTCTAAATTTATTCACCCTCAGGACATCCAAAATGTAGACAAGTTTGTTTCTACATCAGAACAGATTTGGAGAAATGTAGCGTTACATCACTTGTTCATCAATGGATCCTCTGCAGTGAATGGGTGCCGTCAGAACGGGAGTTCAAACAGCTGATAATTCCGCGGGTCCTTAAAAAGTCTTAAATTTACTTTATCAAATTTAAGGTCATAAAAAGTCTTAAATTGTACAAGAAAGTCTTAATGATGATTTCAAGAGGTCTTAAATTTGGGTACAGACCAGAATCACGATGCAGCTTAATGTGACGATTAAACTTCAAAAAGCTATAAATAAATATGAGCGCTGCATGATTCAAAGTCCCGTGCTGCTTTGTGTTGTGCCGTTACCGCGGAAACCGTTCGAAAGCGCCTCCTGCTGGCAGAGAATGAATCTGCATGTTCAATAAGGCTGTTGTTGTGAGTAGTGTATTCATGCAATACCAGAGGCTGTAGTTTCAGAACCGGATTTCTAGGACCCTATAGTTTTTGTTTTTTTAAATTATTTTATTTATTTATTGTATGTATGTATGTATTATGTCAGGTCTTCCAGACAGTTCTATCAAACCTTTACAATTAATCCAGAACGTGCAGCAAGATTAATTTTTAATGAGCCAAAAATAATGTAAGAAAGAATGAAGAACATCACACCTCTGCACTTGCATATCATTGCTCTTTTGTTGATTTTGATTGCTTCCATTGTCCTCATTTGTAAGTCGCTTTGGATAAAAGCATCTGCTAAATGACCAAATATTAGTGGCTCATATTATTTTATAGCACTTGCTATTCAATTCTGTATATTATTATTTTTTAAGGAATTATGTAGTTGTTTAATTGTATGCACTTAATTATTGTCCTAACCCTAAACATACCTGTTGGTAACCCTCTTGAAAAATTTAACCTAATTTATTTCAATATATTCTATATATTCTGGTTTTAAATTCAGTTTTCTTGGAAAGAAAGGCTTGTGTCTGTGAGAGACTTCAGTTCATTAGCCGCAGCGCTTCACGTCTGATGTATGACAAACTTAAAGTGCAGTAAATGGTAAAACACTTGTGGTACAAATTGGTGTGATTTATTAGTACTTTAATAAATGTAAAATAATTTGAATACAAATACTAATTTACAACATCCAGCATCACAATGAACTGTTTTGCACAGCTAAAAAGGCTAAATGGAGATTGCTGACTCCCCCTCAAACGGTTCACGCTAGCTCTTACATTAAAAATAAGATGGAAAGATAAAAAATGAATAGTTTCCATGGATCTAGTCTTTGCATCTGTTTGTTTAATGTTTGAATCAGGTCTCCTCTGTTGGAGTAGATAGCGCTGTCCCAAAAAATAGGGTCCTAGAACTGCAGCCTCCGGTATTGCAGGAACATTAGGTTTTTTGTTCAGACCAATGTGAAAATCGACCCATGTTTTTACCCTGCAAACACGCAGAGCTGTAAATGTGAACTGGTGGGTCAATAAGAAGATAATTCATTATAAAAATCTAAACAGTAAAATGTGTTTGTATGTTATTTAATTAATATAATTTATTGATGATAATTGTTTAAATTAATATAATTAATATTTTTGACTCATCCATTTTCTTAAAAAATGGTTTAAAGGCTGAAATGTGAAGTGTATCATTTTATAAAAACTTGCAAACTTGTATCTGAACTGTAAATCATGCTTTTTATAGTCATTTTACAGTTTAATAGTTTACCATAGACATTGCCCTACCCCGCTCATATGGTATTAATTTTATTTGTGCAGGTCTTAAAAAGTCTTAAATTTGAGCTTAAAAATCCTGCAGAAACCCTGTAAAAACATCACAATAATCCATACAACTCCCGTCCATTAATTAACAGATAGTGAAGTGAAAAGCTGTCCTTTAAAACTTAAAACTGTCCATAATTTTACCTCCAGTGAAAAAGTCCATCCCTGTTGTCCTCCCATATCAAAATCCACCGCCATTTTAAATCACTTTTTTGAACTTTTTGCTTGTAAATGGTGTTTAATCTGTGCATATTTCTTTACTGATTTAAACGAGACAACTTCCTTCACTGGAAAAAGCTTATGTAATTATGTATTGAGAACTTGTGAAGTGAAAAGTTGCATGTTTGTAAGAAACAAATCCATCAAGACATTTTTAACTTGCGGCTAAAATACAAGATATTAACTGATGGACTGGAGTTGTGTGGATTATTGTGATGTTTTATCAAGTGTTTGGACTCTCATTCTGACGGCACCCATTCACTGCAGAGGATCCATTCATGAACAAGTGATGTAAAGCTAAATTTCTCCAAATCTGTTCTGATGAATAAACAAACTCATCTACATTTTAGATAGCCTGGGGGTGAGATAATTGTAAACAATCTTTATTTTTAAGTGAACTATTAATTTAATTTGAATGTTTAATTGAATATAAATGTGAACTTTTGGTAGCCCTGTAACTAGTGGAAGTTCACACTGGAAATAGAATGTCAAACACTTGACATTGTGGTATACAGTGCCTTTATGCACAGTTTGGTTAAATATAGGTGAACTGAGCATGTCGTCCACACTGCAATACACATACTAAGAACTTCAGAAATAGAGTTTAGTATGCAAAAATTATTTTAAGATATTTTATATGGTGACAATCATCTCTCTAACTTTTTTCACCCCGTAGCTGGCCAAAAATGCCAAGTCGGATCTGCTGCTGAAGGACTTGTATGTGGAAAACTCTCAGCTCATGAAGGCTCTTCAGGTGACGGAGCAGAGGCAGAAGAGCGCAGAGAAGAAATCTTTTCTTTTGGAGGAGAAAGTGATCGCGCTTAATAAACTGCTTCGTAAAATTGCCCCAGCATCCCTCACAGCTTAGACTTGCTTCACTCCATTATGAGCCTTTATTTGTTGTACTGGACTGTGAAGTCCCACCCGCTAGTGCACTTTGGTCTTTCGGTGCGAAACATGTTTTTGTAAAAGCAATCCTAGTGTTAAAACGAAAGCACAGATAATGCAAAGTCTTAGAGTTACTGTAACAGCATATTGTATTAAATCTATCTGTTTTCAAGAGTATAAAGAGAAAGAAGGGTTAAGTTAATTCAATGGTCTCTTCAGAGGCAAGCGAATACCAATGAACAAGACTTTTGTAGTATAAGATTTGATCATTCGTTGAGGACAGAGCATTACACATTCCTTCAATTGTTCACTGTGATGTAGGGTACAAAGCGCAAGCGTTCTTGTAAATCTGTTGACTTCAATATTTGCTAGTAAAAAAAAGACATTTTCTTTTTACTGCAGTTTTAATGCCCATTGTGGTGCAATAACCAAAAGCAGTATTCACACAATGTACAGTTTTGATACAAATACTTAGTGTGTGTAATTGCACAATTGTCAATCATGATGCACTAATGTCCACTTTGATATAAATTATTTTAAGTGTTGCTGATGTCTCTTATGATGTACACCTCGTTTAAAAGAGCTGGCTAACTGTTCGGAGATGAAAGTGTGACACCACTGTTGTAAATGCATCATGTACCGCTGTAAAGAATGTGACCAAGTAAAGTTTTACCTGTGTACATGTGTTGCTTTCTGATTAGATAATTGACTCTAATTTAAAGTTATAATATCTAAATGAGTGTGAAGGAAAGTATCCACAATACAGCTGCTTGTTGTTAGGAGATGACATGCTCTAATACACCCTGCCGAATAAGCTGCTCACATTTCCATCTGGGTAAAAAGTGCTGTGAAGAGAGAAAGGGTGAAACATGTTAAGCAATCTCTCTCTATTTATTTATACATATATATATATATATATATAAAAAAAGAGCAGTTCTTGTTATCAGATTTAAACATGCTCTTAAGAATTTAGTTACCTGGCTATTTTTCTTCAACAGAATGACAGTGCCATCATCTATTTCAAATTCTCCATGGTCTTTAAGACAGCGCACCTGAATGGGAAGAAAATGATCAGTGCTGATAATGTTACATTTTATATATATATATATGTATATACACACACACACATATGTATACAGTCATGGCCAAAAATATCGGCACCCTTGGTAAATATGATCAAAGAAGGCTGTGAAAATTAATCTGCATTGTTAATCCTTTTGATCTTTTATAAAAAAAAATTCACAAAAATCTAACCTTTCATTGGATAAGACGAATTTAAAATGGGGGGAAATATCATTATGAAATAAATGTTTTTCTCTAATACCCATTGGCCACAATTAACGGCACCCTTTTATTCAATACTTTTTGAAACCTCCATTTGCCAGTTTAACAGCTCTAAATGTTCTCCTATAATGCCTGATGAGGTTAGAGAACACCTGACAAGAGATCAGAGACCATTCCTTCATCCAGAATCACTCCAGACCCTTTAGATTCCCAGCTCCATGTTGGTGCTTCTTCTCTTCAGTTCACCACTCATTTTCTACAGGGTTCAGGTCAGAGGACTGGAATGGCCAGCAGAAGCTTGGTTTTGTGCTCAGTGTTTGAGGTTTGTGTTTGGATTATTGTACGGTTGGAAGATCCAAACATGGCCCATTATAAGATTTCAAACAGAGTCAGTCACTTTTTGATTTTTTATCTGTTGGTATTTGATAGAATCCATGATGCCATGTGTCTAAAAAATATGTCCAGGACCTCCAGCAGAAATATAGGCCCACAACATCAAAAACACAGCAGTATATTTCATTGTACACATGGGGTACTTTTTATCTATGCTGTAGTTACATGCTGTAGATTGTTTTTGGATGAGCGAAGAGAATTTTTCTTGAAACCTCCCAAACAACAACATGTGGTGATGTAGGTGCTGTTTTGACAATTTTTTTTAAAGGTTTTCTGACCCCGAGACTCAACTATTTTCTGCAATTCTCCAGCCGTGGTCCTTGGAGAGTCTTTAGCCACTCAAACTCTTCTTCTCACCGTGCATTAGGACGATATAGAGACACGTCCTCTTCCAGGCAGTTTCGTAACATTTTATGTTGATTGGAAATTCTTAATTATTGCCCTGATGGTGGAAATGGGAATTTTCAATGCTCTAGCTCTTTTCTTAAAGCCACTTCACTAATTTGTGAAGCTCAATTATCTTTTGCTGCACATCAGAAATATATTCTTTGGTTTTTCTCATTGTGATGGATGATTAAGGGAATTTGGGCTTTGTTTTCCCTCCTGTTTATATTTCTGTGAAACAGGAAGTCATGGCTGGATAATTTCATGCTCATAATCACCCTGGAGTGCTCAAAATTGTGAATATGAATGGGAATATACTTCAGAGATATTTTACTCATAAGAATTTCTAGGAATGCCAATAATTATGTCCAGCGTGTATTTGAGAAAAACATTTATTTCATAATGATATTTCCCCATTTTAAATTCTTATTATCCAATGAAAGGTTAGATTTTTGTGATTTTTTTTAAATAAAAGATCAAAAGGATTAACAATGCAGATTAATTTTCACAGCCTTCTTTGATCATATTTACCAAGGGTGCCGATATTTTTGGTCATGACTGTATATATGTATATATATGTGTGTGTGTGTGTGTATATATGTATGTATATACACACATACACATTTGTTTTTACATATTTGAAGCATTCTATTACAAGGTATTACAACAAATATTGATGATGTACTCAACAACTAAACTATATAAAAACTTTTTACTGTAATGTGGGATGATTTTTTTTTTTTTTACACGTTACAGTAAAGAGATGATTTTTTTTCATATTATAGCAATGAGAATGTAGTGCCATGAGTGTAATGTCAAAATGCAACAATTCTTCAAGTTCTAAAAATTGGCTTTATTCTCTACATTTTTAAAAAGAATTTTGTGGTGAAATACGAGCCAGAGTTTTTGTGACATTCAGCCAAATGTATTTTATGATTCTAACTGACCAACACTGAAATGCACTGATCCATTTCTTTTACATTTCTATTACTTGCAGAAAGCCTATATTTCTGTGACCACTCATATACGGTTATATTATAGTTACAAATATTATAAAAACATTTTTGTCACTTGAAATAAAATAAACATCAATTTAAATTAAAACCTTAAACTTTTTACAGCTAGTTTCCAAGGCAACATTTCTTGATGTACTCAACTAAAACTAATGTTAAAACATTTAAAGTAATATTAATATAATAAAACAAAAATGACAAAAACAAGATTACAAAACATTAAAATGGAAAATATAAAAACAAAAAGTACTTTAAAAAAATTATTACAAACTACATTAGTATCCCATTTCTATTAAAATAACACTGCACTCACCTCGATGTATAAACTCTTAGGGGGCTTCATATCCTGTGTTATGTCCAAACCTTCCTCTCCCCCTATTGACCTCATATAGGTTGCCAAAGACTTTTTGTACTGATTGAACCACTCCATCTGATTTATAAGCAATTCAATTACACGTTAGTCACAGACCAGAAAGATACATGTGACATTACACAGGAGAAAAGCAGGCCCACCTCTTCAGCACACATATGAAACCGAATGGTTGTGGGCAGTACACTGCCATACTCCCATCTGAGAGCACGGATTCGCAGGAGGCGATCATAACTGTGGAAAGAAAGAGAGATGGGTTTGATCACACCTGTCAAGAGTGCACTTGATGATGGATAACAAGACCCCAGTGAATCACACACAGGTAAGCGGCGATACAGCGCTGGTTTCTCAGCAGGCAGCTGTGCCGGAACTTGATGGTTGGTATCAGCTCGCTCTTTCCCTCCGTCTTTGCCTCATTCCTACAAATACAAAAAATAACAGTTTTATAATGACTTTATAAACTAAATCACAGCATGCTATTATAGTGTTTATGACCAGTAATTTGTATTGATTAATTGATTTATTTGACTTTTTTTTTTTTTTTTTTTTCAGGTTAAGTTTTAGTAACTTCGTTTAGTAATTTTTTATTTCTATTTTTTTTTTTTGGTATATTTTACTTAGCTTTCATTAATTTTTTATTTCCACTATTTTCTTTTAAATTTTATTTAGTTGCAGTCATTTTAATACTTCATTTTATTTCAGTTAGCAAAGACAACATTTTTTAATTTTCACTTAAGTCTATATCTAATATTTATTTTATTCCAGCTTTATTTCAGAAAACAAGACAATTTCTAACGGTTTTAGTGATCAATAACAATATTGCACATATTCTGCCATGCACACTTACACATCACTCTGATTCTGTTCGTAAAGAGCCTTCATTTCCTCCAGGACTTGGCGAATACCGTCTTCCTGCGGAAAAACCAAGACAAGGTATGACTTGACATTGTTATTGACAATTATTACTAACTGCTGAAACTATTAAACACCGCACTGTACTACAACTGTACGGAGCGCTGTACTTACATTAAAGGCGGGCAGCTGACCGTCGCCCATCCGATGAAGTTCTCTAATAAGCTCGACTGCCTTTTCGCAGAACATTGTAAATTTGTTTGTAACTGAAAGATGTCGATATTTTTGGGGATAAAGTCTTAGCTAGCTAAATCTCCAATGTACTCGCGCAGGCAGTTTTCGCGGGAATTTTTTTGTTGTTGTGATCACGTGAGCGTTAAAGAAGTTGCTACGGAGAGTCAAAAAGGACATTTTGACGGGAAGTCCGACTCATTTCCGGGAATCGGTTCTTATGAACAGTTCATTTTTCAAAGAACCGGTTCAGTGATTATTTTGCTTTTCAACGAGTAGCAGCTTACATAAAACGATTCACATAATTACTTGACCAGTATCGTTAATGAGAACACGACAGCTAAATATGCACCATTGTGTTTATAAATATGCACTGCAGAAATAGCCTATGTTTTAAGGAACCGGACCCTGAAAGCAAGAAAGCTCAGCCATTCTCTGATAACTGCTTGTGACCTAATCCCAGTCAATACCCTAATAAATAAATATTGGTTTATGTTAAACATTTTAAGGTGCTTGGTGCTGTAGCGCATTGTATTTTGGAGGGCTGTCTGATATTTTGTACGTATTCTTGTCATTAGTAACAACTAAATGTGAGTAATCAAATACATGCTGTCATCTAGTGGTGAAAAAGCTGAAGACTTCCGCTCTGGTGGCAACAAACGTTGGCAGTGGGCTAATTAAGCCTTGTAGGTCCCCATTATAAAATAAGAACTGTAATGGGAACCATATAATAACTTTAGTTTTGAACAAGTCAACAGTTTTGAACAGCTCAAAAGTCATCTCTCAAGGATTCATCAGATGTCAGATGTATGTCGGGAACATTTAAATGTGGAAACATGCACAATGAACAATCAGACAGGCCTATGTAAGAATTGTTTAGTATCACCTGCATTCAGGTAATAGTTTTAATGTTATTATTACTATTATTATTATTATTATTATTATTAACACATATTTGATCATAAAGTTTATTTGAACTTATGTTCTCATGTGAACAACTAGTGATGATACTAATTGAAGTTTTACAAACATTAAAGGTTTAAAAAGGCAACATATCGTGACTTGAAGCACCCAAGAGTGTCAGCATCAACCAAGTAATCATCTTCCAAGTTCTCAGATGGTTTTGAATGAATGAATGATTGAATGAAAACTCAGTATTTAAGCAGTGGCACTGTAAAATCATGGCAGTCATCATTAGCACTACACACTCCAGTCCACTAGGTGGTAAAGTTCACCCAGCTGGATGTTCATTAAATGTTTCATTAAATCTTATTTTGTGTTCTACAGAAGAAAATTAGTCATAGAGGTTTGAAATGACATGAGGGTGAGTAGAGGATGACTGAATATTAATATTTCAAATAAACCTGCCTCGCACATAAAACAAAATGAATTGTGGTTGTTTGGCCTCTTTCTGTCTAAGCTGGCAGTTATTGACCAAATAAGCCACAAAGTGTTCTCGACCTAATGCTGCAAATCAAACGTCTGGCTCTGGCAGACTACTTTTAGCAATGACAACAAAAACACAGACAAAGCAATGTTGGCGTTTGGGGAAAGTCATTGAATGTCACTGAATGCCCCAGACTCTATTGAAAAGCTGCTTTCCATTGAGCCTGACAGAGCCTGAATGGATCTTCTAGACTAAATGAGTAAAATTAAAACCAAATACAATGGGTTTATTATGCACCCATCTCTAATATGTCTACTTTATCTCTCATGTATGAAAGCTTATTTTGGCCACATTAAAAAATGCAGTTGTAAATAATAATTATGACATAAAAAGTCAATACAGTGAGATACTAAGTAATAATTATGAAATAAGAAGTTGAAATTGTGACATACCAAGTCATATTAATGAGACAAAAATTATGACATAAAAATCAGTTATGAGAAAAAGCTGAAATTATGACAGTCAAATTATCAAATAAAATGTCACTATTTTGACAAAAATGACTAATACTGACTCATAATCATAAGGCAGGAAGTTAAAATGGTGGCATAAAAACAATTACCACATAAAAAGTCATTATTATGAAAATGTCAACATTATGAGTTACTAAGTCATAATTGAAATTAAAAGTCAAAATGATTTAAAAACATAATTATGAGATAAACTGTCAGCATTACGGCATAGAACCAGTTCTGACATAAAATATGAAATTATGACAAATAGTAAATTGTGATAAAAGAGATAAAAGGTCAAAATTATAGCATAAAACACAAAAGGTCAAAACTGTGAGATACATTATGAGATACTAAGTCATAATTGAGATTTAAAAAATTTCAATTATGAAATACATTTTTATTGAAATAAAAATTATGAGATTAAAAATTTCAATTAAGACATACTACAATACTAAAGTGTGATATAAAAAGTCAACATTATAGGATAAAATGTTGAAATGTGACTTTGTATGTCATAATTTTGAATTGTATTATTTTCGAAAGCATGATTTTTTCCTTATGTGACTGTACACCATCTGTTCAAAGGGGAGGGTGGTAATTTACCATGCTTTACAGTGTGGGAACAGCAGAGTTTATAGGTGTGAGCTAGATAAAGCAATCACACCCAAAGGCATTTATGAGGAGTGCAAAATGGGAGATACCATTGCCTGTGGACGTGGAGTCAATGAAGTCATGCTCTGTGTCTACTCCACAGTTTGATTGGGACGCCTCCCAAACCCGGGATAACAGTATAATTAACAAGGACAGCTGCAGATACGGTCGCTCTGTCAGCGGCCACAGCAGAAACCGTCCACTGGGCCTGGGCCCAAATCAGCTTCGAAAACCATAGAAACCGTTCACAGCCATATCAGTGTCTTGTGCTAACAGGTGGTCCCTGAAGTCCCCAATTCAACCTCCCCCCTTTGTCTCAAGTTTTCACATTAGACCTGCGGACACTCTCGTTTATTAGTGAACAACTCACAAACATCTTCTGCTTGGTTTGTATTTTTCGGACCAAGGTAAGATCCCACTTACGGACCCAAACTTGTCTCTGTCAGAGCAGCAGTATCACATAAACCTTTGAGGCTTTGGAAGCTGTCGCTATAGTGCTTATAGGCTCTCAGATGGTCGTCTCAGGCTCCTGGAAAAGGAGCGCAGTAAAAATAACAGGGAGAAGGAGATAAACCGAATGAAGGGATGCATGGAAAAGAGGAAGAAGGATCAGAGTATGGGTCAGTGGGATTTGTCTTGTTTTCTCACACCATGAGTTAACCAGCGTGCGTCTAAAGAGTTTCAGCTATGTAGCTTTGGCTCCTTCAGTCTTTCTCATCGACCGGATCAAACAGAACAGATTCAGCTGTGGCCTCCGATCCCGTCCCGCTGGAATTGCACAAATGTTGCCACTTGAGCCGCAATGTCACTCCCACCGCCATCCACTAACCCACTCCAGCTGATTTCAAAAGAAACCTGCTGTCGGTTTGAAATGGTGCTTAACCAGTAGTACTGCTCCACAAAACTCTCTGATGCCCTGCTATCTTTGCTAAAAATGACTCGGCCAGTTGCATGCACATATATGCATGACAGTGCACGATGCTTAGTTTTTATGGCGTAGTGTAATACATAATGTACCGTGCACGTCATACTAATCAGTGGTCTTTAAAAGTACAGGAGAACTTTCCTAAAGAGCCAAATCTTATGGCATTTAATGCGAATATAAAATGTCACCGTGTTGTTGGGAATCTCTAATTGTTCTGTTTTAAATGTATCATAAATTAGGTAGTAACACTGCACAATTTCTCAACAGTCTTCTCACTGTCAAATAATATAATGTAAAGGCCAAGCATGTGTTTTCCTCAGTTTAGGTTGAATACTGTATGAGCCATTCCTAAAAAACAAAACAAAACAACAACCTTAAAATTTAAATTGCACGGCCCAAAACTCATCCATTTTCTATATCTTTGACAAGCAAATAATAATATAATATTTGGCCATGCTTGACTGAACTTATGTGTTCCATGATCTTATAAACCTGTAGATTTCTGCTTTAAATGCTTGAAATTCGTTTTTTGTAGAGAAATAGCAATTTCCTATATAGTTTTAGGGGAGGTTTTAAAAGAAAGTAATTCATTTTTATTTCAGCAAGGATGCATTACATTGATCAAAAATGACAGTAAAGACAGTAAAGATTTTTTACTTGTGACATTACAAGTTATTTTTATTTCAAATAAATGCTGTTCTTCTGAACTTTCTACTCATCAAAGAATCCTGATGAAAATGTATTTTTTACATTGATAATAATAAGAAATGTTTTTTTAAAGCACAAAATCAGCATAGAATGATTTCTGAAGGATCATGTGACACTGAAGACTGGAATAATGATGCTGAATAAATTACAATTTACAATATATTCAAACAGAAATTAGTTGTTTTACATTATAGTCATATTTCACAATATTACCGTTTTTATTGTATCAAATAAATGCAGAATTGGTGAGCATAAGACACTTCTTTCAAAAAGATATAAAAAGCCAAACTTTTGAATGGTAGTGTACATATTTATGTATTTATTTTTGGAAGCATTCATGCAAACTCATTTGAGTTACAATACTGTTTTTAAAAGTTTCTCATAATGCACTTCATGAAGTTGGTTGAGAGAATGACCAGAGTGAGCAGAGCTAGAAAACAAAGCTCAAATATAAGATTTGATTTGTTTAACAGTTGTAAATAACATGTACATATGTACTTTTGTCTTATTTAGAGTTTGATGCTTTTGTTATTATTATTTTTATTATTTACTAGATGCTTTTATTATTATTATAAAAATGTGAAAAGAATATATTACAGAATGGGTGAAAAGAACAGAATGGAACAGAATAGAATAGAATAGAATAGAATATGGCTTTATTTAATCCAGTATAAGCTGCGTGTGAAGCCACTGAGCGTTAGCTGTGACCTTGTGTGATGTGCTGTTTACTGTCTGTATGAATTTCCACTCTGATGACAGACGTTTTGATGTGAATGGAGTCTGTTGTGGAAGCCTATTAACTCTAAATAAATGCTTCACAAGACTATATTATTATCTAAAGACTGGCAAAACATTAGGAGATATGTTTTATACATTCAACATGCAGCCATACATTTTTGGGTAATTGTGAGGATGTCTTGTTTCAGCTTGTTTTATATATTGAGATCATGTGAATTTCAAGCGCTCTCATGTTATTGGCTGTCTGAGTGTAGAGTTTCCACCCACTTTTTTCCCGTCCATACATACTGTATGTAGTTCACATCTTCAGCTGTCAACATGAGCTGGATGTCAGACAAGTGCATTTAAATTAAAGGATTTGAAAACACTTCACCCTGTCCACCCTGTCCAACACCAGCCATTAATAAGTCCTTACACGAGTCAACGGGCCAGTTCTCATCGCCTTTGTCAATATATCCATGGATTAGAAATCGGGTCCATCTGGTTGGCTTGTAATTGAATGCATGGATACTATTTTGTCTATTGGCCTTTCCTAAAAATTTGTATCATAATATGTTTGTTAGAAAAAGAGAAACTAGGACTCTTATTTCCTACTCCAACAACCAGCAGCCACATTTGAAACACATTCTTCAAACTAACACAACTAAAGCTTAAATACTCTCAAAATATTACCTAAATAAGCACTTTTCCTGTATAAAAGCAGTACATTTTAGCATATTTATAAGAGCACTTATTATGGAAAGGATATACTTAAGTGTTATTTAAATAAAATGTATTATAGGTTATATTAAAAGCAATTGGTTGAATTTTGTTCAATGTTGTTGAATGTTTCTTGAAACAATGCATTCAGACATTTACCTGCTTTAAAATATACTTTAATATCATTAAAATTTGTGTGTATTGAAATATATTCGTAACTGGGTCAAAGACAAAAAGGGGTTTTCAAGCATCAAAACAATAAAAGTTTAACACAGATTTACATTTGAATGACGAAGGATCGTTATTTCACCCATATTAAGTTATTTTAAAATATTTAATTTAATATGCTTTTTATGTATATAAATCACTTTTGTAAATGTAAATTGATGTGAACACCAAATCTCGTCTTTGACCAAATTACACATTTGTAATGATGAAGTAGCAATTTATTACATTTTTTACTGTTTTTTAATCAAATGTTTGGTGAGCATAAGAGGCTCATTTTAGAAACATTTATAGAAACCATTATTCCAGACATTTGGTAGTGTATGGATGTACACTACATAGTAAAAAAAAAAAAAAAGACCCTGTACTGCATGGTTTGTTTTATTGTCCTTTGTTTTTGAGTATTACTTCCAAAATCTTGATCAATGGAAAAACTGCAAAATATTTGTAAGTACATGGTTAGAAGTAGTCAGCAGTATAAAACACTGGGTTGCAACATGCTTTACTCTGTATGACAGTCTGGCGGAATGAAAATCTCCATATACACTCTCAGAAATAAAGGTACAAAAGCTGTCACTGGGGCAGTACCATTTCAAAAGGTACACTTTTGTACCTATTAGGTTCAAATATGTACACTTTAAGTACTAATATGTACCTTTAAGGTACCAAAATGGACCCTTTAGGTACAAACATGTACCTTTTGAAAAGGCACCGCCCCAGTGACAGCTTTTGTACCTTTATTTCTGAGAGTGTATATTGAGCTTTTAAGTTCTGGTTGCTGACAATTAAACTTCATTACCAATAGATGGCAGCAGATTGCATTATGTGCACATGCTCTCTGTCTATCTCTCTGCACTTCTTGGGTAGTTTTTAAAATAACTAATTAAATAAATAAACACAGCAACAGAAATAAACAGATGCTTGTGACTCATAAACAAATTATGGTTTATTACACGTAGTTTATAGAAAGTTGTAATTCTTACACATGGGACTCATTCTTTTTAGACGCCAAAAGGCTTAAATCATGTAGGCCAAGTGGATGTAAATGAATGGCTTAATTATGTCTTTGTTATTGTAAGAATGTTAGAATGAAGGTGTACACGCAAATAAAGCTAATTATTAGCAAACTGGCAATATTAAACAAAAGTAAAACAATTGAGGCGTAGGCTGTAATTTCTGCTCGATGAGATGCCTAAATGGCTTTCTAGTAATTGGTTCTCAAGCCCAAGATAATCCTATTTGAAAATACCCTCAAGGTATTTTTGTCTTTGTGAGATGCCTGTGCAAGTACTGATTTATGAAAGGTGTCTGGTGCATTGTGGGCCTAATGGGTGAGGCCAACAGCTCCGACAGGACTGCGGTGGTTTGCCGGATGTAGCACAATAGGTTTTGCTGCTGGTATATTTTAATGGTTAGGGAGACGTGTCAATATGCCAGCGTTTAGGTCGTCACCTATCATTGTGTTGTTCTATGCAACTCATAATATTGCCTGAGAACAAAAAATGGATAATTAAAGAAAAAAAAAAAAAAAATGATATGCAAGATGAAGCAGGCCCTTGTGAAAAAGAAGTACACTTTAGCATACTTTTAAAAAGAGTACTTATTTTGGAAATAAAACAACTTGAAAGTATATACTTGCATGTGAACTGAATGTAATGTTTTCGGACACTTAAATGTGTGTTATTTATAATTAATTGTAAATGTATTATAGATTAAATTTATATTAAATGCAGTTAGCTGATCTTTAGAGTGCTTTTAGACACACTTAAGTGGGACTTAAGTACATCTTTATATGATATAATTCTCACTATTAACAAACCATTAACTAAAACTTTAGCCTCTATAAACTCCTAATTTGCTGCTTATTAATAGTTAGTAAGGTAGTTGTTAAGGTATGTTATGGATGTAGAATATAGTCATGCAGAATATTTGCTTTATAAGTACTAATAAACAGCCAATATCTTAATAATAGGCATGCTAATAAGCAGTTAATAGTGAGAATTGGTCCCTATAACCATAATTTCAAAATTCTGTTGTCTTTAAAATATAGTTATAGTGTACTGCTGAATGTACTGACAAGCATTTGTGGTAAAGTAAAATATACTTAAATGTTTTCCAGTTAAATATATGTATAACTGCACATTTGTAAAGATGCGGTAGCAATTTAGTACATTTGAAATGTATTAACGTTAAATGTAATATCAAAAAACATTGTACTGTAAAGTACTGTATATGTGCTTTAGTCAACACTTCAAATTAAGTGAACTTATTCAAAGCATGACAAAAGATTATTAAAACAGTCATTTCAAATTTACTTTAAAAAAAAAAAGTTATTACAAAGTCTATTTTTCAGGTATACTTAAACCAAAAAATGTCAATTCTGTCATCGTTTGCTCTCCCTCAAGTTATTCCAAATCTGTATGAATTTCTTTCAGCTGTTGAACACAAAATAATATATTTTGAAGAATGTTAGTAACCAAGCAGCCATTGACTTCCATAGGATGTAAACGTGTTAAGAATAGAAGTGTTGAGAATCAGTCAAGAAAAGTATACATGAAAGATATGAACACTTAAGTAGCCCTTCATTTCATTAATATTATATTACCTGCAAATACAGTTAAAAACTTACTTTGTAGTATACTACAAGTGCACATTCAATACAATTAAGCACACTTCTTCTTCATGCTAAAGGGAAGAGTGCAAGAGACCTGGCAGTTTCTTCAGGATTTACCTGTGGAATTTTAATCCTGCTAATGTATTACATTCGGGGGGTTTGGACTGCAGCACAGACACGCTCTCCAGGGCAGAAAGGTTTCTTATCTAGAGGAGGAGTGATTGGAAGAGTAATTCAGACGGTAATCATGCTTGTGTAATCCATATATGTGTTTGTGTAATCCACACAAGATGAAATGTTGAACCGGGACACCTTTTAGTTCTTTTGTTGCATGCTTAAGTTTTGCAAAATGGTTAGGTGTTTTTTTGTTGCCGTCATGGAAACATCAGTAATGATCCCTATTCAGATGGGACAGGAGGGAGAGTGAAACTGCTGGTAATTGTGAGGGAACAGCTCTGAGCTCGTATCCTCCCAGGGTGTGAGACGCTGTGTGGTCTGTGAATTTACACCTGCCTCAGGCATCGGTGCGTGGGACCGCTCAAAGCATTTCTATTGTCTCCATTTTCTAAGCTCAGTCTGATAGGCCATAAAGAGCAATTGCGACTAATTATGTAATGGCAGATTAGTACCTGCTAACGCCGTCGTTTTTTGGGATAAAATGTTTTGGAAGAGCTGTGGACAAAAAGAATTTGGGCTGTAAGCAAACTAAGGCTCCAGGTGTCATTTATACAGTCTGCTGTACGGATTGAGCATTTACATTATCCAGTGGTAATTGTGTATTTGAGAGAATAATGTAAGCAGGGTTAAAGTGAATTCTGTCATCATTTACTCACCCTCATGGCATTTCAAAGCAGTATGACTTACTTTCTTCCGTGGAACACAAGTTTTGATTGAACTGAAGGAAATGATATACTTTGAAAGAATATGCTTAAGTGCAAACTGAATGTAAATGTTTTCAGGATGTTTATCTGCATGTCAATTGCAATTAACTAAAAATATGTAAGCTTAAGTTTATATGCAATACAATTACTGGAACTTAAGAGTGCTTTTTTATCCACTTAAGTAGGATTTAATACATCTTTATATTTATATTTTCACAATTACTGCTATTGTCTTTGATATATGGTATTTCAGAATGTACTGACAATCATTTATGGTAAACTTTATCATTTATTTCTGATGAAAGTTGTATATCATGTTTTAAATACGTACATCTGTAATGATGATGTTGAAATATAGTTGCCTACATTTAAAATATATTTACTTTAAATGGACCGTTCCCCTATCACTTCGCTTCCTGTCAGTTCTCATCTGTCTTATTGTAATAGAGGCGAAAATGCCAAAAAAGTACTTTACATGTGATTTATGTTAGTCAAAATAATCAAAATAAGTGGACTTCTTCTTTAAAAAATGTCAACAGATTATTTAAACATAATGACTTAAAATGGACTTTAAAGTAAAACTTTTAATTTGACATTATTACAAAATGCACTTTTTAAAAGTGCACTTAATTGTATGTTAAGAACCAAAAAGTGAAAATACACTTAAGTAGCCTTTTATTTCATAACTATGAAACTCTATTTGCAAGTACAGTTTTTTCAAAGTACTCTTAAGATTTGAAGTACGTTATTTAAGCACACTTCTTTTTTTACCTTTTAGTGTAAATGCACAATCATTGCTGTTCTAAATGAAAATACTTAAATATAGTATAGTTTCATTTTACTTCACAAAAGAAATGTGATTAGCATATACCAGATAATTTTAGAAAGATCCTGTTGAGTAGAACTAAAGTGTTTTTCTCATTTTCAAAGTCAAATTTTATTGATGAACTTTCACAATAACAGGCAGATTTCAAACGTTCATTAAATATACTTATCATTTGCCAAGTCGTGCAAACAGGTCATGAAACAAGTATTATTGAGACAAGAGGCTCCATCTGTCTTTGATCAATTTGTCTTGTTAATAAGTCTGGAGAGGGAGCCAGGCAGACTTTAATTTCTTTAATCCTCATTTGGAACATAGTATAAAAAGACATGACATTTCTTCAGTCTATCTGTCTGTCTGTTTTTATTTTCAATACTAATTATTATGACAAAGGCAACCTGTTCAGGCTTCAATTACGTTTATCCAATTTTCAGTTTTAATTTCGTCTTAGTGCCCCATGACATGAATTCACTGTACCATGGACTGAAAAAATGATCAAAACCTAATTAAACCACCGACCTCCAAATATATGCAATTATCCAATTGAGGAGCTGTTCTTTATATAAAATGCCATACTTTTCTGACTGTCTTACGTAAGTGTTAATAATAAGCTTTCATTATTTCAAAAGTAGTCAGCCTTTGTGTTACAAGTTTTATAATATTCTGTTCCTAGCTCTTCAATGGTGGTTCATACTCAGATTATGTTTTATTTATATTTTGTTATGTTTTATTGGATGTAAGTTAACAACACTTATGTTTGTAAATCTCAACGCTATTTTAAAAATTAAATTGAATCATCAAACTGTATTATACGTAATAGTTCCATGTTGTGATTAAATCTGTCAATGAGTTTTAAGAAACTAATACAGATTATCACAATCCCTTTGAGTATCCAAATGTTTCTTTCTTTGTCTCTGCAAGCTTTACATTCACTTCAAGGTAACTGAGGCGTCCCGGGCTCTTTTGCATGGTGCCGCGCTTGAATAAAGGCCACATGCTTCAACACTTTTTGAGTTATTGTTTGGTTGCAGTGCTTGATTTAAAATGGTTTTTCCTGCTGGTGCTAAATAAATGCATGATTTCCATTAGGCCACATATAGACCTACTTTATTCACACTGGTTTAAAATGGCAAAACCAAATAAATAAAAGCAGTTGTTAAGATAAAACTACCTACGATTCTCAGGATATAGGATTTTTTGCAGGCTATGTATATTGTAAATGTGTTTTCTTTTCAGTTCATATGTGTTTTGAGAGGTAAACATAAGGGAGCAGTGGATGTTTACCCTGCAGAGAGATATTGATTTGTAGTGCTCAGTGGATCATGAGTGTGAGCACAAATGCACAGACTCCACTGCTTTTACTTTGTGTGACAATTCATTTTTAAAGGATGCCTCACCCAAATCCTGTTTCAAATGCTGATCCGTCATGCCAGAAAGCTGTAATTATGTGTCACTGTCACACCATTGTTTAATTTCATTGCATTGTATGTATGTCTTTTTACACTAAACATCGTATTTGCATCTATCCAAACTGGTTTTACTTGCACGGTATATTATACATGAAAAAAAAAAAACAAGAATAACTATCTGTCAAAGAAATGTTTTTGTCCTGTATGTCATATGCTGCATGTGTATTTTTGCAAGTGAATATTAGGTGAATGTATGTATGTAATCCTATAAAAGAACGTGTTGTAAAACAATTTTTTTAGATATGCAATTGATTCGTTTTGACATGATAGAAATGTACTTGATTTTGTCTAATTATTTCCCAGGTTTCATATGCTGCATGCGAAGGAGAATATATTTGTTGTTGTTGTTATTATTATTAGTAGTAGTATGTATTTTTAATGTACAATAAAATATGTGTAATAATAATAATAATAATAATAATGTTGTGCCCCGTGTGTGTGTGTGTGTGTGTTTTAACATATACACACACAAATGAATACTTTCCTTTAGGAAAGAGAATACATTTATTTATTTATTTGTTTGTTTGTTATATATTTTCACTATAAATAGTGTTAATGTAATATTGTAAGAACAAGATACAATATATAGAACGAGTGTTTTAATAAACAACAAATTTACATTTTTGTAGATAATTTGACTAGTTTTGGGTAATGTTTTTGTTCTGAATTTCATATGCTGCATGTGTATTTTATGCAATACAAGTGAATATGGTTTTCCATGAAGGATAATGTTTATGTATGTGTGTGTATTTATTATTATCATTGTATTATTTTCATTCATTGTGTACAAGAAGCACAAACTTTTTTTCTATTTATTTTATTTTTTTTTTGCAATTGATTAGTTTTGTCATGGTGCTGGAAATTATATCTAATTTTCTGTAATGCAATGCCAAATAACAGGACAATTCTAGGATGGGTAAGTTCTTGTTTGTTTGTTGTCTTGGGTGAGGTGCAATGGGAGATATAAGGTTGTAATAGCTATAAACCTGAGCAAGCTCCTCCATCGCGTCTCTCCGGAGGGATGCCTCTCACACACTTACGTAATCTTGGCAGCATTCCCTCGGAAGTACGAGGCACCGCACCAAGAATCCCCCCCCCCCACCCCGTTACAGGATAGCGTGTGGCACTTGATGGAAGCCCCTCCAAGACTGTAGGTCAAACAGATCAGTGACAGGCCAATGAGAACATCTATATCTCTCTGCCTCCTGCGCTGTCACTTCTGTTGTTTAACGTTGCCATGGATCTGAGGTTGCGTTGCTATGTCACAAGGACATTGTGTTTTCGACCAGAGCAGTGTCGTGAGTGCTATTTGCTTCCAAAGCATGGGTTATTCATAAAAACAAATAATCATTTATTTTAAGTTTAATGAGACAAAGCAGGCTACACCAGAAAAAGCTTGTTTTATAACAACTGCACTCTTACATACATTATATTACAGTCATAGACTCCCTTTTTTTTAGAACACCACACAAATCTATTTACTCAATGGCTTTTTAGTTAATTCTTTAAAAAAAAGTCCTAATTTTCAGAGCTTTTCTTCTTCCGTATTTATTTTTTCTTTTCATCTGAAACTACTCACTGCTAGGTTTCGTCTCGTCATCTTACAACAACCTTTGACCCTTGACCTCTGACCTTAAGTGAATGGAATTCACAACAAAGATTAAAATTCCTCAAGGAGGTACATCCGCTCGTGAGGAACATGCTCCTCTCATCATTAAAATACTACATGTCCGAAATATTTTTTTTTTATCACATACAATACAGAGTCCATTATGTACATCCTCTCGTCTGTACTGATGATGAAAACAGGTATTCGTTTGGCTTTGCAACTTCTTCCCGTGAGCGCAGTGGAAGTGTTTAGGTCCTCTTTTGTACTTCTCTCTAATCATGCAGTGGACAAAAGCTTTTAAACAGTTGGTCGGTTCAGCGACAAAGTCTCGACATGTTATCGCATGAGTCCTGGTCCATTGTGAGGCTCCTTTCCTCGTGAAGCTTATTCCTATTCTGTCCTTTCAGAAACCATAACAAGTTCATGATGCCTCGGAGTCAAATGTGGGGTTGGCTAGACAAGAGCTTGAAATTCGGGTTGGGTTTTTCGGAGTGCTAGACGTTAGGACTTCATACTGGCCGGTCCACAGCATACTGGCAGGGGCTTAGGTTGGACACAGGGTTCTGCACGGTCGGGTAAGCGAAGTTGGCGTGCTGTTTGGCCTTGAGCCGGAGGCTGGCCAGACTGGAGTTACAGGTGTCTCTGTACATGTACGGACTGGCCGTGGTGGCATAAGGGCAGGCCGCTGCCGACACTGCCGCAGAATTGAGGGTGGGGCTGTTCAGGTTGTTCAGGTTTCCCAGGTTGTTGAGGCCTGAGCCCGGCACCCCTGCCACCGCCGAGGGCACCATGGAGGAGGCCATGTTCATGGAAGGGATGGAGCTGGGCGGGGAGAACATTGGCTGGGACGACAGCGGGCTTACATTCATGGAGTTAAAGAAAGGAAAGCTTTTGGCTGAGAGCGGGCTGCTGGCCAGGCTCTTGGTGGCCCAGTTGTTGTAGGAATAGCCCGAGTACATGTCCTCGTACGGCTGCATGAGTCCGTTGAACTGGGCGCCGAAGCCGTTCTTGCACAGCTCGGCTTGCTGGTTCCTTTCTCGCTTTCTCCATTTGGCGCGGCGGTTTTTAAACCACACCTGTTTGAAAGACAATGAGGAAAGAGTTAAAAACAGGGATTACGACGGATGCACATTTACTACAGTTAATGTAATTTGTGCAAAACAATACATTTGCATGCTCCTAATATCAAATATAAAAGACAGAACTTTAATATTCCGATGTGAACAAGAAAAGTTCCGCCAGGCAGAATTTAAGTGCTTCATTTATTAAACTAATTTATTCACTTATTATGAGTTTCCCCAGTGAGAAATGTCATTAAAGAGCTTCCCTCACATTTAGTCAATTTTATATCCTATTTTTAGGGGATATTGGGTGGATTAAAGTTTTAATGTGAAAATTTAAATGAATATATTTCATTTAGCTCTCTGAGAAATTATAAATCTTTTCCCTTTGAACGTGTTCACAGACTGTAATTAGTAAAGAAACACAAGCTGGGGAGGAAAATAAGAAATTAAGAACTCCTTTTAATTATTAGGTTTTAGCAGTGTAAACACCGTCCTTTATGTAAATGGTTTGCTTTAAAAGTAACATCTGTTATATGACAGCAGCACAAAAAATGCCTTCCTCGTAACTCTATAGCTAACTCATGACATTTTTTAATATTAGGAACTTCTAAAGAAATATGATGAAGACATAAACAATCATGAATATTATGACTCAAAGTTACTGTCTTCACATATTAAAAAAAAATACTTGTGCTCATAATTATACTTGTGATTCAGCCTTCAGTTTTCTGGGAATATTTAATGACATCTTTTATCCAGTGTACTGTAAATGATACTAGTTTATATTGGGAGAGAGGGAATACCCTCCTCTGTGAATGTTCCACTGACACTTCGGCAATGGTGTTTAAAGCCTTCCAAAATAACTGAATGTCAAATATAGTTCAGTGGTTGGTGTGTTCATTCTCTATATTTCTGGCATACAGGTATTTCATGATATATTAAATGGCTAGAATTTGTACTTAAAACTATAAAGTTTCTTTATTGAAATAAATGGTTCCATGAGGAAATCTACAGAGCCTTTAAAACACATAAATGATCTTTATAGCAGAAAAAAGGTTCATAAGATTATTCTTCACACTAAAAAATGGTTCTTAAGGTTTTAAAATGGTTTATCTATAGCATTGCTGTGGAACCTTCATCCACCGTCTCCCAAGTTCTGTTGACTTTAAATTCCAAAAGCGCTAGTGAATGGTTAACAAATGTACATTTGTTCTCTCAATATTGATATAAGGAATGCAAAAACCAGCATCAATTGGAGAAGAACCCTTCACAGTCATGTGTGGTCCATTGTGGGGGTTTTTAAAGTATCCTGGGTCAAGCTGGCATCAGGTCAGGGCCATGATTTAGGGTTTGTGTGTTTATTAGGAGCACATACTCTATCAATTGCGTAAATCAATATGACAGCAGAAGCATGCGGAATATGTGGCATAAGGTTCCAGCTGGGATTACTGAAATACATGCACGGTTCAGGAGGCCACTGATAGACATTAGGAAAGGGGTATCTCTACCTCTGTTGTTCTTTCAAAATAACAACCAAGACTGTGTGCTATGTGACCTTTCCTCTGGCCAACATGAATTTGATCCATTAGATGCGCGCCTGCCAAGGAGGTAGCGATTGTATTGTCATCCATCAGAATGGGAGCCCACCTGCTCTCTTTGTGTGCTTCACCCATCAAACTTCTGCTTTTTGTTGGAACAGAAGGTCACAAAACTTTTCTAGGCTTTTCTAAGCAAACTATTGTTCACGTTACATCACAAATCTCAATTTAGCAGTATTCTGGAAACAGAAAAAAGAAACCGCCACAGCCAATACCAAAGCCGATGTCTTGTGTTTAAGTGTTCCTGAAAATCCTGGAATAGCCCGGGCCTATAATTTATGTCCCGTGGTTCAAAAGGACGCCCTTTCATTACACACAGTACCCAAATGCACCATAGTGACAGCATAGTGAACATAACTTCTTATCTTTGTCAGTCAGCGTGTCAACTCACTGTGGTTTTGATTATAACATCTGCACATTTTTCTGAAACACAATGTGCCGTAGCTATGCAGTGGTTTAGCTTGGCAGGGACACGTACCCGTACTCTTGCTTCTGTGAGGTTGGTCCACACAGCGATCTCCTCTCGCGTGCTCATGTCAGGATAGCGGTTTCTCTGAAAGGTGGCTTCAAGTTCCTGGAGCTGCTGGCTGGTAAAGTGTGTCCTTTGCCGGCGCTGTTTTTTCTTTAAAGAGCCGTCCTCTGGGTTCGACTCATCTGTGTGGTTCTGATGGGACTTCTCTGTGTCTGTATGGGTCACAGGAAAATGCATTAATTAAACAGATACACTCTTAAACTGGCATCTATAGTTCCTTGAAGAACCTTTAACATTGTCCAAAATGCTCTATAGTGGAAAAAGGTTCTTTAGATTGTAAAATGTTCTTCAAACTAAGAAAAAAAAAAAAAGAACTGTTCAATGAAATTGCAAAAAAAAAAAAAAAAAAAACTTCTGGAACCTTTATTTTTAAGTGTGTACATGTCCATGAGTCCCACTATTATCACAAAATACAATAGATTACAAAATAAAATAAGCTGTGGATAAACATATATGTGTTAAATACAAAAAAAAAAAAAAATACTTGAAAACAGAACAAGATAAACTGCAGTGTTTTTTGTAGCCTATGTGTGATGATCGTCTCACTGTGGTGTAGAGTTCTGCAAATTGCAAATTCAAGACCCCACAGAAAGGGCTAAATTAGCTGGCCACATAATCCTGGGATCAGCCATTAGTGACAGGGCAGGTTTGGGGCTGTTTGGCAAGAGCTTAACTCTCTAGGAGCAGTTCGAACTAATCAGCAAGCTTTCCAGGACTCCACAGGGCCTCTAGGAAAACCAACAAGACATCATGCTGCCATCTGTCAGTGGACAGATACCCTTTAACTCTTACAACATCATCTATTAAGAAGAAGACGCAAAAAATAAAATAAAATATTAAATCTTAAAAGTAGCCTAAAGATCGATATATTTTAAGTTAAACTGAAAAAAAAGAAAGAATTTTATTAAATTCATTTATTGTAACTTGACAACATGAGAGAAGAAATTTATGAGAAATCAGCGAAATTGTAGGTTTGTATCTGTCCTTTCAGTGATAGTCCGGGTAAATTAACGAGAGGAACACCGCTATTTCTTCAGTCGCTTTGTTTTTATTATTGACAACGTTTTGAATTCATTGATTTGTTGTCCAGTTGTAGTTCGTTTTGTGTTAAATCTGAACATGTCGCGGAAATATTTTGTTCATAAAAATAGATAAGATACTTATAGGCTAAATACCGTCAGAAGCTGTTGACTGAAAAACACGTGTTCACTATTCGTTCAACACCTCAAGAAAAAAACCCGTTCTATTAAATTAAATATAGGCTACTAAAATTAATATAGCCTATTATTTACATTTTTATTTTTATTTTATCTCTATATGTCCAGAGTGACTTTACATTCTGGATTGGGGCCATGTTTAAAAAAAAATAATTCTTCAAATAATAATAATAAGCCTAATAATAACTTATTAGGTAAAGATGGCAATAATGAAGATTTAACATCTCTTTTACTACAAAGCATGCATTTTTCAGAATTGTGGTAAGGAAAGAGTAAAAGGCCTAAATAAACCCATAACAAAGTAGGCTATAAATGAAAGGTGAAAACGCATGATTATAATTTAAAAGCTTAATATAGGCCCTAATAGTTTTTAACTGAGTGCCGTTCACTATTTTTGTGCTTTACATTATTTATTAGCGCGCAAGCGCTCTTTATGAGATAGTCTATGTTTCTAAAAATGTAAACGTTACAAAGCCACAAATTATTCCGGATATATTTAGGTTAGGCCTATTAGTTATCTTCTACTGATGTAAACTGCGATCAAACTTAAAACTTTTTTTTTTTTCAGGAGACCTCCGCTATATAGGTTCAAAATTAGCCTATACAAAAGCACGTAACCCTAAAATCGCTTTGCTCATGATGTTAATACGTTTAAACAGTCAACTTCAATTTTGCACCGACCTGTGCGTTGAAACGGGTTAGAGTTTATGCAATTTAACACAGCCTGCCTGTAAGCCTATTAACAGTAATTTAAGTCGATAAATAGACGTTTTTCCTAGTTTGTTTACATAATCCTCTGTCATGCAGTGTCTCAGTGAAGTGCATATCTTCTTCAGTCCTTTGCTCTTTTCACAGGTGTTTAGTTTATTCGCATAGGCCTACTGACTGAATCATTTGGATACCAAATTTGAGGCTCAGAAATGAATAATGTATGCATCGTTTCTTCAGCACGTGACTGGCTAGCCGGGATCTTCTCCTTCAAATGGCGACTGTCATCAGTACACAATGCACACAGAAAGACTGTCCAACATCTGTAAAAGGTAGGCCTAGATTCAAATGACCCAAGATTATTCAAAACTACAACCAAAGATGCGGTGCTGTTATTACTAGCCCGATTCAAGTTGAACGCGAATTAACTGGGGAAGAACACAATGTGCTCTAAATCTAAAATAGGCCTACCCAACAGAATGAGCCCATAATAGCCTTCAGATGGTTCAGTCATGCATTTAGGCCGAATAGCTGATTATGGACTATATCTCAAAATGAGGGTTTGCGTTACGATGAATATTTACAAAATAGCTCATTCTGGTCATATTAGCTAGGATATAGACACAGCCTTAAAATAAGGGTTCGGTAACACTTTATTTTAGGGTCTCTTAACTAGTTGCTTATTAGCATGCATATTACTAGAATATTAGCTATTTATTAGTAGTAATTAAGCACATATTAATGCCTTATTCTACATGACCTTATTCTACCCAACACCTAAACTTAACAACTACCTTACTGACTATTAATAAGCAGCAAATTATGAATTTATTGAGGGAAAAATCGTAGTTAATAGTGAATAAGTGTTCCCTATTCTAAAGTGTTACCAAGGGTTCTTTATTAGCATCAATGGTTCCACAAAGAACTTTCACCATCCATGGAACGTTTTCATTACACAAAACGTTCTTTACAATGTTCTTTAGATTATTTAAATGTTCTTCACACTAAGGAAAGAAAAAAGGTTCTTTTAAGAACTGTTCACCGAAAGGTTCTTTAGGGAACCAAATCTGGTTCTTCAGTGGCATCGCTGTGAAAAACCCCTTTTTGAACCTTTATTTTTTTTAGAGTGCAGACGCAGCTTCATTTTTAAGCTTAGGCTAAATAGTCTCTAATACGTGAATGCGTTTTTGTGTGTTAATTAAATATGAACATGAACTGACCACTGTTGTCTTGGCCTTTGCATCCCGGATCGTGCTGAGGAGTCCCGGAGTCTGACAGAGACAGTGCCGGGCTACGTGCCTCACTGTCCGTTAGAAGGTTAAAATCCATCACCTCGACCGCCAGGCTCTGTGAACAGCACAAAGGCATATTTACATTAATGATGATACACAAGCTCAGGCTATTGGCTAATACACATGAGAATGCATTGTTTGCTCAGGTTCACTGTGACACAGCTCATATTCTGACTTGTGATAGCTAAATAAAAGACACAAAATATTTTTATCCATAGATTTTTGGATTCTATGCGTTCTTGTTGATCAGAATTCCTTAAATATAGCCCATAATATTTCACGATTGATCAACGTCGCTATAGAATCAAAAAAGGGGACGACACAATTTCCGTAGGCTACACAGTAAACAAAAAAGGCTACTTGCTAATTTGCTAGGCTATTTTGCTAATGTTCAAGTCAAAGTTGGTGGCAAAGCCAGAACCCGCACTGATAAGTTCTTTACAGTGTTTCCACAACCATGGATTTGATCTCAGATGAGGAAAATTAACTGGAAACTCTGAAAACCCATTTGAGAACCAATCTGACTGTCCGTCTATTGATTATTCAATGTTTTTGTCAATAGACTTTCCATTCTTATTATTATTAATGGGTAATAATAATAATAATAATAGGCCTAATAATTTATTTAGCCTATTTTTCTGGTAATTTTTTTTGTAGGATTTTCCTGAGCAAAAGGTAGCCTACAAGCGAGATGAAAACAGACTAATTAAACTAAAAAAAAAAAAAAAACTAAGACAAATTAAACCTTATTAAATAAACCCACGTCTAGAATAAATCAGAACAGCTAGATAGGCAACAATAAACCGAATGCGCAATAATAATTATTTGCATGTTTCATCATATCAAATGAGATGTAGTAATGAAGGCCAGCGCATTGCTTTGTGTTGCAAATCTCCAAAATGTCAGGTAGGGTTCATCCGTTTACAACTGTCTGAAGACGTTTTGGACTTTAGACACCTAACAACCAACGTTCAAAATTACGTGAACCAAACAGCCTCGTAATAGAGCCTAAAATAACAGCTTGTTTATTTATGCTACACCCTAGAGATTCAGAAACATAATCGATCTGTTACTGCGTCTTGGAATCTGTGATGTGACTGGATGAAGAGTGAAAGCAGATCAGAAGTCAGCAAACGGAACCCAAACTCGCGCGCCGAAGAGATTTTACGGAACTGAAAGCCAACACGTGTGATTTCCTAGTTTTTATTCGCTGTCGGATTTCACCTCTTTTGAAGGATTCATAAATTGCTAAAGGCGTAAAGGTTTGACTGCTATTTTATGAAATAAAATAAATTTTAAAATTAAAATAATATTTGATATTGGCTTTTTCTTTACACTTTTGACTTCCAAATATTCTCTTGAGGAATTTGATTTTTTTTTTTTAATTAAACTTCTTCATTACGAACTCACACACACACACACACACACACACACACACATGCACGCTTAATCCCATTTTCCAACAACTATCATTAACTGAAACGTATCTCAAGGAGATACATTTTCCTAAACTCTATCAGTTAATCAAAAGAGAAGATGCTAATCCGTATATTTCTACATTTCCCAAAAGTAGCCTATCGTTATCTGAATAGCGCGTAAAAACGCTCATAAATAAAAGAACGGATCTGTCAGGTCCACTTGCTTTCACAGAGATTAAAGGACAATAAATATACACACATTCAATTAGAATCTATTCTAAACGAGAGAATAAAAACATTGGTTAAAAACTAATTTTAAATGATAATCCACAGTCTGCGCATGCCACATGATAGGCCTGAATTTCCTTGGCAGATCCATTCATGTGGGCCTTTAATTTGATAAGAACAATAATTTACTCGTATTTATTCACAGATTTTTTTATTATTATTGTGAATCTGCAGTAAGTGTGAAACGGATTTTTAATTTTTTTATTTAGGCTATTTATTTATTAAGTTAATGAGCGCCCTTTTTCATCGGCCATTTTTCTTTTAGTAACAGTGTACTATTGTGCATTGCAGCATTCAAGTAATATTTTTAATAGGCTAATAATACATAGCCTATGTTAAATAACTTTCAGACAAAATAACATGCAATTTGTTTGCGCTATGCAGTGTTTGGCAACATTTCCGCATTATTCCTGCAATAGGGAGTTAAATAATTGTGGATACTGGAGAAAGTTGACCTTAGTTCAGCACCTTAAGACCTGACAGCTCCCGTAACGACGCGCTTAAAGTTCTACTTAAAACGAGCGACACAAAATCGGTTAAGACCGCTTTTCCCATCATTATTTGAACACACTGTATTCAACAATAGTGTCTCAATACATACACCAGCCCAGTTATTCAGACCACACTTTCATTAATTAGTGGAATATTATTGAGAAGTTTGTGAAATATTAATTAAAATGTAGGCCTATATTCATTATTCTAAATGGAATTCCAGAACGTAATCACTTCTTTCTTTCTTTCTTTCTTTCTTTCTTTTAAACAGTTTTAAGTATGTAAAACCAATAAAACCTACTAAAACATGGAATCCTCCATCCATTAAGAAAGCAGATTTCAATAACAAACAAGTGCCATATAGTGATCAGGAAGTGATCAGTATTCATGAGGTGACAGACCCTGAGGATGTAGAGATTATCAGTGGTGATAAACAGACCAACAAACATGTTATATCACTGATTTTCATCACTTTCTACACTTAAAACTAGTGTTTACTATAGTACCAAATCACATTTCCAAGTATGTTTTTTTACTAGTTGATAAACAGTGAAATTATATTAAGGTGAAAAATAGGACGGACTATGTTTAGTAGATATGTTGTTATCAAATTAAAGAAAAAAAACAAACAAACAAAAAATGTTTTTAATAAAAATGACAATAATTTAAATTGAAAAAAAGTGCGTTCATTGTACATCAGACTGTTGAGTGATGTGCTGAAAACAGGTAGGCCTAGATACTCAATATAAGGAATACTTAAAAGAAAACATTTGGATAACAAATATGTGCTTTACCAAAGTGGGTGTCCTGTTAAATTATAATGATTTGTTTCAGTGCACAGGACGGCATGCTATTTGATTTCAAAGATTGTACAGATCTATATGATGTGGCCAACTAAATTAATTAATTAATCAATTAATTCATTCATATTCATCACAAAAATAAAAAAAAATTCTACATTCTACAAACAAGTTCTAGCACTACGCTTTCTTGCTCCACCTTATTATCAATCAAAATGTCATTTTTAAAATAAAATATGACCACTTTTCTTTTAAATCTAATAAACAATTGATTTAACTTGCCTTGTAAGTGCAGCTGGCCTGTGGGGAGGCTACCATGAGAATGCTGAATTACAAACAGAACTATAGATATACTTCAACGCATACCCAGAGTGACTTTGATAAATGGTTATCTGTCAGGCAGGCTGCTCAGATGCTGTATCTTTTGGCCAGAGCTATAGGTGACATAAGCTGGTTATTTCATCCTAAGCAAGGTGTCAATGCATCCCCCACCCCTGCCAGGACTTGTGACATTATTACATTTCAAACTCTATCAAGGGTCCTCTAAGGATTGTGGGCCAACAAGGCCAGTGATCAAAGACTCCATGCAAATGCCACAGATCCACTGATAGATTTCTTAAATGTAAAAAATGGAGAGACCAAAAGGGAAAGTGACCAGGTCTGACCTTGGTTTATCTCATGGTTATGTATAGAACTGGCTTATATAACCAATTGTCCATGAATATTCAAATTTTTTTTAATTTTTAATTTTTAAAAGGTTGATATGGTCTGTAATAATAATAACAATTCAGTATTTATAATAATTTTGTATGCTGTTTTAATTTTTGTAATTTTAATTGTTGTTTTTTCCTTCTTCTGAATTTTCTGTGAAATAAAGTTTGGCTCAAACTTTATGTCTCTCTTCGGTGGCACACATCATGTGTTGATGCCATTTGGAGAAAGGGAATTCATGCTGCTTTTGAGATATTCCTAGGCTGGAATGCATGTCAGAGAGGGGCAGTTTATACACACGACATCGATCTCATTAAAATATATATATATCTAATAAGAGAAGAGATAATAGAGGTAAAATCCTCTCGTTTTTCAGAAGATTGCTGGGTCCATCTGTTGGTTCGACAGAGGCAGACAGCATACATTTCCACGGGCTGCTGTATTATCTCAGGAATTATTCATAAACGCGTTTAGAATTAATTCCTTGGATTAAGAGTTGATTAAGATGTGTGTCACTTTGCTGTCTGAGAACTTATTAAGGGCCCACTCGAGCCGGCGGCAGATGGAATTTCTACCCAGTGTTTGTAGATGTTAATTTCTCCCCTCCTAACACCCATTTGCATTTGGCTGTGTATGTCAAAGCGCGGCTTTTCCTGCACGCACAGCTCCGAATATCCGTGTAGAGAAGATGCTCATCTATATAAGATCGGTCATGTTTATTCCATTACACGGTACGCACGCACTATTCACGCTCGACTGAGAGATAGCTACAAATGTTTTTGGTATAGGCCTACTGAAATGTAAAAACTTCACACTCACAACAATTCTTGGGATTTTTTTGTGGGCAAAATTGTATATGTTTTTGAGGTTTTGTAGCCTAATTTTTGAGTTTTTGTAGCCTAATTTTAAATATATGACTGCAGCTGAAGCAGAAGCATAGGCTGTGTTTGTGTATTAAAGGCAACATGAGACATGACCAAACACAAGAGCGTCACGCACTGTTCTGTGTGTGGTTTAACCACACACATCATTTTATTTTATTTTTTTTTAAATAAAAAATGTAATAGATATGTAATATATATTTAGCTTTTCGATATAGATATATAAATATAGATATTTAGTTTTTATGTTTGACTTTTGAGCATTTTTTATTTTAACGTTATATTAATAGGCTATATAGCGTTATATTAATATTTAGCGTTTCTAAAATAAATAGGCTAAATAAATATTGTTGACAAATATTCAACAAGCATTCATCGTAAACAAAAGAGCTACAATTTAAATGCTGGGAAAAAAAAAAGGAGCCTAACCGGATGCATTTTTGATCTCACGCACGTTTTTGATATACTCTGGCAAAAATGTTTCGCTCAATCTTGTTTGACTATTTGGCCGCATGTAAATTTAGATAAACAGGTGCGTTTGACTGAGTATTTTTTACATTTTATTTTTGGCGAACAGAAATGCCCCCAAACATTGAATGAAGTAAATCGTTGCATCCCATTGTTCCTTTAGTGCAATTTTGTAAAGCGAACTGTTTTAAAATATAATCTGAGCATATTTTTAAAAATTCGTTTTTATACAAAATAACTGATCTCAGTTGGCGCGGGTGGGAGTCTGTGTTTCTCTCTGGTCTCTTACGGCTTCGGAGCACCTGCCACCCATCAGTTTGGGTAGGCTATATATTGCATAAATATTTTCACTTAGCCTATATCAGACAACCCCCCCCCAAAAAGTGATAGGCTATATAGCAATACAGAGAGAGAAATTTGGAGATATTTTGGCAGAGGTTTTATTTGACTAATGTTGTTTTTGTAATTCAATATATGAGCTGGCTGTATGACAGTTGTGTTTATATTAAAACGATAGCCTACGTAACAAAAGTTTTACTAACCACCGACAATTCAAACAAATTTCGGCAAAAATTGGCTTTAACAAAAATCAATATAAGCTTTTAGTTTAACTACAACTAATTGAAAACAATATTTAAAGCCTTCACAAGGCAGCGTTTAACTTTAAAAAAAAAAAAAAAAGAAAAAGATTTAAACCGGGTTTGTTAAGTCAAAATCATACTGAACTAATACAGACATCATGTAGAAACTTGCTAGGATGTTTCTCGGTTTTTCTTAATTTGTCAGTCTTCTAACAATTCTTCTGATAACCTAATCCATATTTTAAATAAACAGGCCTAGATGAAATATTTGAACCATTAAATAATAACAACCTAGCATTAAGTATTATAACCCTAAAGATTGCATATTGGTTAACCTGTAACCCTATAGTTTACTATACATGCTGCACTTATTCGGTTCAGCCGGACATCATCACATCAACTTCAGCCCGATGATAAACGACGCTCGCTCGCTCGTGTTTCTCCGCAGTCGCCGGTCAAAACTGATCTTCACGAGCGATACATGTGCCACGATCCTTTTTGTCTAACACGACAGGTCTGGACTCAGGTAGCCTGTTTTTGTGAGACTGGAAGGAGACAACATCCCCACAGCTCCTCTGTCGCATGAGAGCACATATCATCAGCACCACAGTGATTTTTGTCATGCATTTACTCACATGAATCCCGGTCTAGTGGAGGTAATCCTCGAAAAAATGTACAACTTTTGCGTTTACGCGTGTTAGCTGCTTTTCTGAAACGACGCAGTCGTCATGTAGAAAGTTCCTTAGGATGAGCAAACGAAAAGAGACAGTTTCCCCTTTCTCTCTCTCTCGGTGTTGTCTGTCATAAGTTTTTAGCGGAGAGTGAAGGCTTGATCCCCATGCAGAGGGGGACTGACTTTATGCTAAATATCTAGTGCGACAGGTCCGCGGAAGAAAGGAATGCCCACCCCTTGACTCTCTCTCTCTCTCGCTCTCTCTCTCTCTCTCTCTCTTTCTCACACATGCGCTCGCTAAACATACGCACAGTAAATCAGAGCTTCGGTCAATCATCCCGAGCTGACTTGCACAGCTTCTTCAAAACCTTAAGATTTAAAACATGAACATTCTTATGAGTTATCGTGGTGCGTGTTAATATACGTGTTATAAGCCGTCTGTTCCTTCATGCTCAGTAAATAGAACGTTTTGTCTTCTCAACATTCTTAAAATAAAGGTTCTTTATTTGGATATGGAACTTTTTAATGTTCTTTATGGGAAGAAGACTTCTCCAGATTATTACAATGTTCTTCACACTAAGAAAAATGGTTCTTTTATTAAGAGCCGTTTACTTCTGCGAAACCTATCTTTTGGAACCTTTATTTCAGACTGAATAGTTCATACTAAAATCCATCTATAGTATTCAAACATTTTTAAATAATAATAATAATAATAATTAACATCTAATTAGGCTAGTTTGTGTATAGATATGACTCTTTCTTGAGGAGTCGTTATATTATTTAGCTATCATTATTTTATGTTTATTTAGGCTATCAAACAAATCTGCGTAATATATTTAGACAGATATTTCTGTCTCTTTAGGTTACGGTTAAGACTAGCCTACATTCAAAGAGCTTAATAAATAAATACGAAATATTTTAGGTGTTCAGCACCTAACGTACATTAGCCTAGAAAAAACGCCGATATCCTAGACTTTGAAGATCTAGGATGTTTGCTGTATAGCCTGATCCTGATGAAAATTTGATATATAATACGACTATGTAGCCTATAGATTATGATGGGTGTCATGCAGCACTTGAAGTCAAACAATGCTGCCCTCCTTGGGCAACATTGTTGAATGTGTTGAACTTTCTGTGCTTTTCGAAAGATTCTGTATTTTTATTTTATTTAGTGGGTTTATGCTATCCACGTTAGCAAACAACTTTAAATATATTTCCAGTAGGTTTGAAACACCGACATAGGCTACCGTAGTACTGAGGTGTATTGTAGGCTACATTTCTCTTCCGGACTGTTAGTTCAGTTGCGATCTAACAATACATATCTGTTTGGAAACTGCATTGCTTATTAATTGTCTTCAGTGAGCTGCATTATTGGAGCTCTTGTAGGTTGTGACAGGAGAAAAATAAGCCTGTGTTTATGAACTCTGAACGCCTCCGTTTCGAGGACACCACTCTTTCGTCGTCACTGAAACTCAACCAACCCTGTTTGGACGTGTCTTCACCGAAGTCCCGCCCTATTTTGAACGCCAACAGGAGAATATTAATGTTACGACAGTGATAAACATTCTAATTGGCTTTCCAGCGTATAAACACTAATAACTGACAATCTTAAAAGTATGCCATTGATGTGTGATTGTTTCCAAATAACGACATAACCTCTTTTAAATGCACGGGAAGTAAGGTCTCAGACTCAAAAGATCATTGGCTGAAAACAGCTGTCAGTTGACAGGAAATATCATGGTAGTGTGCGCCTGCACCATTTCCACGTCAGTAAGTTTGCCTGTGGAGGAGATTACCTACCGGTGACAGAATATCTGTCTAGTGCTATTACAGAAAAACAGCAGGGCATGACAACACTACGTGGAACTGTCTAAAATGTAAGCCTTTATTCGAAGCAGTTATTGAAGCATTATTATATGTCTAAACGCGTTTGGTAGCCTGCTAAACTAGTTAGCCAAAATGAGTAGAAATGAATCTGAACGCCATTTTGGATTCGCTGCCTTAGGGTCAACAGCAGTGTTTTCATGTTTTTCTGTTTTGACAGACGCATACACGCAGAAAGAGGAACAAGTTCTTGTAAAACACAACGAGAGGGCCACGAGGTTACATTTAACATGTTTATTTGTGCTGGTTAACGGCTGTAGTCAGTTTGACAAACCGCTTGCTAGCTTGTTGACAGGTTGGTTAAGTTAGCTGCATCATTAGCTTTGTTGTTTATTCATAAGTCTATCGGTGTCTCCATTCATAGTCGCATCTCGAAGTAGAAGATATGTGGGAGATATATGTTCACATTGTGATTTGCAGGTCGCTTAACATGTTATATTTTGTCATTGACGAGCATTGCTAGCAGGCTCGCTAAACTTATTGGCCTACTGATCAATTCAGCTATAATCAAGTCACACTCCTCATCAACCTTTGTACATCATACGGTGAAGAGAGAACGACTGTGGAAAGATTGTTTGTAAAGAAAGGATGCTGGTATTGTTAATGCTGTTGGAGATAACGGTGTGCCTGAGGCTGTCATGAAGAAGTGACTGATCTGTAGCATCATGATGCCGGTTGTTAGTACGTGGCCATCATCTCTGAATGATCCAGGCCTCTCCTTGGAATATCTGCCTTGCAGCAAACAATTTGTGCTTTGTTAGATGGGTTAATGTTTATGCACAGATGTTTGACTACAGAGTGTAACTGTCACCCAAACTTCTTTTCAATATGTGTAGGTCTAGAGGAGGATGCTGAATGTAGGCAGTGAACTACACTTAACCCTGTAAAGCCTGACATATACGATAATAGTCAGAATAAAATCAGGTTTTTTTTTTTTTTTTTTTTTGTATATGGGACAATTTGTTGATCCTTTAGTCAAAAATTACGTAAAATGCTTAAATGTCAGGTATGACTCTATATTTCCCATTAATATTTCTTATTATGATATTAAGATGTGTAGTTTAATGGTCAAAGCTGTGTAGGGAGGCAAAATAATCAAGTAAACCATAGTTGTTTCAGTCCATTGCTTCAGTAAGTATTCATCTTTAAATATTACTAACAATATAAAGTTATTCTTTATATATTCTCATGTAGCCAGACCTTCAGACTGAGGCTGAAGGTCTGAATCCATGGCAGCTTTCATTGGCCAAGGCCCGCCCATGAGGCCGATTGACCGACATGTCAAACAACCAATCACAGTTTGTTTCGTTCATCGTCACGTTTCGGGCCATGGAAATGTCGCCACAATAACAGACCGGTGTAAAGCTCTCGGATGTATTTTAAAGATTCTGTGCTGCGAACTTTAAATATTTCACATAATTTTGAAAATCCAGCATTTAGTTGATCCTAGGGATGTAACGATTAACCACGAGCCGGTTGAAAATCGATTAAAATATGTGACTATTCAAATCGGTTGAGATGTTAAACACAGTGCGATTCAATTAGGGGTAGGAGTTTATATGATTGTATGTCTGAGGGGAACTTCCTGTCTTTAGAAAAGTGTAGATGGTAGTTTTTTTTTTTCATCTTGCCTCTGTATAATGCGTATTAAAGTTCATAAGTGCAGCGCTGCTTTGTTTACAGCGGAAACCAAGGAAATGCTTTAATCGCCACCTGCTGGCAGAGAGTGAATCTGCGTCTTATTCAGCTCGTCTGCTGTTTCTGTTTCTTGCAGATATTTTTTATGTATAGTTTCACAAAACTGAAGTCAAACCATTCTGTTTTTGCTTCAAATTTCGAAATTATACAATCTAATTTAGATTACAAACTGCTCATGTTGCATGTATGGAGCATCTTTGTTTGGGTCATGATTAAAATGCAGTGGTTGCCTCTAATTTTACATGGATAGAGCACAGACAAAGTCTTAGTTTGTTTATATGAAGAGATTTCTTTTATTTGTGTTACTTATTTGATTTGGGGCTTGTTTTAAAATGTCAATTTAGTTTTGCTATTTACATTTACATTATATTAAAATTTTGTTATTTAGCAGACGCTTTTATTCAAAGCGACTTATACATGAGGACAATAGAAGCAATCAAAACCAACAAAAGAGCAATAATATGCAAGTGCTATATTAGTATATTATTATAGTGTTATATTTAGGGTTGCAAAGGGATGGAAAATTTCCGGAAATTAAAAAAAAATCACGGAAAGTTTCCGAAACTTTTTTGCAACCCTAGTTATATTTCAGTTTCACAAAGAAACATGCAGCATTTTGTCCAAGCAATAATAAAAGGAATACATTTTAATTTATAATTTGTTTTAAATCTAATTTTGTTAAAACGAATTGTGAGTTGAGTGAATCGTTACATCCCTAGTTGATCCTGATAAGTGCTCGTCGTCATTTGGTAGTTTTGTAGCTTAAAGGATTAGTTCACTTTCAAATTAAAATTTCCTGATAATTTACTCACCCCCCATGTCATCCAAGATGTTTATGTATTTCTTTTTTCAGTCGAAAAGAAATTAAGGTTTTTGATGAAAACATTCCAGGATTTTTCTCCATATAGTGAACTTCAATGGACTCCAAACGGTTGAAGGTCAAAATTACAGGTTCAGTGCAGCTTCAAAGGGCTATAAACGATACCAGACGATGAATAAGGGTCTTATCTAGCGAAACGATTTAAAAAAAAAAAATTAAATAAAAAATGTATATGCTTTATAAATGCAAATGCTCGCCTAGCTCTGTTCTGCGATGCGCGTTCATGACTTCACGTAATACGTAATTATGTTGAAAAGGTCACGCTTGACATAGGCGGAAGTACCGAGTCAGTGTTTACAGTTTGAACGTGCAACGCCGTTTACAAAAAAAGGGAGTTAAAAGGTAAAACAACGATGCTGGACAATTTTGAACTTGGAGGAGAAGATGAGATGGAGGACACTGCTGCGACACAAACCTCTCAAGCATGACCTTTTCAACGTAATTACGTGAAGTCATGAACGCGCATCGCAGAACAGAGCAAGGCGAGCATTTGTTTATAAAGCATATACCTTTTTTTTTTTTTTTTTAAATGACCGATCGTTTCGCTAGATAAGACCCTTATTCATCGTCTGATATCGTTTATAGCCATTTGAAGCTGCACTGAAACTGTAATTTTGACCTTCAACCGTTTGGAGTCCATTGAAGTTAACTATATGGAGAAAAAATATTGGAATGTTTTCATCAAAAACCTTAATTTCTTTTCGACCGAAGAAAGAAATGCATAAACATCTTGGATGACATGGGGTGAGTACATCATCAGGAAATTTTAATTTTAAAGTTGAACTAATCCTTTAACAGCATACATCAGGATTTTGCTGCCTTGAATGCTGATGCAAAATTGCCATTGCCATAGTTGACGCAATATGAATAGTTGTAAAACTTTGAGAATCACAGAGAATGTATTGGTAGTTTATGACTTTTTGACATGCAGGTTTATTCACTTATTTTACACTGTGATTGTTATATCTAGATTTCATAATACCATGGGTTAGATGGGATTCAGTTTCACTTTTCCAGAACATGAGCCAAATGTTTGTCTTTCTGCATAAACAAATAGATTTTTATGTGTTGGGATTACTTTCTGAAGTTGCTATATAAATACTTTTTCTTGACGTAAAGCCTCATAGTCTTATTTATCATCTGTATTTCTAACATTATCGTTTTTTTGGAGAGACATATCCTTGCATCAACACGTCCTTCAAAAACATTGTGATTTCTGTTATGCCTGTCTTGCCCCCACAAGGCACTACCTTGGATAATGAAATCTGAGCTGCTACTACCTGTCTGCTGCATTGTCTGATGCTTTGCACAGAGATTACCTCCAGCTTTAAGCTCTGCTCTATAACCTGTGGTCTAGTTGAGCTGACTAGGATGATCATATGTAATGTGCATATGTCCCTCTTGCCTTCAGAAAAACGATATATGCTTGATGTTGAGTTGGAACTTGTGTGTAATTGTATATTTCTAATTAAATTCTAGATTCACTATGGTGGACAAGAGTATATACATCGTTCAAGGGGAGATTTCTGTTGTCGTTGCTGCTATCAAGAGGAACTCTAGATGGAGTACCCATACTCCTTTGGTAAGTTGTCCAATTTAGTTTTATTATAAGAATATGTTAAAAAATTTAAGTAAATAAAAAAAATCTAAATGTGATAACAGGAGAAATTAGCATGCATAATTAAATATCCAAAATCAACATTTATAGAATATCAAATCACTGATTAATGGAAAATCTGTAATATTGGCCAATACTTGATATGGTATTAATACATAATGCATCCCATATTTAAATAACATGAAAATATCAAATTATATTGTTAGAAATCATAACATGCCAAATTGTCACTAACTAGAATGATGATTTTTTTCACAGGATGAAGAACAGGACCCACTACTCAACAGCTTCAGCCACTTGAAAGAGACCCTCAATAACATAAAAGGTTAGACATGATCAAATTCAGGATTCCAGTAGATAAGTTATTAACTAAGTTATTGAACAGGGTGTTTGGACAGTTTTCTGTCATTTTTGTAGTCCATTTATTTAGCTTCTTAATTGCGTAATAGCAACTGTTGAAATGCTCTTTTCTCCATCAGTCTAATTAATACAGATTTGGTTGATGGTAGTAAAAAAAAAAAAAGCACAAACAAAAGGATAAGCTGCATTCAGCCAAAACACCATTTCTTCTTTTCCTTTATTTGAGTCTAGAATGAAGCACATCAAGGAAGGATCAAACTAAACAGACTCATTTAGCATTCGCAAAAGTGCTTCTTTCCTGCTACAGAACGAAAGCATATTTAACCAGGTGTATGCTAAATTTCCTCTGAGGAAAGGGATGGCCTTTTCAAATCAGTCAATATTATCTTTCTCAATGTCTTACTACTGGGCTCGTATGGCACCTCATAATTTTTGGGGTCCCATTGAAACTATGTCAGTGTTTGTTCATCTAGTTATACAAATGCCTCTTAATGAATAGGACAGCTAAGGTAAATGTTATGCTGTGTTTTTATGTAATTGTTCCTCTGTTCAAAAAGAAATGAAATTTTTTTTTTCTTACTGTGATGTTCTTTAACTAAAAGGGGTATTGTAATCAGTTTATAACTGATCTTGAATGGAAATTCCTACTATTTGATTTATTTTAATGTTAAAATAATAATTTTATTAAGTCATGACAGCTGATTGAAGATGACTTTTGAAGGCAAAGCGAATCCCCAAATAAGTTGAGAACTTTTCCACAATTCCAAATATATTTTAGTATAAATTGCTCACTTATGACCACAACAGTGACACCTATGGTTTGTTTACAGAATTACTGTAGAATCTTAAGGGCTTACGAGTTCAAGTAACTTTAATGAGTGTGATGACTGATTAAAACAAGCCCTTTAGACTGTCTTTTGGGTAAGAGGGGCACAAATCTCGACTAACATGGCTTCCCTTTGGTAGCTGAAAGTCCTGCTAAGCATGCCAGCCTGATTCCTCATAGTGAATTTCAGTGCGTATTAATGGAGGGGTGTGAGTTGATGAGATGTGCAGCAGCTCTCTACTCTGTCTGCATGTCGTCATGCCTCTGTAATGGAAGCCCTGGACAGGGAGTCCTCTCTCTGGAGAATAGTGCTGCTCGGAGATGGACAGGAGCGGCTGTGTCTGGACACAGGGAGAAATCTGCCAAACTCCCCCTCTGACCCACAGCAAAGGCCTTGTTAGTTCTCTTGCGCTGTTGAGAAAGTGTTGACTTTCATTCACCTACTTCATATTCCTGCATAGATGATGCTTGTTTTCCAAGCCTGGGTTCACTACCGTTCAAAAGTTTGGGGTCAGGAAGATCTCTTATGTTCACCAAGGCTGCATTTATTTGATAAAAAGAAGTATTATTTTGAAATATTTTGAAAAATATTACAATGTAAAATAACTGTTTTACATTTTAATGCATCTTAAAATGTATTTTTACCCTGTGATGTAAAGCTGAATTTTCTTTTTTTTAACCTTTTTTTCATAAATCAATACTTCAGTGTCACATGATCCTTCAGAAATCCTTCATTCCAATATATATATATATTTCTTCTTATTATTATTATTATTATCAATGTTGAAAACAGTTGTGCTGGTTAATATTTTTGTGGAAACCAAGATTATTTGATGAATAGGAAGTTCAACAGCATTTATTTGAAATCAATATCTTTTGTAGCATCGTAAATGTCTTTACTGTAACTTTTGATCAGGTTGCTAAAAGTTATTTATTTAAAAAAAAAAAAAAACTTACTGACCCCAAACTTTTGAATAGTAGTCTTGGATGCACAATAATGGGTCAAGTTATTTCTGGAAGTATTAAACACATTCATTTGATTTACAGACTTTACCTTACTGCTTTGTTTTACTATTTGTATCTTAATAATGGATTCGAAAGAGTAAGTGCTTGGTGAGTGTGCATAAATATTGTCTAATGCCTTTTCAAGAATGATAAAGTAAGTTGAATTGGGGTCATATTATATTGCCAGTGTTTTGGCTCATTGTACTGTGAATTAAATGTATCTGTGTATCTCTTAAATGGTGTTGGGTGGACTTTTGTAGCCCAGCTGTCTTTTTAATGAAAGCCTAGTAATTCCATTCACATTGTGGCCATTTTATCTTAGCCAACAACAAAAGATACTGCTGAAGGAAATGTGGATTAGCCCCAAAGGTTTACTAGCCACTTTCGCTGGCTTGATAAAGGTTTCATTCTCCTTCCTCTGCACCAGTCGTTTGATTGGCAGGCACATGTGGCTTATGGCGGCAGAGTGCAGCTGGAAGTATATCATCTGCAGTTTAGGTTGGGTAAATATAGCAGGGAGGCTTGTCAACCCGAGAGATAGATTGTTCTGGGAAAGGAAGTGTTGTCTCTCGTTCCACAAAAAAGTGTTCTCTTTTTGAATAAGGCCGTTTTTGTATTTAAAGTTTCCTGAATTTAGTACGTCAGAAACATGTGTTCATGCTACCTCACCTACGCATGCAGTACAACTGATTCAAGTAGTTAGTGTGGTTTTTGTAAAATGTGCTAAACGAGACTAAAAAGTTTTTTTTTCTCCACAGATTTGCTTAGTTTTTTTCCCCCCACAAAAATTGGATTTGCATGTTGGCATAATTCTTTACTTATTGGATGAAGTAGCAGATTAAATGGAAATCGGCTTTCTATTTCAACAGGAACATGGGTTACATTTTGTTATAGATGCCACAAGTACCTTACTTTTTTTAAGGACGTACTGAAGTCATCGCTTTTCGAGTTTTCGATTTGTCTCTCGTCTTGGAATCTCAAGCATGAAGGTGGTGACAGCAATGATCTATTTCATCTGGTGTTATTTGCACAAGACTCATGGAGTGAGCTGCGCTTAGTTACTGATAAGCAGGCCAAGGCTGATTCTGCAGACTTTTGCGTTTTCTGCCCTAATTTTGGGGAAAGTTATATAGAATGATTTTAGATGATGTCAAATATGTTAAAGGGTCATGTTGCTTAAGAAGTCATTTAAATTGTGTAATAATTTCCTCTTCCTCTTGTTGTTCTAAACCAGTTTGACCGACTTTATTCTGTGAAAAATAAGATTTTTACAGTGTCTCAGCCAGGGTTTGTCCATACAATGAAAGTCAGTGGGGTCCAATGTGTAAAGAAACTCATACAGAAAGTATTTTGCTCTTAAAGATAGCTGAAATCATTTACAGATAAGTCCAAATATGTTAATATGTTCTCTAAGATTTAATAGAAAATGGATAAAATTACGGTAGCCTTTTTTTGGGCAATATATAGAATAAACGTAAACGACAATAGCCCTCTGTAGGCAGCAGAAGCCACTCGGATGTTCTTGTTAATCCTGAACCCCTCTGGAATTACAAACGAGCATCTTGGGGTGACAAATGAATGTTAGTGTTTTTCCGTCATCAGCTTTTAGACTCTCCCTTTTTGAAATCCAAAAACACACTGGTGTGGAGAAATGAGCTTTAGATCTTGCTTCTAGCTTGTTGGACAACTGCTCGATGGATCTATTGGTTTTGTAAGGGAGATATTCTAGCTCTGATACATGGTCTGTTTAACATCAAATTGAGAACTGGGATTCAGTCTGGGGTCAAGTAATTCTCTGGGATATTTTTGATATTGGCTGTACACTGAATATCGTACTGTTGAGGCAAAGGGGGGGAGGTCGACATCGCATTGAATGAAGATGTCTCACCTGCTCATAGTATTTACTTTTTATACACTAGTCAGCCTGAGCCTTAGTCCTTTAAAGCTTTGAATCTTCCTCCAGCCCTCCCCCTCCCTTCACGTCAAAGGTCAGGTTTTTTGACAAGTCTGCAGAGGAAGCCGACAGACTAAATCCTCTCATTTTTATTCATACAAATACAGGTTTAAAGATGCCACCCGGTAGATCCAATACCAGAGCTTTGTTTGATTGACAACTCTCTCACTTACCTTGTACTCCTAGCCTTTCCCCTCGTTTGGTTTTCAGGTACTAAAGAAATTCCTCTTCTAATAGGTCAGACCACACCATCCGATGATTGGATGGCGACTGAGTTTTGCAGTAAACATCACAGTGATACTTTGATCGCAGGTTCTTTCCAGGCACTTTCTGTAATCTCTTCATCTCCTGAACAAAGGGCTGTGGAGGAATTCTTTGTGTCTTCTTGATTAAGAAATTTGCTACGCCTTTGACAGGTCCCTGAGTACAGTATTTGCAAATTCTTATCTCCATACGTATGTATATTTGAAACTATACTTGACATGCCAACCTGCACACATGTTAAATCTTTTGTGCTCAAATGGTTGACAGCGTTTTCACCAAAGTTGCTAAGCTATTTGGAGCAATCAAAATGCATTGGATTTGTAGTTGGAAATTATGGTTTGCTTAAAGAAAAAAAGCCCAATTTTTGGACCCTTTCAATTTTTTTGCACCATGATTTTATTTGAATGACAGTTAAGCACACATTCCTCATTCTTTACTTTTAAACAGTGGGGTTCAATATTAAATTATTTTGTATCGTAATATTCATTGTACTGCCTTTTAAATGAATTCAATGATAATAAAAATGCACAAAAAATCATAATGCAAAATTCAAAAGCTGTATTATGATAATGAGAATTGGGGTTTATTGCCATGAACAGTGTCACAGTGAAAAAAGTCTTAATGGTTCTAAAATGGGCTTTATTTTCTAAATGTTTTGCATAATAGGCTATATCTTCCTTTTTTTTTTTTTATTAGCCAAGGGGTAATCAGTCTTACTTTTCGTATTCAAATTAGACAAGCCTACCTTTTTGTAACTGACTTTAAAACATTATGACCAGTCTTAAAGAAAAAATTAGATGACTAACTTTTGTGCAGCCGGCCACTGGTGTCCTCTGTTTCAGTCTTAACACACGCATGTAAAGTGAACTATAGCTCAAGGTCAAGTGTGATCTGTCTCTGGCTCACAGCTGCGCCTATGTGCTGGAGTCCCAACAAGGGTTTCTCCCGGGGCACGTGGGAATATCCTGCTCCTCTGAGGACCTATGGACTCCTCTGCCATTTGATATGTGCGTGTATATCATACCTAGATGATCTGTTAGAATGTGCACAGAAAAGAGCAGAGTCATAAGTCAACTCAGACTGACACAAATGCAAATATGTTTACTTACCACGGCAAATGGAGCAAATAAATTCCCTATCCCCTTCAAGGGAAGTGAGAGGAAAGAAAACATGAGGGTCTGCCACTCATGTCCTTGGTAACGTCATCTGAGATTGCAAACAAATAGAAAGTAGAGTGTGAGTGTTCTCAATCTCAATGTGATGAATGCTTCGAAGTCACTTAGATTTAATGTTACAGAATAATATAGACAGAAAGAACAGTAATGACTATTAGGATGGATATTAAGAAATAACATGTTAATTATCTTTACAACATGTTCTGATTTTTTTTTTCAGTTGAGTTGATTAAGGTGGTAATGTAGTCAGCCTCACTGAATTCAGCTTGAAGAATGGGTCATGATGACAGGCAAGTTGACAAGTCGTATCAACAGAAATTGGTCATTGGAGCAGCCTTGATATTTGCATCATGCTGACATTGCCCCGTATTGTGATACATACGTAATATCCAAATTATTGTCGTTAACCTCTAATGCTAAGCAGAAGGTTTAAAGGCAGGGTTACTGTCCCGATGTGAATGTCAAAGAGATGAGATGACCTAACCTGGTGAATAGTGAGAGGTTCACTGGAAGGAATTTACAACTGCTGTCCCCTGAGGAGTGAGGCCTCCTTCCATTACGCCCAATCTCCTGTCCTGGGTTTCCATCAAAAACAATTCTGGACTGTCCCTGGCTCCTCTTCTCCACATTGATCTCCTGTCCTAATGAGAGATAAGAAGAGAACACTTGCTAATGTTTTAACCTTGTAACTAATACCACACATGTCTGATTTCTTTGTTGACAAGCCTAAATAATTGTCATGAGTAAAATTTTTTTTTAATGATTATTAGTGCTGTCACAATTAGCGTGTTAACACATGCAATCATTTTTTTTTTTTTGATTTAACGCGTTAAAAATATTTAACGCAATTAATGCAGGGGCAGAGCTAGGGTTGGGCACCCCACTCACACCTGCTGCTTCTGTTTTTTTTTTTCTTGACAAGAGTTGCATTTATCTAGACAAACAATGTCTTTACGACCACATCAAACAAGGGATTTTCCGACGTGCGCTCCAACTTCGCCTCCGCGCCAAGCACTAGTCAAACGAGCACGGAGAAGGTATAGGTGACAGGGCGCTTCAGTAGAACAGCAGTGAACTACGATCAGATGAGATGTTGTCAGGCCTTATGTCAGTAAAAATTAATTTTCCTGTCCTGTCAGCCATTGTAATGTGCTCATAGCAATGGCTCTTCAGTTGCATCCACAAATGCAGTGGCGTGTGTTGTATATATAATTTTCATATTAAAGTGCAAATGAAACTACGAGCATGCAATTTCTTAGTTATGTTGTCAGTTAAGTCATGAAGTTACCGAAAAGGATTTTAAAGCCTTAAAACTGTGCATGCATGTAAGTATTTGTTATATATGAGTCAGATTTAAAAACGTGTCTCTGAAATGCAGTGATTTTCCAAAACTGTCCTGGAACACCCAGAACTGTCTCACTCATCTTATATGTGCGATTCAACTTGTCAGATCATTAGATGAGACTCTAAGACCTGAAGTGGGTCAAAAAAGGTAATGAGTTGTGAGAAAATACGATGTGTGTCAGATCCACGTCACGTTCAGCAGTGACAGCTCTTAACGTATTAGCAGCCAAAATAACCTAACATCCCAGCTGCTGTGATGTCTGTTAATCAGAGAACAAAAGAAAAAAGAGGAAATCAATAGCTTTTGTAACTTTTAGAATTCATCTATATTTAGAATTTAGTGTTTGATAACTTTATTTAATTTCTGTATTCCTACTTGCTGAAGGGAACAGGTAGCTAAATTTGATATTTATTATAATGGGTTTATATCAGCGGTTCTCAATTCCATTCCTCGTGCCCCCCCGCTTGGCACATTTTGTGTGTATCTCTCATCGCTTCAGACATTTGTTCTATTTGAACGGAAGTGCCCTGCGAAGTGGACATCACCGGATATTCTGCCATGATTCCAGTTCGAAGCGAGCGAATAGGTTTCCTTTAAAGGTCATTAAAGTGTACGAGACGTGAATTTAAATTGTATTTATTTACAGATGCATTTATGTCACACTCTAGTAAGTTTCGTCTGTGTGTGAAGACGCTGCGCAGCGCCAATATGTGAATGAATGTTCCGAAGTGAAGTAAACTTCAACGGATTCCCCTGCTCAGGGAGTAGAAAGCAATGGACACTATGTAGGGATCATGTCAATCGCAACACAGTTCATGCACGGAGCTCACTTCTAATGAGCTGGTTATCTGAATCAGGTGTGTTAACTAAGAGTGGCATGCAAAATATGTAGAGCGGGGGACTGGTTTATGTGAAGATTGTTTTAAGTTCACTTAGTCTAATAACTGTTAAAATTGATAGCTCTCAATTATACTGTAATGTTGGATGGATATAGTCAATGGTTAAATATTTAGGGGGAAAAAACATAGAGACATCAGTAGTATTGGTATCAGTGATACTCGCCTTCAGTCATAAAAAAGATGTCATTAAACAAATATTTAAAATATAATGCCTTTGTTTCTACATTAATTTGAAGATTGAATGTGAAATTATCGCAGCATTAAAGTATATTTAAAAACTTTAATGTTAGGTGGGATTCATTTCAGAAAAGTGATTTAATTAGTAATTTTTTTTTTTAATCGATTGATGGCACTAATGATTATGTATTATAAATTGAGAAACCTCACTCAAGCTGAAGTATTTTTTAAGCATTAAAATTTTTTAAATAATTAATTTTAAATGTTTGTCCTAGCCCCTGTTTATTATGCAAAAACATCCAACTATTAATTTTTAGGTTAATTTGTTTAATTTAATGTCCCAAAACATTATGACGCCATTTGCATCATTGTCTTGATTAGCTTGATACAGTAATATTGACTCAAGAAATCTTTGGGGTGGGACTACCTGTCTGACCGATGGGACCTTCCCAAAAATTATCTTCCAGATTCACATATAATAAACCTCAGATTTGATTTTAATTGTTGATTGTTAATCGTGTGTATGTTAATGAATTCCAATCATTCGTAAAAAGGGTGCATCGTTCGTTCACGATTTGCATAATCCCCGCCCACGAATTTACATACGTGAATTACTTGAGTGCAGGAATGCTGTGGAATCTTCTGGACTCCTTTTTCAGGTTTGGATCCAATATATTGCATTAATGCAAAAGAGACTAGTTGGAGATCCCTAACAAAAAATTAATGAATTAAAGTGCTAAGATTGCAGAAACATCTGGTGCTCAGAATAATAGTAATTTATGATAAGAAGGCAAACTGACTATGTGACTATAATTAAACAAATTAATTTGGTCAGATATTAATACGTTGAATATTTCCATTTGGCTAAAAAAACAAAAACAAAAAACTTTTTATTTTTTATTTTTACGTATAATTGGGAGTGGGTGTAAATTGTTTTTCATACCAACTTACATTTTGAAAATTTAAACGTACAGTCATGAATCCAAAAAGTTACATCAGAACAGCTTTGCACATGATTTACAAAAAATAATTCTACTAATGTTTCATGAAAGTGGCCCAGTGTGCGATGGGGAGTAATGTAAAAATGTAGTTTGGTGACGCAACAGCTGATTGATATCAAAAATACTTAATTCACTTATGTTAGCTAGAGTCCCAAAACAAAGGCTTTAGTGTAGCTGCAGCACTTGGGCTTGAATAATGAAATGCATTACTTTAAGTCGCGCAGATGCTTTTCCAAAGGTGTGTTGAAGTATTACTTTAGCGCTGTAAATCCACAGTACATGCTTCATATGCTAGTCATCCGTCCCTGTGGTAAGTTTAACACCCACAGCATTGTACTGGTGTCACTCAGGGTGGCAGCATGCTCATCATGGCCTCTGTCCCGCTGTAATAAAACGCTCCATAAGTCGTGATGATGGATGCTTGTCTCTTCTTTGCCAAGCAGCAACCCAGTGCTGGTTAGTAGTTGTAAATCTGGCCAGTTAACAGTGCTCTAACCGGGGACTGACAGTCGGGGCTTAGGCCCAGTGTTAGGTGGGGATGCAACTGTTGTCCTGTTTCAGAGCCTCTCAACAATGTGCTGAGTGCACGGAGGGGCCCAGCGCACAACTATTAATCATACTCTGTGCTATGAAAGGCTCACGGGGTGGGGGTACGTGTGTATGGAGGAGGTGGAGGTGGTGTTGGTGGGGTGTTATGTTGACAGGAACGGAGGACAAGATGGAGCACGACAAGCCGACCGACTCCATGCAGCTTGTCCACACCCCCCGACCTAAACGTCTGACCTCGCCAACCCAGTGCTTTAGAGAAGAAATGTTAAAAGGTGTGTGAGCTGCAATTATAGGGACCAGAGAAGTGAAATTATATACTGCTCTGCTTGAGAAAGCTTCCATATAGTGTGTTACAGGTTCAAATCAAGTATTGTAAGGTTTTGTTGTAATATAAAATAGGGATGCACTGTATGTTGGTACCTTAATGGTTATTAGCCAGTATTAGAGATTGATTGATTTAGCAATTTACCACAATCAGTGTTATCTAATGCTCAATTAATTTTAAAAGCACCAATAATTTAATAACACTGTTAAATGTAATTTTCAGCAAATATCAGAATCTCATGAATATCCTTTTTTTCACACTGTGCTTTCATACTTGGTTGTCACTAAAAAATATGAAATAATTATCAGCCTATTTCAGCTCAAAATTTAATGTCAGCCAATTCATATTTTAAAAGATGTAAATATAATATCTCGCTATATTATAAGGATATATTAAATTGATCAAAATTCACAGGATTTTACATTACAGCAACAAAAGATTTATATTTCCAATTTTTCAAACTTTTCAAATGCATCATTGTTCCCAGCAAAAAATTGAGCACCATAACTCTTCAACATTTCTTGAGCACAAAATCAGCACATTTGAATGATTTTTGAAGGATCGTATGACATGCTGATCATAATGACTGCTGAAAATTCAGCTTTGCCATCACAGAAATTTTTTTTTCTTTTCTTTTTTTAAATTTCACGATATCACTTTTTAAAAATGTTTAAAATGTTACCAAAACCAAACTTTTGAATGGTACTGTATTTGAAGCACACTTACATGTAGTAATAGACAAGAAAGAATAGCAGTGATGTAATGAACCAGAATCAGATTATTGCAATGGGCTTCATCTTGTTTTAGTTTGTAAAGACACTGTGTACCCTGGAGGATTGTAGTGATTTTATTTTTTATTTTTTAATATTTATTTTTTTTATTTATTATGTACTATTTTAACAACAAGACCATTTCGGTTTTCCCATTTGTCTAATTTCCTGCTTCAAAGATAGATCCAGTCACCTAAACGTACTGTAGTTCAACACCGCACCGAAGAAAAATTGATTTGTACTCGAGACTCTCAAAATAGTCAAGCTCCTTCTGTAGAGAGTGGTGAAGACATGCAAATTGACTCAAGTTACACTGGCAGCTTTTGTTGTGAGGTCTGCAGTAATCCCTCATCAACGCAGCAGATGATGATTAGCAAACAAGACTGCTTAATTACTTTCTGCCTTCTGAATTAATATTACTCTCATGTAAACAGACGTTCTGCTGATTTGAAAGCACTGTTTGTATGCAGCTTGAAATGTCCTTCAAACTGGCTTTGAGGCATGAGATGCTCATGTAAGGGAGTTTCCTCAGTGAGATAAAAGACAACATATTTTGCTTAAAGAAAATAATTCTTCTAGTAGAAACATTTTTGTCATTACTGCAATGCACACACATTTTATTTTTGTAATGTTTTATTATTTTCACTGGAGGCTCATTACTGTAATGCAGAGGGTTATTACAGGTTGGTGTTTAGTCTCTTGTACCTGTCTAATGTGAGATGTCTGCCATAATTGGCAGAAGTATTGAGTGTTTTTGTGTGGCTGTGTTGGATTGTTCTTTAATGTTCTGTTAAGTATATTCTTATGAGGTGGTAATTGGTCCAGAGTTGGGAGACTTGTGTTAGACGCCTGCTCATTTTGTTACCGCAAAAGGAGAGGGCACTGGCTCCTCATAACTCTACACAGGGAGCCGAGGACATTCATAAACTGATGGGTATTAAGGTGGGTTTTGGGCCATTTCAACACCTCTGCCTTCGTCCCGCAGCCCTTTGTGTTGGTGACATGTTGACAGGACAGTTGGCATTTCCTAGACTGACAAAATGACCAGGTATCTGCAGTTTCTGCGAGTGCCATGTGCTAGTTTTCAATGTGCAGATCATACTGTTGCTATGTTTATCCAACAGGAGGCCGGAATAAGTTAAGCAAAGGCTGAGTGGCTCAATTGTCTTTTTTAATGGGTTGTTTTATCAGCTGTATTGTTGGTGTCTCCTGCCAGCATGGTTTCACATCTGATCAATCATTTTGAAGAAGGCCCATTTGTATTCCTGTCATAATAGAGAATGTGCACCAGACATGCTCTTGTATCCTCTTGAATCCCAGTAAACCAGTAAGGTGCCAAGTTTGTAGTTGTCTTTTTTTTTAAATTGTCTATCAATTTTAAATGTAGATGGCTGCTACGAACAATTAAAGATGTTCTAATTAATTAAAATAGAAATCATTATTGGTCTCTTCTGATGGATCATGTGACACTGAAGCCTGGAGTAATGATGCTGAAAATTCAGCTTTACATCACAGGAATAAATTGCATTTTAAAATGCATTGAATTACAAAACCGTTTGTAAATTTGATATATTTCACAACATTTTAGCATTTAAATTTTTTTTTTAAAAATGTTACCAATCCCAAAATGTTGAATGGTACTGTATTTGAAGCACACTTACTTGTAGTAATAGATAAGAAAATCAGCACAGATGTGCTCACATAATCAAAGTATTATAACGGGCTTCATATAGCTTGTTTTGATTTGCAAATACACTGTCCAACCTGGAGGATTTTTAGGAAATTGGGTAAAGAGCACTTTATTGTCTATCTCTTTTTAGTAAGCTTCCACATGTGAATGCCTGAGGCTAGATAAAGATGCAAGCTACATGCGGGAGGCATAACTGTAGTTATTGTCACACTGAATCTCTCTAAATCTGGCTTACGGATAGGCCTGGTTAAATTAATACAAAGCCTCTCTGATGCTGACCAAAGCGATTACCCTTTTGATAGGTGTAAAAAGTATTTCAGGTATTGTGCTTTCTGGTTTCTGGTCAGCATAAAGCCAACCAAAATAGTAATGCTAAAAGAGGAAAGGTGTGTGATTTAACTGTGTCCGATTTCATTGAGGAGTGTAACGTTAGAGCAAGAGTAGAGGTTACTCAGATTTTATTGACAATGGAGAGTCTTATGATGTCGAGAGGGTTCGCTTTTTGCAAGGCTGTCAGGCTGGAGAAATCAAAGCGCACAGCAGACCAGCAGTAGACTAAGCCCTGGTAGAGGGGGAATGGTCTGGGATGGGGGGTTTGCAGAAATAAGGGCCAATATTAGTATTTCAGAGGCAGTGCCTTGCTTGTGTGGCGTTCAGATCTTAAGCCTAGGGCGTCCCTGTGCGAATCCCAGACTGCCTTTATGGACTGAGCTAATAAACCTCTCCACACACACACGCACACACACTCTGAACACAGCTGCTTGTTATTTCATGCCCCATAAGGACCCTGTGACCACGAACATTCTAATACACATTTCTAATTAAATAGGCATTGGTGTGTGTGCATTCAAGTCCAACTGTCTTGTTTCGCTCCTTGCTCTACACACACACATACACATATACACACGCTCACAGACACACAGATTGACAGGCTTATTGGCGAATAAAATTCAAACCACTCTCGCTTTGGCAATGCTAGGATAAACACTCCTTCACGGTCACCCATATAGCATGCACACAAAAGCAATAGTTTTATGGACGGATGAGATTTCATAGCAAATGTTGACAGTGTTTTGAGTCGCTGTTGTTTTTTTCACTTTATATAGGACTTGTGTTTATTCCATACATTCTATAGTATGTTGCGTAGTTTATTTTATTCAATGCACTGTTGAGTGAATTCCTGTTTAATTCTTCCTCCTCTAT